>NC_086377.1:45069759-45402307 GCF_036588685.1 Mytilus trossulus
AAGAAGTGTTTAGCAAAGAAGCTCCATAATATTACAGAAACTGATGGAGAAATATGACAAAATCATTAATGAAATAAGCAAAGACTTACAAAAAGTGCTTAATGCTACTCTCAGCTGTTATGATGGTGATTGTACCCAGTGTCCTGAATATCCATTGTCTGCAAAGGTGATGATGCACTCAACTGGTGGAGTCGTTCACATTACTTGTCAACATACCAGGTCATTGCCCTGCAAATGGTTAAAACAGACAATTTTTAAAAGCAGTGCTTTAAGGCCTGACTTTCAAGTCATGAGGTTCATCTTTCCTTACGCAAATCTTTGCTGGGGTTCATTTTGCAAGAAATAGATCCGGAAATGTTTAAATTTCTCCTCTACTTTTTGTGGTATGAGATGGTTTTTGTTCCTTTCATTTACATTGGGAAATCAAGAAACGATCCGTGTGTATTGTTCGTTTTAAAAATCTGTTTATTAATGTGTCTTTTGCATTATAAGCAGTCAATCTAATTACAAACTATCATTATTCGAATTCCGTTTGGAAAGAGGTCCGTTCAATTTCGAGTACTATTTGCGATCTAAAGATATTTTAAAATCATTTCACTTGTTGATAAAACATGATATTACAATTAAAAGTCGACTGACCGTGAATTATATTGCATAATATACAATTTAAAGTATTTCTGTACGTGAAGCCGTATGACGTTATAGGTATTTCGGTCTCAGTTATGTAAAATATGAAATTATCGTTCCTGAATAGGGTTCCACTAATTAAAGACAAGAAGCGTCAAAAAGTGATAAGAAGCGACAATAAAATTAAAATAGCGATAAGAAGCGACACTATAATTAATTTAGCGAGAAGAATCGTCAAGAAGACTATAAAGCGACTATACATAAATAAAAAAAATGTCATTGCAACAACTTATTCGCAATAGATATTAAAAAAACATGCAGTATTTTTTATTATAGGGGCGGTTATAAAACATATTTTTTATATTACTGTACATTGATAGATAAAAATATGTTTTTATTATTAAGAATAATAAGAAAGGGATTGTACAGTTTTTATTAGATATAAAAAAAAAATATGTTTGATGCACACGCTAAAAATTGGCCATCAAAACAAAAAATTTCCAATTTCCTTTTAAAGAATTTATTGAATCAAAACCATGCAATATTATTTCCTTTCTAACAGTGAAATTCTTCTTTTTCATAGGGACATATTTGATAGGTGTAGCTTCACCCTATAACATCAAATGAGAATAGCCTCGTGAGAGAATTACGATTCGCTTGTCCCTTGTTAGTTATTGTCGCTTCGTCACTAAATTAATCTTGTTGTCGCTGTTTGTCTCTAAAATTCTTTTTGTCTCTTATTAGTGAGACCAGTCAGTTCCGTCCTTAACTTCCGTTTTTGCACTGCAAAACAACCACACAATTAACGATGCCTAGTCCTTGTTGGTGTGTACCTAAGTATCATTTAAGAGGAGGACTTGCATTTCTTAATGACTTAATAAGAAGGAAAAGTTGGACCAACGCCATGGCTCAAACGTAGATTGTCACGTGCGATGCAATCGTAGAACCCATATCAATCAGCTGTTGTGTGCAAGGCACATTTTACTGAAAACGACTACGTTCAGGAAACTATTCATGGTAAAACTTTATTTTCTTTAAGAAATATATACTGTTATTTATATAATCGCCATGCAAGTAAACCAAAGTCTGTTTGCAACCGCAATTATCGTTTTAGAATAAAAGGGGGGTGTATTCAAGACGTCATAACTATTGGGATTACGATTCAATATCATCTGTTTGACATTTTTTGGTTAATACTACAATTGTATGGTTTTTCTACAAGAGATATATTATACTGATAATTATTTTAGCAGTAATTATGTTAATTTAGGTTATAATAACACGAATTCATCAGCTATGCCGCGGGCTTTCTTGAAAAATATCAATGACAATGTAAACAGGAACAAAACATTGACAGGAATGATGCTCTCCACCTATGTTAAAGTTATTTAGGTATGTGTGTTGCACAAGTCTTTCACAAGTTTCAAAAAAGCTAATGTTATAAAACTTATTACAGGGCACAAACCCACTTTAAAGAGACTTGTCAACTGCCATTCCCATCATGTTTCCATGCACCATTTGTAAGCGAGAGACTGAATGGTTTACAAAATTAAAACTCAGGACGGTTTCCCGTTAAACTAAAAGAACTAAACTGGATGAATATGGTAGGAGAATTCTAGAGGAAAGTTTTGATTTGTGAAATTGGTTTTCCTGAACAGACATTCATCCTGCAGGAAAGATTTATAACTGTCCACAACCAACTGACGAGCTAATGTTGACCTTCACAGATGAAATAACTCAAACACCATCAATGCTGATGTTTTCAGCACAGATTTCACAAATCATGACACAGCTGTGCATTTTTTTATACCTGTTAAGAGTCAAAAACTAAATTCTATTTTTATATAAATAAACATATATTGTGTCATTTTAGAACTTGTATTTTGCCAAATTTAAAGGATGCATGAATGAAAGTAGTGAAATTCAATTTGCTTTTATATATAAATTTGAATTACAATTGTTCATGTTATTGTAATGCATATAAAAATAAGGAGATGTGGCACAATGTAAATATATGATACTCTTTGAGTTTATCAAACTAAAGGGAATAAGAAATAGGTATAGGCAGTTACAGGACTGTACTACTGTACAATCTCCAACAACGAGAATAACTCATACTGTAAAGAGAATTTCATATTTACAAGTAAGTTTTGTTTTTGCATTGAATAATTTTCTTCTATTGTCTTAAAAGCAAATATGGGAAGTGGTTAAAATGCTAATGAGACAGCTATTATGGCCACCAGATGTCATTGTTACCTTGATTAAAAACTCCTGTTTAGCTCACCTGACCTGACTCATCACTTGGTTTCGTCGTCCATAAACTTTTACAAAAAATCTTCTCTGAAACTACTGTGCCAAATTTAACCAAACTTAGCCAAAATCATCATTGCGGTATCTAATTTAAAAAATGTGTGGTTTGACCCGGTCAACCAACTGAGATGGCCACTATGGCCAAAAATAAACATACTGGTAAAATGTAGATTTTGGCTTATAACTTTGAAACCAAAGCATTTAGAGCAAATCTGACATAGGGTAAAATTGTCTCTTCAGTGAAGATTTATCTGCTCAGGAATTTTCAGACAAATCTGACAACCCATTGATGGATTGCTGAACCCCAAATCAGTAATTTGAAGGAAATTTTGCAGAGTTTGGTTATTATCTTAAATATTATTATAGATAAACTGTAAACAGCAATAATGTTCTGCAAAGTAATATCTACAAATAAGTCAACATGACAAAAATGTTAAGTTGAGCCCTTAAAGAGTTTTTGCCCTTTATAGTCAACTTTTAACACTTTTCATAAATTTTGGTATTTTTTGATAATTTTAAAAAAATATTTTCAACTGTAAATACTTGGCCATGTTTATTATAGATAGAGATAATTGTAGCACCAAGAATGTTCAGTAAAGAAAGATCTACAAACACGTCCCCATCACCAAAAACACAATTTTGTCATTTTATATGTGTCCGTTGTTTAATATGCACATAGACCGTCCAAGGTGAGCGACACAGGCTCTTGAGAGTCTCTGGGTCATTAATACCGGTAGATAACTTTATCATGTTTATACTGAAAAATAATTTTGCTTGGAGGGAGAATTTTAAAAAAGTTCTGTCTTCAAAAGAGTTGACATGTTACTTAGTACATTTACCATTATGTTACTTGATGTTCTAGCATACACACAGTATGGAGACTAGTCAATCTTTGTGAATTATTTTTCATAGGATAAGAGTAATTGAATATGTGTATATAATCAATAATTAAAAATAGTTTTATTTACATTAAAAAGGAAAAGTTCTTATGTCTTAAAAATGCATTTCATGGCGAGGTACAGAAAATATACTGTAAACAGTAGACTATAGATATAGGTGAGCTAGGTACAAGAGAACTCTAAATCTTAAATACTACAAACCACCTCTGTTCTATGGAAGATAATGATATAACTGGACTAGAAATACACACAACCTGTAATTAACTGCCTTTACAGCACTTTCGCGCTTTGATTTACTTCAAGGAATCCTGAAAATGAATTTAACTACAGCAGCTATTTAAAGCATGAAACTTTATTACAATACCAACAAAAAGAAGGAGTTCATAGAGCACTGAGTGTTAATTTGCCTAAAAATGTAATTTGCTCCAAAAATATGGAAGGATGACTTGCTTCAGGAATACACAGAAACAACAACATGCCAGTACCTCTACACATCTTGAATGTACGAATATAGGAGTAGAACTTTCAGAACGAAGTAAACGTTACCTCTAGAAAATGGACACTGACTTTAAATGCAACCAAGATTGCATACTAAGACAAGAAGTTCAAAAAAGAATTACAGTAGAATGCAGAAAAGCTGGCAGAGCACAAGACATAGAGAGAAATGAACAAAAAGCATGACTACTACTACAATGTCAAGGCTTCGCAACAAGTGCAGTGCAGATTTAAACAAGGCACATATAGTACATGATGCATATTGTGCAAGTGGGAACACTAGTGAAAGTGTTGAACACTATATATTATATTGTAATAACTTTGCATCGCAAATAAATGTTACCTAATGACAACATAGACAATTTTGTAATATTTTCTGCAGTACATAAATATATAAAAGAAACTCAACGTTTCTCAATCTGATAACAACCTTACTGGTTATTGTTTTATTTACTAGTCTACAGTACAGACGATGCATTGTTCGAATGATTGATTTGTTGTTCATAACGGTTAATACAATGTTTCGCCTCAATGGATTTCAATTATTGAAGTTAATACAAAAACGATACTTACATTAAATCTATGTTCTTGGCATCCCTTTATCCGCATTTTTAAAGTCAGAATATAATGTCCGTATCACAATTATATATATTCACAATATTGCATGTTACTTTTACAACTGATACAGGTAAATATTATAGAAAGTCATTTAAAACACACTAGTTACAGTTGGTGTTTTCCCTTTAGACCGATCGTTTGGGTGTGTTTGATTATTCAAAAGAAGAACGTTTGATATCCATCGAGTAGCAACAACACTTTTTTTTTAAATCATTTTCTCATATAAAACATTGTATTATTCTACCCCAAACAAGGTGTTCGAAGCCCAAATTTCTAGTCAGTTTCTTTCTATCTCTTAGAAAAACAATCTGGACTATTTTAATGGCATGGTAATGTACTTTAAAAATCAAACATTTTTACAAAATTCAGAAAAAAGTGACCCTATTTGAATAAAAACAGAAAACAAGAAATAGAATTGTTTTAATTACCTACAAATGTTAAATCAGCCTTCCTCTTTCCAAATATGGCAAGATTTTAACTGTAAGTTGAATATAAGTGTTGTAAAAATAGTCACATATAAGGTTACCCCCTTGGCGGAAATGGTCTGAAATGAGAAAAAAATCATTGTATTACAACACCATACAAGTTTATATAATAAAATCAAGTTAAAATAGCTATGACATTATCACAATGATAAAACAACAGTATTTTTTCCAAGAATTTAGACAAAAATTAAGATGGAAAATGTAAAAATAATGTAAAAATATTAATTATTAAATATTCTATTTCATAAAATTTCTACAAAACAATTGACATTAATTATATAAAGCTATCAGTTTTTTTTCACCAAAACCTGTACATTTTTATTGTATCCCTCAACAAATCTAAGTATCCTCTTAAAACTAATTTATATTTTATAAATAAATATATGATCTAACTATTTATCTTTTATCATGCATGAATGTTGCCACAGAAAGTGGAAATAAACAGATTCAGACCAAAAAAAACCCTGAGTAATTCCATTTCAGTCACAAGAAATGATATGTGCTATCTTAATTAAAAACCCTTTCTTCTTCTTCAAAGTCTGGGGAATAGAAATATGGTCACTTGGTCTTCTCCCGACCGGCAGTAAAACGCTTGCTGAAGTGGGGCGTCCGTTTGGCTGTGCGGGATGTATCAAGTTCGCAGTCACGTCCGGTCAGAAGGGGGACGTTAAATCCGATGCCTCGTGTAAAGAGAGTGCCACGCTCTTTGTACGTTAAGAACCCTTGCAACAACTCTTTGAGGGGTCCGTAGGTGGCCTGTTGCAAGGCCAAATTTCTGTCCCTATCCAATATACCCTCTTTTTCCGGTGGCAGTCCAAATTTCTCCGACCATCATCCCAGATGGCCTCTATTGTATCAACCTACCTATTGTATTTATTGTGAACTTGTTCTCGTCCTGAATATGCATGAAATATTTGCCACTGGACGTTAAGCAACCAACAATCAATCAATTCTTCTTCAAAGTAAAATAATCTCTAGATTTTAATAAAATAATGGCAATTGGTTATTGAATTGGAATTACTCGGAACAAAAATGCATGTCTATTTCAAATTCAGAAATTATTGTGTTAATTTGTTATTGTGATTTTGAAATACCGATGAAACCTGAATTTGTGTATGCAATTTCCTTGTGACTTGCATTAAAATAAAAGTATACAGGTTGAAGATTGAGGAAAACAGATTTTAATCAAAGAATAATCCTGTCGTAGTATTTGTAATGAATCATCACATTAATTTCTGAATTTTTATTTCGAAAATCAAAACAATGCAACAAATCAATCGGGTTTTTTGGCTTACATTTAAAAACATATATGTTTGCTGTTGGTTCCAGTCTGAAAAGATCTTAAAAACTCTTTGTAACCTATAAGTATAAACATAAAAGAGGGGTTAAAGATACCAGAGGAACAGTCAAACTCATAAATCGAAAATAAACTGACAACCCCATCGCAATAATATTAAACAAACAGACAAATAATAGTACATAAAAAACAACATATAAAACTTAAGACTGAGCAACACAAACCCCACCAAAAACGGGGGATGGTCTCAGGTGCTCCAGAATGGTAAGCAGATCATGCTCCACATGTGGCACCCGTCGTAATCCAGTAACTAGTCTAATCAGAACAATATTTAAATGATTCACTGATTAAAATGGTCCTATTTCAAAATTAGCACAATTCAAAAGAGGAAATCTCTTAAAAAATATTTATTGATGAAATATAAAGATTCAAACAGATACTATTTATTTCTTAAGGCGATATTACATATACATATACTGATTTTAAATCTAATATTAGAGAATATGTTTTTATTATATTGAAAAATAAATGGAGTAAAAAAGATGATAATAAATTGCATGAAATTAAACTAATTTAGGCAAACCTTTTTATAATATTATGTGCAGAAGAGATTAGTGTGTTATTACTAGATGTCGTATTGGTCACACTAGAATAACACACGAGTATCTTTTAAAAAATGAAGATGAACCACAATGTGTTCCTTGCAACTGCAAGTATTATATTTAACATGTTTTAATTAATTGTATTGACTCTGATGATATTCGTAAGAAGCATTTCAATGTCAATACTATGTATGATTTATTCAATAATGTTCCATTAACAAATATTGTTGCATTTTTAAATGAAATTGGAATTTATTATAGAATATAATATTGATATTATATTTAAATCGTTTTTTATTTTTATCACGTTATTTTATTGTTCATTTTTATTTGTATATAATCAATTGGCTTTAGTCAATCATTTTAGTATATTAAAGGACTGTTTGTCTTATTTTAAAAATATGCTATAAATTGTAAAAATATTCGAATTAGCTCTCGCCGCGATATAGCCTTTTTGTGCTAGTGCGGCATAAAGCAACCAACAATCAATCAATCAATGATTGCTATTTTAGCAAAATTCTGTCCCTATCCACTATAACCTCATTTTGAAGTGGCAGCCCAAATTTCCCCGACCATCATCCAAAATTGCCTCTATTATGACAAGACCTACCTATTGTATTTATTGTGAACTTGTTTTCGTCCTGAATGTGCATGAAATATTTGCTACTGGACGTTAAGCAACCAACAATCAATCAATCGTCCTGAATATGCGTAACATATTTTCTACAGGACGTTAAGCAACCGACAATCAATCAATCAATCTTTATAAGAAACTGTATATAAGATATCTTTTAAGGTATATACGATATCTTATTTACTTTTTTTAATAAGATATCTTTTAAAGTATATAATATATCTTATTTACTTTTTTTAATAAGATATCTTTTAAAGTATATAAGATATCTTATTTACTTTTTTTAATAAGATATCTTCTTTACTTTATAAGATATGTTATTAACTACATGATATATCTCATCAATTTAATAAGATATCTTTAACCAGTTTAATAAGATATCTTATTTAATCAAGATATCTCAATTAGTTTATACGAATTTTATTTATGTAATCAGATATCTTTTTTAAGGGAGTTCGCTTCTCAGTTTCAAAGTAATTAACTTTTCAAAACACTAGTTTATTCTGATAGGGAATTAATAAAGGAATCCAAAGAAAAAAAAATATATAGGTCACCGTGCTTGTTTTCAAGATATAAGCCATTACAATTTTGGCGGGAAAAAAGCCTCTCTTGACTTTTCATAGCTTTATCATTGACAAGATAACGTTTTGAAAAACGTTAAAAAGTAATTAAAATTTTATAAGACTTTTACAGACAGCTTATCATTATACATGTAAAAGATTTATAAAAAAAAAATGGGGGTCACCGGACAATTTTTTTTCAAGGCATTAGCAGTGTTATAACGCCTCTGAGATTGATAATCAACTTCACTCTGAACAGCTGACTTTTTTTGCATTGCCTTCAGTCACAGTTCCTGATGCATGTTAGCCCAAGATACTCGTAGATGACATTAATATTTTTCTGAATTATTTATCATACTCACATTGCTACCCCAAGGGTGATTGGGGAAACGAAATATGATCACGTGGTCTTCTCCTGGGCAGTAAAACGCTTGCCGAAGTTGGTTGTCCGGCTGGTAGTGAGGTATGTATCAAGTTCGCAGTCACGTCCGGTCAGAATGGGGATGTTTAATCAGATGCCTCGTGTCAAATTGCCACGCTCTTAGCACGTTAAGAATCATTGCAAAAACTCTTTGAGGGGTCCGTAGGTGGGCTGTTGCAAGGCAAAATTTCTTCCTTATCCAATATACCCTCATTTTCTAGTGGCAGTCCAAATTTCCCCGATCATCATTCCTTATGGCTTCTATAATGACAAGACTATTAGATCTACTTTTGTTCTCAAAAATACTTAGCCAAATCGTAGCGTTCACGAAACACACAATCATGATAATAATATATTTCAGTTGTTATATGTTTGTAGGGAAACGCAAAAGTTACTATGTAAATACATGGAATAAATACATGGATCGCATCAATCTATTAGATAAGATTTAAATATTTTTTAATTATGAAATTTGAAGTCGACAATTTAAAATCTGTTTTTAAAAACCATTTGCTCATAAAAAAAATTAAACTTTATAATCTTCAGGATTTCAGCTTAAAGATGAAGTTGACAATTTTCCTGTATCCGGACGGAAGTACATTGTATTAAATAAGTCATATAGTCAACAGTGTTCCGTTCAGATAACATCGATTTACGCTAGATATAGGAAGATGTGCTGACAGTGCCTATGAGACAACTCTCCATCCAAATAACAATTTTAAAAAGTAAACCATTAAAGGTCAATGTACGGCCTTCAACACGGTTATTACACATTAATTAACAATTCATCTTTACAACTGAGTAATAACAAGCTGTAAATACATTTAGGGAACCCAATTAAAATCAGTTGTTTAAGCTTAATTACAATGAAATTGTAACTTTCAAGATTAGCTTTAAAATAATAAAACAAACGGATTTAAATGCAAAATTAGACTGTTATTTATAAATGTTTAATTTATTATGATATCCATTGTTATTTTTTTGCAGGGAAACGAATAAGTTACCATGTAAATACATGATAAAAATCAACGGATCGCATCAATCAGTTAGAGGAGATTTAAATGTGAAATTAAAGATCGCCATTTAAAATCCTTTATTAAATATTTGTTCATTTTGTGAAAATGTGATACTATTCAGGATTTTAGCTTACAGATTAAGTTGAAAATATATCCGGATGTACTATGTTTATAGTACAGTCAATAGCCAACATTATTCGGTTCAGGCAACATCGAGTTATCACTACAAATTAATTAGCAGTTTAGCTTAACAACTGAGTAATGATAAACAATAACACAACAATTTAAATCACAATACATATGAAAATTAATTTTTTTTTCGAGATTGATATTTAATAATCAAAACTCACTTAAATATCGATTTCGAAAAACGTTATACGATCAAGTCCAACTGGAGATAAATATCTAATTCCTTAAAAATTCAATGCATTGTCTGCTAAGCATTTAATTTTGTATCACTATTAGATGTACTTCAAATGTTCCAAAATGATAACCTATTGTAAATATAGTTAACTTGTTCTCGTCCTGAACATGCATGACATATTTGCAAAGGACGTTAAACGATCAGCAATCAATCAATCTAAAAGGTTAGCCGTATCGTAGCGTTCAAACTGATTTAAATATAAATTAAATATTAAAAAGTAAGATCACAAAAATACTGAACTCAGAGGAAAGTCAATTAGGAAAGTCCATAATCACATGGCAAAATCAAATAACAAAACGACTAATTTATATATGTTAAATTCTTTAAATTTTAAAGCATTGTCTGATCAACATTCAAATTGTATCACTATAAGATCCATTTCTAGTTTTCAAAAATGCTTATCCGTTAAGACGTTAACAAAAACATGATAATGATACATTTCAATTTGTTTCTAGGAAAACGCATCAGTTATTATGTAAATACAAAGAATTAATACATGGGTCCAATACATTGATAAGACGAGATTTAATAATTTGGTGAATAGTGAAATGTGAGGTCAACTTTATAAAATCCGTGTTAAAAAAAAGCAATTGTTCATTTTGAGAAAATTGATACTCTTCAGGATTTCAGCTGAAGTTTAAGTAGACACAACTGTCCTGTATCCGGGCGGAAGTACATTGTATAAAACAAGTCAATAGTCAACATTATTCCGTTCATATAACATCGAGCTACACTATAAATTTATAAACAATTCAACTTTATATTCATTAATGAAAAGCAGAAAATATACTTTGGTATCACAATAGTTATCAAAGGTACCAGGACAAATAACAAATAAATCACAATATGTCAAAGATAATTACAAATGAAATAAACTCATCATAGGTGAAATGTGACTTAATACATGTTAAAGTTTATTATTTAATGATTAAAATGCACTTAAATATCGATTTCAAGTGATTTTATACGATAAATTTCAACTACTTAATTCCGTAAAATATTTCAGTTATAATGTTTTCAAAGGGAAAACATAAGATTCAATAAAATACATGGAATATAACTATATTCCCATAAATTAATAAGACGAGATTTAGATATTAATAAATTGTGACTTTTGCTGTCAACAAATTAAAATCCTTTTAAAAATCTATTTCATCTTTTAGAAAGTTGATGCTCTTCAGGATTTTAGCTTTCAGATTAAAAGTTGGACAATTTCCTGTATCCGAACGGAAGTATTTTGTATTAAAATAAGTCAATAGTCAACATGATTCTGTTCAGATAACATCGAGTTACACTATGAATTTATAAATAATTCAACATTACAACTGAGTAATGACAACTCAATTAAAATCAGTTATTTTCAACTTAATAACAAATAAATTGTGACTTTCAAGGTTATCTTTTAATAATTCAAACGGATTAAAATGTAAATTTAGGTTGTAAAATTTATCAATTTTTAACTCATTAAATTGCAATGCATTGTCTGCTTAGCAATCAATTTAGTTCCACTATTAAATCTATTTTAAATGTCCCAAAATGTTAAGTCGTCTCGGAGAGTTCACGACATAAACAAAAACATAGTTCAGATTTTATCTTTTCAGGGGGAGAAACAAAAATCACTATGTAATAACATGTATATAAACTATGGATCAAATAAATTACTTAGACGAGATTAAGATATTTTATGATATGAGATATTTGAGGTCAACAATATAAAATCTGTGTTAAAAAAAACAAGTGTTCATTTTGAGGAAATTTGATACTCTTCAGGATTTCAGCTAAAGTTTAGTATTTAAAAAGATTTTAGTATCAAAATTTGTCAAAGATAATTACAAATGAAATGTTGCTTTAAACATGTTCAAGTTTATTATATAATAATTAAAATGCACTTAAAATTTCGATTTCAAGTGATTTTATACAATAAATAAATAATGAATTGATAACGTCTGAATTCCGTAAAATTTCAATGCATTGTCTGCTCAGCATTCACTATAGTTCCACTATTAGATCCATTTTAAACTTCCCCAAATGTTAAGTCGTATCGGAGCGTTCACGACATATTTCAGTTATTCTGTTTTCACGGGGAGAAACATAAGTAACTATAAAATACATGGAATATATCTATAACTTCCTTAAATTAATATGACGAGATAAAGATATTTATGATTTGTGACTTTCGATTTGTGACTTTCGCTGTCGTCTATTTAAAATCCTTTAAATATCTATTTCAACTTCGAGAAAATTTGATGCTCTTCAGGATTTAAGCTTTTAGATTAAGTTCGACAATTTGCCATTATCCGGACGGAAGTATACTGTTAAAAGTAATAATTCAATAATCAAAAGCATTACGTTTAGAGAACATCGAGTTACACTACACATGTGCTATGAGCGAAGCCTCTAGATGGTATATTCTGTCTCTGAGCTTTTCCACTTCTTCACGTAAGCTTATTGGACTTGCGTCACTTGTAATTTCCACTACTGTTTCCCACTCAATTTGCTATAGAGAGAAAATATAAAGAAAAACAATTACCCTAAATAAATTATTAAAAAAATATGAAACAAAAGGATTGGCTTGTGGATGGATAGCCGACGACTGAGAAAATGCTTGGTCGTCGTCCACGTACGAAATCGGCAACTGGGTGTGGACCTGGATAGCCCTTCATTCTTGAAAGGTTAGAAATCCCAACTGTGTCACGAGCAACGATTTATTAGGACAAGCTATCGACAGAAGACAGTTCGGGTACAAACTCACCCATCACACTAGCAGTGTCCTTCAATTTGTTGTATTTGGTGGGTCTCAAACAAATTCCGTTTTTGGTCGGTATGACATCAGTTTTATTGTCCAAGGTCTACGCAGATTGAGTTATCTTGAACACGTGCATAGACGTTTCTTCCCAGGTGAGATTTATATTCCTTCTTTTTGGTTAGGGCCTGATCAATAAATTCGAGACTGTCGACCTACATGTTCCATTGAGTAAAGATGAGACTAATTACTTCTTTCGCTCTTGGAATCATACTCTCTGATGTCGATTCGTAGTAGTATCTCATTTTCCCACTCTTTGGCTTGGACGAATGCTATTTCCTAATTCAATATTGCAACGTACTGCCATGTCTACATATTTCGTTGCAAGTGAAAAGTTTGGGGATGTGCCTAGCTTTATATATATATGCAGAACGATGGGTCAAAATAAAAAGGAATAAACTGCAAACGTTTGCCTCATAATCTGAATAAGTAATTAACATGTCCTGAGAGTCCTGAAAGTGGTGTACGGTATCACAACCTTATATGAGAGTACATATACGTCTATTGTTGGAGTCTGGGTCTTGAATTTTTTAACAATATATTGTGTATGTATAACGGTAAATTCATCAAGATTGAATTATATGTGATGAGTAAACCTTGCAAATATTAAATGTATTTCATTTGAATTGTCTTAAGTTATCATTTTCAGACCGTAATCTGTTTACACAACTTCAATTCAGTTGTGTACGTCATATCAATCACAGAAGAAACTTTAAACATGACAGCACTTTTCTGATAATCCCTATATAAGAACGATTCAGTGAGAGATTTTTTTAAGTACCACTTACCCTGGTACAGTAATTGATAAATAATTACAATCCAATCGATCAATAATAAAAACAACATCACTAGAATCCCATGTTTTATATATATTTGATAAACCATATAACAAATGTCCCGCGTTATA
The DNA here is from genome assembly GCF_036588685.1 of Mytilus trossulus. Lineage (NCBI taxonomy): Eukaryota > Metazoa > Mollusca > Bivalvia > Mytilida > Mytilidae > Mytilus > Mytilus trossulus. Next base: position 45,083,858 of record NC_086377.1, read on the forward strand.
TTTACACACAAATGCAATTAATTTTTGCATTCGCATTCATGTGCTATTAGCATAGCCTCCTGGTGGTATATTCTGTCTCTGAGCTTTTCCACTTCTTCACGTAAGCTTGTTGGACCTACGTCACTTGTATCCCTCTTGTTATCTACTGTTTGCAACTCAATGCTCTACAGAAAGAAATAATAAAAAACAAATATCCTGATTACAAATAAAAAAAAAAAATATATATCAGCTTTTTTGGAAAAAAAAACCATAATTAAACTTTTAGTATAAAAAAATATTCAAACACATATGTAATTCCTAAATGTTTTTCCATGCTTTCTTTAACCTATCAAATTTGGTATTTTAGGTTTCCTTTTTTTAACAACAGTCAACTCGATTAGATTAATTTCTTAAATTATACTTACAATTCTTTCTTGTTCATCCAAGCGGGTAACTTTTTGTCTATTTTCATTATCGAAGAGGGCTATAGCTGTCTAAAAAGAGCAGACTCTTACTTGTTCGGGTTTCGAACTGATAGAGAGGAAAAATGAATTTCATTTCGAGAATAAATGTGCAGATATTTCGATGATTAAATGAGGAGATATTACGAAATAGATTCGAGGTATATAATTTGTATTCCTCAGTGTTGATACTGTTGTTGAATTCATCTTCTCTCTGTCTGAGCGATTCTGTGTTCTTTATCAGAGAGACTCTGTGAAGCAGAAAAAAAAATCGTTTCCTAACAGGCGAATTGAACTGGAAAGGAAAGATTCAGGCTTTCTAACATCTTCCTGGTTTGTTTCTTGTTTCCCAAAATAACTGTTTCTAACAGACGTTTTATCTCATACAATATCAGCATAAGAGCTCCTACAAAAAAGAAGAAGAAAAGAAATTTAAAATATATTTACGATAGTTGGTGTTGAGATGAGTTCGTTGGTATCAATTGGCGTTGTCTTAGCACTGTTAGAAGCCATGGTAGTTTAAATGACTGAGAGGTGGAATAACAATGTTTCTTCCGAAGATAGATTGATTGAAATGATGAAGATGAATAAAAGGAGGTAAACTAAACGATTATCCTTTTCGAGCAGATAAAATCATGAAAACCAATACATTTATATTAAATTTTAGAATTTTCACAATAAACAAAATTTCGGCTATCAAATTAAAACAAAAAAAACCCAAACATCCTTGTTTGTATCAAGGATATAACTGATAATCCCGTATTAATAAGTAGTGGGAATTGAGCTTTATTAGGATACCGTAAAAAAGTAAGGTTCTAAGGTTCCAAGATGGCGGCCAAAATGGACTTCCCCGAACTTTAAAATAGACCCAAACTCCAACAATAGACGTATATGTACTTCCATATAAGGTCATGATACCGTAAATTAATTTTAAGGACATGTTAATTACTTAATCGGATTATGAGGCAAACGTTAGCAGTTCATTGCGTTATATTTCAACCAATGAAATACCAGAACTATATATCCTAATAAGATGGTTAATTCCTTGCATTAAAAGTCCTTTTAAGGACATGTAGATTACTTCATCGGATTATGATGCAAACCTTTCCAGTTCATTGCGTTTTATTTTGACCAATGAAAAAACCCATCGTTCTGCATATATAAAAGCTAGGCACACCTTGAAACTTTTCATTTACAACGAAATACGTCGACATGGCAGTATGTTGCAATATCGAATTGGGAAATAACAGATATTCGTCCAAGCCAAAGAGTGGAAAGCTGATATACGAATCGACATCAGAGAGTGGGATTCCCAGAAAAATATGATTCCCAGGAAAAAAGGAATTAGTCTACCCTTAACTCGATGGAAAATGTTGGTCGACAGTCTCGACTTTATTGACCAGGCCTTAACGGAAAAGAGGGAGTATAAATCTCGCCTGGGGGGAAACGTCTACGCCACTGTTCAAGACAACTCAATCTGTGTAGACCTTAGACAATATTGGGTACCCCCAAATCAAACCGATGTCATACCGACCAAAAAAGGAATTTGTTTGAGACCTTCCGAATATAGCAAGTTGAAGAACACTACCAGTGTGATGGGTGACTTTGTACCGGAACTGTCTTCTGTCGTACCGTGTCCTTATAGATCGGACCACATGAATCAGTTGGGATTTCTAACATGTCCAGAGTGCAATCCAAACAATTTTACAGAGTGGTGAATGAAACAAACGAAGGACAGATAATTGTTACTTTTTGTTTAACTGTGGTCATTATATTCACTTGAAATATAACAATATATTGTGTATTAATAACGGTAAATTAATAAGGAATGTAATCCATTGGAATTGTCTTAAGTTGTCATTTTAAACCGTAATCTGTTGAAACAAGTTCAATCAGCTCGTGTACGTCATATCGATCGCTGAAGTAACTTGCATAATCTTTTAACAATATATCATTACAACACTTTTCTGATAAACCCTGTTGTATAAGAACGGTTCAGTGAGATTTTTTTTTTAGTTACACTTACCATGGTTTAATAATGAAAAAATAATTACACTCCAATCGATCAATAATAAAAACAACATCACTAGAATCCCATGTTTTATATATATTTGAAAAACTATATAACCAATGTCCCGCGTTATGTTTACACACAAATGCAATTAACACTTGTATTTGCATACATGTGCTATCAGCATAACCTCCAGATGGTATAGTCTGGCTCTGAGCTTGTTCACTTCCTCAAACAAGCTTACTGGACTATCGTCAATTGTATCCTCCTTAGTATCTTCTGTTTCCCATTCAATGCTCTACAGAAAGACAAAAAAAGTTAAAATACTCTAATAACAAAACAAAAACAAAATAAAAATTAATAAATAAATAAAAAATATATTACAGGTTTTTTGTCAAAACAAAAATCAAACTTTTAGTATAAAAAATCATTCAAAATGCATATGTATTTCATATATATTTTCCATGTTTTCTTTAAGTTATGAATCAAATATGGTATTCTAGGTTTCCCTTTTTTTTAACACCAGTCAACTCTATAAGATTAATTTCTTGAATTTTACTTCCAATTATTTCTTGATCATTCAGGCGGGCCACTTTTTGTCTACTTTCGAAGACAGGGCTCAAACTCTGAAAAGAAAAGCCTTTTCCTTGTTGGAGTTTTGAACTGAAAGAGAGTAAAAATGATTTTACATTTCGATAATAAATTAGCAGATATTACGATAATAAGATGTGGAGATATATTTTTCTGTAAAATGGAGTAACATTAATAGTTTTTGTTTTTCACCTTTCAGTCTGATGAGGAAGATATTGCAAAAGGTGGACCAGGATCAAGCGGACATGACATTTGTGGCACCATTGTGGATCACTCAGAACTGGTTTCCACAAATACTTCATCAGATTGTGACACAGTCATTTATAATAAACAGTCGAAAAAATCTTCTTTATCAACACCATAATCCAACAAAGCAGCATCATTAGTGAAATTACGATTAGCAGTTTTCAGGATATTGGGGAAATCTTGCAAAATTATGGATTATCAAAAGAATCTTCCGAAATCATCATTGCATCTTCGAAAGCAGCTACTCGACAACAATATTGGACATATTTCAAAGGATGGTTGTTATTTTGCAGTGAACGAAAAATTAATTCATTTAAAGCCACCGAGTTAAATGTTTTAGAATTTTTAACTTCGTTATATAAAATACGTTTTTGTTACAGTGCTTTTAATACTGCCAGAAGTATGTTATCATTTATGTCTGTAAATCAAGAGAGACTGTTGGACAATGACCATTGGTGAAGCGATTTCTAAAAGGCATATTCAATCTTAAGCCATCATTACCCAGATATAAAAAAACCTATGATGTTGAAGTCGTGCTTAAATATATGAAGACATTAACACCATTATATCACGTACCTCTTATGGATTCATCAAACTCCACCTTTAAAATTTTTCCAGGTTGGGGTTGAAGCAGTTGATTTAATTTCCATATTCATCTTCCAAATGTATGTGCGTCGAATGATTGATCAGGTCACCGATTTTAAGTTAATAAATGACGGATTAGACTTATAAATTCTCGATGATTTTTTTTTTAGTTACACTTACCATGGTTTAATAATGAAAAAATAATTACACTCCAATCGATCAATAATAAAAACAACATCACTAGAATCCCATGTTTTATATATATTTGAAAAACTATATAACCAATGTCCCGCGTTATGTTTACACACAAATGCAATTAACACTTGCATTTGCATACATGTGCTATCAGCATAACCTCCAGATGGTATAGTCTGGCTCTGAGCTTGTTCACTTCCTCAAACAAGCTTACTGGACTATCGTCAATTGTATCCTCCTTAGTATCTTCTGTTTCCCATTCAATGCTCTATAGAAAGAAAAAAAAGTTAAAATACTCTAATAACAAAACAAAAACAAAATAAAAATTAATAAATAAATAAAAAATATATTACAGGTTTTTTGTCAAAACAAAAATCAAACTTTTAGTATAAAAATTTATTCAAAATGCATATGTAATTCATATATATTTTCCATGTTTTCTTTAAGTTATGAATCAAATTTGGTATTCTAGGTTTCCCTTTTTTTAACACCAGTCAACTCTATAAGATTAATTTCTTGAATTTTACTTCCAATTATTTCTTGATCATTCAGGCGGGCCACTTTTTGTCTTCTTTCGAAGACAGGGCTCAAACTCTCTGAAAAGAAAAGCCTTTTCCTTGTTGGAGTTTTGAACTGAAAGATAGTAAAAATGATTTTACATTTCGATAATAAATTAGCAGATATTACGATAATAAAATGTGGAGATATATTTTTCTGTAAAATTGAGTAACATTAATAGTTTTTGTTTTTCACCTTTCAGTCTGATGAGGAAGATATTGCAAAAGGTGGACCAGGATCAAGCGGACATGACATTTGTGGCACCATTGTGGATCACTCAGAACTGGTTTCCACAAATACTTCATCAGATTGTGGCACAGTCATTTATAATAAACAGTCGAAAAAATCTTCTTTATCAACACCATAATCCAACAAAGCAGCATCATTAGTGAAATTACGATTAGCAGTTTTCAGGATATTGGGGAAATCTTGCAAAATTATGGATTATCAAAAGAATCTTCCGAAATCATCATTGCATCTTCGAAAGCAGCTACTCGACAACAATATTGGACATATTTCAAAGGATGGTTGTTATTTTGCAGTGAACGAAAAATTAATTCATTTAAAGCCACCGAGTTAAATGTTTTAGAACTTTTAACTTCGTTATATAAAATACGTTTTTGTTACAGTGCTTTTAATACTGCCAGAAGTATGTTATCATTTATGTCTGTAAATCAAGAGAGACTGTTGGACAATGACCATTGGTGAAGCGATTTCTAAAAGGCATATTCAATCTTAAGCCATCATTACCCAGATATAAAAAAAACCTATGATGTTGAAGTCGTGCTTAAATATTTGAAGACATTAACACCATTATATCACGTACCTCTTATGGATTCATCAAACTCCACCTTTAAAATTTTTCCAGGTTGGGGTTGAAGCAGTTGATTTAATTTCCATATTCATCTTCCAAATGTATGTGCGTCGAATGATTGATCAGGTCACAGATTTTAAGTTAATAAATGACGGATTAGACTAATAAATTCTCCTCTTAACAACACTTTCTCCGACTCCATACTTAATTAGAATATGGTCTATTGTGAACATTAGAATGAATGACATAATACGAATTCAATATTATGCGATGAGCGATATAACCGTCAATTTGAAAAAAAAGTAAAAACCAATGTATGAATAAATCGTAATTAAGAGATAAGATTAAGAAAAAGAAAATATAAAGAAACACAGAGTTATTCTATTTTTATATCTGTGTTCGTATATTTGAAATAGCCCTCACCGCAATATAGCCTTTTCTGCTGATGCGGCGAAAACTAATCACCAATAAATCTTGTGGTCTGAAAGAGTGCGAACAAAGCAAGGTAAGACGAAAAATTACTTCTGATAATTATGTAGTATTTCCTATAAACTGAATGAAACAAATAATACAAACGTTTTTCATTTCATAATTTAATTCGTTTGAAGAAGTAAATAAAAGAAGTGTTGGCAAGATTTATAAAACATTTCATATGTCACAAATTTTTAATTGTATTTTCAGAGTTTAATATGGTTCCTGACATTTAAGTTTGTATCAATATATCAATCACCTGTGTGTCCGCTTTTTTTCTCTCATACTTTCTTCTATTGAACAGCTTTATTCATCATTTCCTAAACGCATAATTAACATTTACATAAGCACATTCAGAAATAAGGCGCTTGTTTTTCAAATCGTTTTTGTTGAGAGTAACAACTGGCATACAATTAAACTGTTTTAAACCAGCTTTTGTCGTCGCTGTGGGGAACTAAATTACTTTTTAATATATTTGGAATGACTTCCCATTCATACGATTCTACATAAATTTTCAGCATATCAATAGGTCTCTGAAATATAAAAAAAATGCAATGTTTACATATTCAAATAAATACATTACATGCAGGTTTTTATTATAATTCGTTATTATGGTTGGCTAACAACAATCTCGCGTCATTCTGAAATCAACCTTCATTTCAAAATGAATATAACTTTCATGATGACACGAGCTTCTACAATGAAGTACACAGATAAATAAAAGAAAAACAATGTCCTATAGGTTTAGGCTCATATGTGCCTCTTGTTTTTAATAACACCAACAAAAACTATTTCTTACTAGTAATGTTTTTTTTATATTTTATTCTAATATGACGTGCTTCTTTAGCTTTGTAAAGAAACCATACTTTATTATCCAATAAAATTAGTTTGCACATGCGTATATTGACTACGGCAGAAAAATGAATTTCGTCAAAATGGTATGCATTTAATGTATTTCCTTAAATTAAAACACTTTCAAACACTAAAATGATACACATTTTGTTACTAATACTTTAACAATGACAACAATGTGTTACAATTCGTAATTGAAAATAGTTGAACTAGATACAGCAACGTCCATGTTGGCTGTTCTAACTTCAAAACCCCTCCCCCTAAAAACACGTTTCATCTCTCCTGTTAAAAAGGCATGTCATTGTATATTAATTTCATTGAAACATATGTTCCGACGATAAAATATAAAATAAAGAATATGTTACTATTACTGTTGTACTGAAATGACAAAATTGTTTCATATTTCTGATAAAATGGATTGACCCTAGCAGGGAATAAACGTATTTACACTTTTGATATGTAGCTGTATCTTGCCTCCGAATGACCTTACATCACCTCCAAATAACCTTTTGACGTCAAGCAACAATCACTTTTTAGTTGTGACGTCATATGTTTTGAATTGTGAAGTCAAAGTTTACGGGAACCTGTGTGATGTTATGTAATGGCGGACAAATTTGCACACAAGTGTAAATACGTCTATCGAACCCCATTCTCCTATAAAAACAAATAGGCGTAATTACCAATATACCACCAAGGTTTCCAATCCATTTTACAAACGCAACAAGATTGTCACCCAGTATTAATTTTAATCTCATGTATAAATACAGCATTTGAAATCGTCAGATGCACAAAGGCGTGCCCTTTGATCAACTTTAAAAGGTGTAGCCACCGCAAGTATAAATGGATTTCTGTCAAAGGGCCCCTCCTGCCAAGTCTCGAATGTCAGCACAACTTTATCAAGAAATCCTCTATCAGATATGAACATATTTACCAATGCTACAATATTAACCGGCGGAATATTTACGATTAATTTAGTAAATAAAGACCTACCCGATTCTCCTTGTGCGTCCACCGCCATTGACGACTGACTTGAAAATGTGCGTGTCAGAAATTGACTTCAAAGGAAAAGACTGTTGAATTATAACTTTTCTGTTATATTGTGACACAAATATTGTTTTAGTTAATAAATTAATTTATTAATATCTGTTTCAATTTTGAATTTTAGAAATTTATACAACTTTGCCAAATTAAACTGGTATGAACTAGTTGGATAAAAATCGACAGGAAGGTTGATGGAAGAGCCTACACAAATACCGTACACTTTATACACAGCGAACATAGATATTACCGTAATTGTCCTAATCAGAATCGAAATAATTGATGCCAGCTATACTTTATTGTAGTTTTAACATGGGTAGGCATTATATTCGTGTTATTTTAGCCCTCGCTATCGCTCTGGCAAAAATAATCACGAATATAATGCCTACCCATGTTAAAACTACAATGAAGTATAGCTGGCATCAATTATTTCTTAAATATCCATAACATAATATTTGGATTTTTTTCGAATTTATAAATTTGTTGTATTACATGAATTAGTTTTCAATGATTTTTAGTTTTTATCAAGATATCTTATTGATGATATTTTATTTGTAAATATAAGTAATTTCGCTTTAAAACTCCAGTTTTAGTAAATTGAAAAATTTTGGCTGATTTAATAAAAAAAAAAGAACGTCTTGTTATAATATTTAAAATAGCTCTCGCCACGATATAACCTTTTTGTGCTCATGAGGCGTAAAGCAAATACCAATCTATCAATCAATCAGAACAATATGTAAAAAGTGTTGGCAAGATTCATAAATTTTTTCAGATGTCACAAAGTTTTAATTGTATTTAAAGAGTTTAATATGGTTTCCTGACATTTAAGTTTGTATCAATATATCAATGATCATTTCAAATTTCCTGTGTGTCCGCTTTTTTTCTCTCATACTTTCTTCTATCGAACAGCTTTATTCATCATTTCCTAAACGCATAATTAACATTTACATAAGCACATTCAGAAATCAGGCGCTTGTTTTTCAAATCTTTTTTGTTGAGAGTAGCAACTGGCATACAATTAAACTGTTTGAAACCAGCTTTTGTCGTCGCTTTGCACACATTTAGAAAATGTGAAACTCTTTCCGATGGCGTGTTCTCGCAAATTAGAAACTCAATGTTCATTTGCTTTATCCGGGGAACTAAACTACTTTATAATATATTTGGAATGACTTCCCATTCATACGATTCTACATCAATTTTCAGCATATGAATAGGTCTCTGAAATATAAAAAAATGGCAATGTTTACATATTCAAATAAATACATTACATGCAGGTTTTTATTATAATTCGTTATTATGGTTGGCAAACATCAATCTCGCGTCATTCTGAAATCAACCTTAATTTCAAAATGTAACTTTCATGATGGCACGAGCTTCCACATTAAAGTGCACAGGTAAATAAAAGAAAAACAATGTTCTATAGGTTTAGGCTTTCATATGCCTTAAGTTTTTAATAACACAAAAACAAATAATGTTGCTTATACTAGTTATGTGTTTTTATATTTTAATATTTATAACATAATAATTGGAATTTATTCCAAAACATAAATTTGTTGTATTACATGTATTAGTTTAAAATGATTTTTAGTTTTTATCATATCTTATTGATGATATATTTTGTAAATATAATTAATTATTTAAAAAAAAAAGAACGTGTTGTTATAATATTTCAAATAGCTCTCGCCGCCATACATCCTTTTTGTGCTCATATGCGGCGTAAAGCAAATACCAATCAATCAATAAATCAGAACAATATGTAAAAAGTGTTGGCAAGATTCATAATTTTTACAGAAGTGACAAAATTTTAATTGTATTTTAAAAGTTTAATAAGGTTTTCTGACATTTAAGTTTATATCATGCAGCTCCTGTATTCTCAGATGTCCTTCTGTCCTCATTTAGGGACAAGATCGCTCTGGCTTCTATCAGTTCATTCCTTTGTCGGTCCATTTCATCTTGCAAAGCCTAGTTTTGATGTCTTTGCTTTTCCATTTCTCTGAACATCGACTCCTCCTTATCGTTCATATGTCTTTTTTTTCCCTTCTAGTTGTGTTTGAAGCGTTTTGATGACAGTTTGTAGGGCTTCACGAGCGGCTCCATATTTTTCTATTGGTCTTCTAGGAGAACCAAACCCGCCAGCTGCTCTTGAGCGCAGATCCTGGTCATGCTCAGTGGTTTGTAATTTTCAGGTCTCGACATTGGGATTTTTGTGTCCTCCTCCAGTTATCATGCAGCTCTTTTGGGTCAATCAAGATTTTGTAATTAATGTTCAATAACGTTGGGGAATCTAGCTCTGTGCTGCTTGATACAGCGAGTCTCCTCCAAAAGTGTCGATACCGACAATTGACCACAGTGGTTTTGGGTGGGAATGGTTCACTGTAAAAATAGACACGAGACTAGAATGATATATAGTTTTATTGCACACCGGAAGTATAAAACCTGGCTGCAACGATTTCTTATATACCACCCTACGTCCGTCTCTGTTTACAAGTTCTTTATCCTTATTTATCCTTTTATTCTTTATCCTTGTTTCTTATCCTGCTTAATTGTGCACATCCTTTAGCTCTAAGCCTGTTATATATTTGTTTTATACTTTAATTTTGTTATTGTATTATTATTTATGAAACTCAGTTTGATATGTATTTTAACACGTTTCTCTTTCTAAAACCTCAAAATATAAAATGTAGAAAAATAATGTCTTACAGATATATGATTATTCTTTGCAGTACTAGCATTGCTTTCCTTAAAACAGTGTTTTATATGAATGTAGTTATTGGTTAAAACAAATATAAATATGAACAAAATCAAGTACACCTTTTAGGGTGCGCTCGACTTTAGTGACTCAACACGAGGTGTTTTGGAATTTACAGGTTGTTAAGAACTCTTTGTAAACCATAAACGCTAGCACATCATAGAAAAGCAAGTGAGTAATCTATGTTTCAAATTTTATAACATTAATCTCTGTAATAAAGGCTGTGGATTTTCTATACAAATCTTGTTTTATTTGCCTCATAGTCATCTATTTTTATTAAATGTAATGCAACCGTTAATAATAATGCTTTGCATAAAGTTTCCCCTTGGTTAAGTTCAAATTGGTCTATCTCTATTATTCATTATATCCGTAGTTTTTATACTCTTGAAGTTTGAAAAGTTCGTACAAAAAATGGCTATGAAAGGGGTCATATACCTTACAAGACATCCTGATAGATAGAATCAAAAAGTTCAAAATACTTACAGATCACTTCCCGCCCAAGAGTGCTGTTCCCCTCTCAAATCGGCCCAGGATGGGACCTCATTATCCTTGTTTATTGGGCTAATCGACCCAAACCTCAGTTGTTTTCTAACTGGGCTTTTGGACTGAAACTTCAAATAACATCACTATATAAAAAATAAGATGTGGTATGATTGCCAATGAGAAAACTATCCACAAAAGACCAAAATGACACAAACATTAACAATTATAGGTCACCGTATGGCCTTCAACAATGAGCAAAGCCCATACTGCATATAGTCAGCTATTAAAGGCCCCGATAAGACAATGTAAAACAATTCAAGCGAGAAAACTAACGGCCTTATTTATGTAAAAAAATGAACGAAAAACAAATATGTAACACATAAATACTTTGTTAAAAATGAATTAAAACGATTTTCACAGACTAATTGAACTGAAAAGAAGAAAAAAAGGGAGTCAGGATTTTTTTACATTTTCTAACATCTTTGTAGTTGAAAAAACCCAAGAAAAAACGATGATGTGTGAAAGTATCGGAATTTTACCGTCTGAACCGTCGACACCGGCCGTAACGTTATTCCTTTCTTGGTTGGTACGACGTCTGTTTGGTTTGGTGGTAGCCAGTGCTGTCTAAGGTCTACACTTATATTGTTCGAACCTATTGTGGGATAGATGTGTCTTCCCAGGTGAGATTTGTACTCCCTATTTTTCTGAAAAAGCATGGTCTAGAAACTATGCAAAGGGAGACTGATTCCCTTTCTCGCGGGAACTTTTTTTTTTAACTCCCATTCTCTGACGTCAATTCTGATTTCTGTGGCTTGAACAAATTTTTTTTTTTCCAAATCAATGATACAATGTGTTTTCATTTCGATTGTCTTTGTTGTAAATCACCTTATTAGGTTATAAATACAATTGTGGTCTTGTCTTTCATTCATATCCAGAAATCAACGCCACTTTGCTTATTTGAATATTATACTAAAGAAATCGGATACGGGTCACGCAAATTACATTAAAATGATAGAGATTTTTTTTTAAATTGTCTGTTTTAATTTTCATTTAAGTGATAGACAGGTTGCCGGGGCAGAAAATGAATATACACAACAATATACACCATTTGAACGAAACATAATGCCTGTTGTTGCAAAAATACAGGTTCCTGAGCTATTTTAAAAATCGAAGCGAGAGGCCTTTAACATTGCAGTGTAAAATACAGGCTAAAATGGCTGAAACGTCAAATTTACAAACTTCGTGTTGAAAATTGGCTTACAAGGTCATTACAAACACAGGTTGCCGGGTGGAATTTGAAACTTGAATTTCCAAAGAATAAGCAATTCCAAATTTTGTATGTGTAGTCGTTGAACTCTAGGTTCCCACGTAAAATTAAATGTCACTATTTCAAGAAGAATAAACTCACGAAAGCACGAAAAATTCACTAAATTCGCGTTCATTGTTTTGATTTTGACCGCCTGACAACTTTACGGAAATATCAAAGTGATTGTAAATAAGGACTCCGTGACGGGCAACTTATAATATCCGTGTTTTAAAGATTTTAATCATGTCAAGCCTATTAAGCCAGTCCAGTTCAAACTACTAACACGTGGTACAATTCTCATTTACATATTATGAATATCAATTAGCAAAACCACTACTAATTTCTGGCTATGTGGTTGAAACATGACACAATGAACTGCAAACGTTTGACTCATAATCCGATTACGTAATCGACATATCCGGTATTTACGGTATCATGACCTTATATGTACTTACATAATATGTCTTTTGTTGGAGTTTGGTTATATTTTTGGAGTTTGAGGAATCACCTATTGACCGCAATCTTGCCAACTAACGTTTTTACGGAGACTGTAACTTAATATTTTGCGACAACTTAATCTTATTAACACGATTCCGTATTTTAGCCTGATCATATTATACAATGCAACTTATTTCCCTAATCGTAAACAAAAGTAAAATAAAATATTCATCTGTCAATTTCGAAAATACTGGTGTAAGTTAACATAAGTATATACAATGAAATAATGTTTATTAAACCTATATGCTGAGAGTACCATGAAATGAGCACGATCTTCGTAGAGGTCACTAGCATATTTGGTCTTATGATGTCAAGTCATGGTATTTATCCCTCTTAGGCCTAAAAATAAAAATGTTGTGTTTCCGGTCACCCGACCGACCGTCCTTCAGACCCCAGACAAAATTGTATACCTACGATCTTTTTATCGCCTCAAAAGAAAACAACGCTAATTTAAACTCGAGGCTTATTTTTAGAAGGTACTGGAATTTGGAATCTTCTTGGCTAATTATATATGCGGGAGCATGCGCAGTAGTTATTTTCGTTTGTCAGTGTTTGAACATGACAACACAACGCGTCCTATTTAATGTTCAACGCGGAAAGTGTGACCATTTCGCGGAGAAAAAATATTTCTAAATTTTACAGAAAGTAACACCTTTTTTGACATTAGCAATGAAATTCATCCAATGTCTAACATCGATGAAAAAAAAATACACAGCACAACATTTGTGCTCGGCCACCGGCAAAAATGACTGGACCGAGATTGATGACAATAACACAACTGTTGGAACAATGCAATCTTTTGGAATTAAATTTATCAAATTTTCATGCCAGACCCTTCTTCAAAATGAACCTGATAATTCAAGTGCTGCCCAATTTTGTTTAGGTTTGGACTTTTGATATATATAAGAAAAATCCCTACCTACCGTCGCTTCAACATTTCAAGGGAGTGATCGGCCTTCTGTTTATTTGAAAGTAATTGCTATCCTATTTGTTTTAACTGGAAATTACTATATTTCTGACATTTGGAATACAAACTTTACGATTCGATATAGTTTTTGGATTGGTTAATATTCTAACGATGTAGCTTGTGACGGATAATTTGTCATGTTGTCAGGGAACATTTGTTAATAAAATGGCTGCACATTCGAGCATTGACTCGGTATCGGAACTTTCTGACACAGCAAACTAGTTCTAAAAGTGATAATATATTTAGCATAATGAATGACCACAGGCAACTCATTTCGCCAGGTTATGATAAAAATATTAGTGGGTTTCAAGAAAGCATTGAAAACATAAATGTAGGAGAAGTAGCAATGAGAAATGATCCTGTTACTCATACTGAAGTAAGCATACCGGATATTTACAATATGCTACTGCAAATTCAATTGTATATCCAAACTATCTCTGTCCTGCCTTTTTATTTTTCACTCTATCCAGTCCTGCTTTTTTTTTTTAGTTTATTCTGACTTTTTTTTTACATAAATTGTCATCCTGACTTTTTTTTTTGCAATTGTCTCATCCTGCCTTTTTTTTACTCAAAACTCCTGTCCTGCCTATTTTTTTTACTCAAAACTCCTGTCCTGCCTATTTTTTTAAAATTTCATCCCAGCCCCCCCCCCCCCCCCCTCCCCCCCCTAAAAATCAAATGGTAGCTCCCTAAATTGGCCAATATGGAAATATGAATTGATGTATATTTAAACTTACATCCAGTTGTACTGTCAGCTGTTTAGACTGACTAGTTACAGCACTAGTTGCTGCCAACTTGGAAATGCTTCTTTGGTAGTATGGTATGAGCACACTCTCCAAGTAATCTGTCACCTCATCGAACAGGTCTCCCCGGTCTACTAGGTTGGTGATCTACAATATAAAGATATTGTTATTAATAGTTCTTCATTTCATATTCCACACATTGCAGCTGTTGTTCTATGAGTGATAATTCTTTTGTACATAAGTTTACCTTATGGAACACCATACATTACTGATTTTAATATTACACCTACACATTATTTGGGGAGGTAACCTAATGTATTATTTTTTTATTAATACATGTATATGACAGTGCACAATTACTGACCTTGTTCAAGGTTAGTTCAAGAATATAATGACAAAAAACAGTGTCCTCCATTTGTTAATGTCTGTGTTATTTGGTCTCTTGTTGGGTTGCCTCATTGCCAATCATACTATAACTTCAATTTTTATATTCTATGGGTTAATATATGCGTACAAACCTCATATCATAAGCTGTGATTGTTATTTTATTTTTGACCATATCTGTAGCAAAAGTGTCATAGTGGTATATAACTGATTTTTGTGAGAATTTTATAGTAGGTACCATTTATGATTGATTGATGATTGATGGTTGCTTAACGTCCAGTGGCAAATATTTCATGCATATTCAGGACGAGAACAAGTTCACAATAAATACAATAGGTAGGTTGATACAATAGAGGCCACCTGGGATGATGGTCGGAGAAATTTGGAATGCCACCGGAAAAAGAGGGTATATTGGATAGGGACAGTAATTTTGCCTTGCAACAGGCCACCTACGGACCCCTCAGAGAGTTGTTGCAAGGGTTCTTAACGTGCAAAGAGCGTGACACTCTCTTTACACGAGGCATCGGATTTAACGTCCCCTTTCTGACCGGACGTGACTGCGAACTTGATACATCCCGCACAGTCAAACGGACGCCCCACTTCGGCAAGCGTTTTACTGCCGGTCGGGAGAAGACCAAGTGACCATATTTTTATACCCCAGTCACCCTTGGGGAAGGTACCATTTATTACAAGTCTTCTAGACAATAACAAATCATTACTCTCTTTGCTTTCAAAATTCGAATAGTAATTAAAATATTCATGGTTATTTTTGTATGGCTTCCTAATGTATGGCACATACGCTTCCTTAAAAATTAAAACTTTTGAAAATATAATGCTTTGGTTACATAGCGCCATAATGTCTATCTATGTTTTGTATAATCGAGGGAAAAAAAAGGGCAATATGCTAGTTGCTGTCAGCGGCTTTTTAAACATCCATCTATAATATAGCTTAACATGTGACTATCCCAGACCGACCTAATCAAAGAAGTTAAAGACATGAAATAATAACAAAGATGAAATAAAAATACTGTACAATTTGGATATAATTTATTTTTTTTACCACTTTAACCACAGACAGAGGGTATGCTATCCCCTCCAGTATCCTCAGGTCTGCTGCTGGAATTTTTGTCTGCATGTTCACTGTTTTCTGGTGCACCTGCTCCACAGTGATGGTTTAAAGGGCATTCAGCACTATGGGGAATGCAGCTGATGCCAACTTGGAATGGTCTTCCAAGACCTTCGCATCACCAGGCCTCTTTTCTTTGGTTGGAGGTTCCATCTTAATTACAAGGACACGGCTGAAATATCTGTAATTAAAACAAAATAGATGCATGAATAAAATTGCATATTATAGTAAAACTAGATCCATTTCATTATTCCTAACACGTTCATTACATTACAGATATGGGTTGCTGTTTTCAAATATGGTTGTAATTCATAATTGAATATCAAAAAAATTAATCATTAATTCATTAATGACAAATGATATAATTCAGAAAGTGGGACAAAACTCAGGGGTATCTCATGTACAATAAGAACTCCATCCCTGACATCAGACAGACCAAATTAGGCACGGACCTTAATCTTACAATGGAACAACTGTACAATCTCATGGAAGAAACCATTCCGTCTGAATAATCAACAATAATACTCAGCATAAGTTTCCAGAAATGTCATATCTATCAATCAGGTCTTTTAGTGAGTCAGTTTTAGTATGGGATGTTAATTAAATTAATATTATATTTATGTTTCATTAATGCCATTTCCCAATTCCTGTAATGGACCCTGTTATTAGAGATCCCCTGGCCTTTGGTTGTCTCACTTATGAGAGACAATGACAGTTACGGGAGTTACGGAAAAAAGCAAATTAACCTGTGTGTTTTGTGAGTAGGATCAAAGTTTTTCAACTCCTCTAATTATAATAATTGGTTGTTCAGCTTAATAATTTTGTCACCAAAAGTTAATTTGCATGAAAAACTAGTTCGACGGCCGATACAACACTATTAACATTTCATGCTTTGCATTTGAAAACGCCATTTTTCCAATATGGCACTAGTATCAGATTGACAAAGGGAAGTAATTTGTTTAAAAAGTGTTTAACATAATCCAATTTGAAATTGCATTAGACTATAGTGACTAGACATGCAATTGTAAAATTGATCCCTGTCTCTCAGATTAATGTGTCCACTAAGAATGTGTGCACATGCAAGTACTTACTTCATAAAGTTGTTCAAATCAAAATTGGCAGTCACTATGCAGCCAGTTAGAGGGGTCTTGGTAGACTGGTCTGTTGATTTGCCACGTACACAGCCATTATACACGTCTACTGCAACCTGACTGACATATTCTGCTGTTGTAGGATCATCCCAGATGAATGGCAGGGTTGACTTGGTCAACCATGAATTTACAAAGGCTAAGGTACACCTGTCAAAACAAGAAATTCAATATAGTACTTCACAAATTATCGGATTATCCTTTAATTGTTTTCCAGTAGAAGAAAGGGTATTATTGTATCAACTGTAACGGTATTGTTGTGTTTTGTACAATCTTTCAACAAATACTTCTTTCCATGATCAAACATTTTCTGTGAGCAAAGCAGAATATGTATTATACCTTTAAAAAGGCATGCAGGAATTTCTCGCTACATTGAAGACCTGTTGGTGACCTTCTGCTGTTGTTTTTTTATTTGGTCGGGTTGTTTTCTCTTGGACACATTCCCTATTTCCATTCCCAATTTTATTCATTTAAACATCAATTCATATGTCTGCTTAGCACTCTCACCATATCTCATCTAAATTATTATACATTGGTTTCACTGAATATCATTTGAAAATATACAACTTCCCTTTTAATAAGCGAATAGGTTATTAAATACAACTTTTGGTGTAAAACCAAAGTCATGGAATGGTTTAATACCTACATTATAAAGCATACAAACTGATTTATAACTCATACCTTTAAGGATGTACTTAGGTGATGTAAGGTAAAATAAAATAAATCAAGAATTCAAAATTGACATTTAAATATGAAAGAGTACTTGTTAACATGGTTAAGGGTCAAAATAAGCTAACATTTTTAATAGGTCATAGAGGTCCTTTTCAAGATATTTGATTTATAAAATATGATGAGAACAGGATGCGTGAATCAGACGTTTACCATATATTTCCATTGAAATTATATGGGTCTCAAATAATGGGAAAGAAAAGCAAAACCCTGTTTAAATTTTGGGGAATGACCTTCTATAAAGTATTATGTTGAAAGATAAATATGTGTTATGGGGCAAAATACCTTGTATCCTATGGAAAAACACTAAGGAGTCTGATCATTTGACACTTATTCCAAAACCACACCTAAGTACATCCTTACTTAAATAGTAAAATAATGTTTACCTGGAGGATATGCGAGTCTCCTTGCACCCAGTAAGCCAGGCAGCACACATAGCAATTAGGGTTTTCCCCACCATCGGCTCTCCATACAGGATAGGGATGTTGAAGTGCCTGGTGTTGGCACTAAGCCATTCGTACTGGTGCAGGCCATAAAAGGAAGCCCAGGCCAACAGTGCTGGACCAATGTTGGACCCAAAAATGTCATCAGCAACATCAAACAAATTCCTCAGGGGCTGCAAGTTTGGTGCTGAAGTGCAGATGGACCTGCAGAGCTCTTCCTTTGGTAGTCCAGATATGTTTATGTTGGGCAACCATACATAAGAGCATGTATCTGGATCAACCCGAAATTGTAATTTAATAAGTAAAACTATCGATTACCTGGAAATGCATAACTGAAACTTATTTTACAAATGTTTTAAACAAAAAAATATCTTTATAGTACCTTATTCCTATGGTGATATCAGTAATTGTCAATCTTGTAATTAGTGGTTTGTTAAAAGAAATTGGAAAGAAAGCATTTTATTCTTGGCATATGCTGTTACAAGGTTTCATCGGCCCTATCAGATTCTCCACAGCCCTTTATCACACACAGTTTCCATTATTTTGTACAAATTCAGTCTTTGTATGAGGTCTATACAGGGATATATTCACTGCTGACAAAGTCTGGGGTGGGTATTCTTCTTAGGTCGCAAGATCCTAATTTGACCTCATATAAAAGGCTATGATTGTTAAAATATTATTATCCGCACATAATTGTATCAAAATCGTGAGCTCAAATTTATTTGATCATTGATTTTTTGGTGTTTTTTTTTTTTTATAGAAATCGTATTTGTCTCATAACTAATAACAACATATTTGTTGTAATTATTTCATATTTAAAAAAAAAAAAAATTCTGGTACATTTTATGTATATGAAGTTTTTTTAGTAGATTAGGAAAAAAAAAACAGGTTGGTTACTGCATTCAAAATTATTCAAACCAGTGATATTGTTTGCCTTAAATTAGTGG
Organism: Mytilus trossulus; assembly: GCF_036588685.1. Classification (NCBI taxonomy): domain Eukaryota; kingdom Metazoa; phylum Mollusca; class Bivalvia; order Mytilida; family Mytilidae; genus Mytilus; species Mytilus trossulus. The sequence goes on from NC_086377.1 coordinate 45,103,182, forward strand.
AGAATAAAGGGTTTTCCCCCTGGAGATAAATCCCAATTTGAAAGAAAATTGGCCTAAAATTTTTCCAAGAAAAAAAACTTTTTCCAAAAGAAGGTCAGTCGGACCCAATAATAATTGTGCATGAATATAAACTGAAAAACACTCATTTCAACAATTTTCTTGCCTAAATTTACCATATGTGCACAATTGAGGGTCTATTCATATATCATCAATGACAAAATGGGGGTATCATTTAAAAGCAGGGTTTGACCCTTGAAAATGGGTTGGTAAATTTGAGTTTCAGTCAAATTCAGTTTATTTTAAATTCCCCAAAATAAGGGTAGAGGCAGTTCTGAAAAATGGAAACAATATCACTGCAAACTATTGTACTAGAAAAGTAATTGTTACATACCATATTCCCTGTGGACACGTCAATGATGCACTTTGGGCTTAAGAAGCACAATGTTGTGCTTGGTTGTAATCCAGCATTGGTAATGTGGTTCCAGGGAAACACGTAGCCATTGTGGTCAGCCTGCTCTGTCTGGCGTTTCACCATAGCCAGCTCACTAACGAGGTCACCTGACTCCCTTTTGGCTAAGAGACACATCAAACCACCCCAATGGAAGGATGAATTTAATGCATGCTCAAATTATTTTGTGCTATGTCAGTCTCTTGCAGTGAAGTGGGCAGTACTAAAAAAAAAATCATCAAATTAGTTATGTTTAAAAGACTCTGATCCAATGAAAAAATTGGATATACTAAATTATAAACCTATGAGTAAGTCAAACTGGCTGTTACTACATGTGTAAATCAAGATAACAGAGCTTACTGTTGAGCCTGGGACCTTACTTCCTTAAATGTATTGATTCTTGAATTTTGAGGGTTTTTGGGAGTAAAACAAACAACTCTTTAAAGGAGTTTTCATATCTTTTCTCAAGCCGAAATCTAGATCCCATTATTTTTCAAAAATGGTCACACTCCTTTTTAATTGCCATTTCATGGTCCCCGATTTGACTCAAATTCTGTTACTTGATTGATAACAATGTAAAAAATTTATCCAAACTACCAAAAGTGTAAAACGAACAGTATACAGAGCATGGTGTAGATAATAGTATGTAGGTTTGATTCGTGTGTATCTTAGTCCAGATACCATCTAATTAACTATTGGTTTGACATCAGATTACCATATAAGCGGTGTAAACATAAGTAACAATCTGAATAGATAAACCAACACCCGGAATTGGATTCTTATAGGTCTATTTGATTTTAATATTAAATTAAAATTTAGGTTTATCATTTTTTTTAACCATATAAGAATCAGACTTTATATAGATAGAATCAGTAATCAAATGATTTACCCTAGTTTCGCTTCCATTGTTGACATTCTTTATCTTTAAATAACCTGTACACATATAATGTATGTGTTGTCAATCTGTAGCTAGGGGTTAGATTGAAGTTCACATGAATACGGATTAAATGAGGTCGACTAATTCACTCGCCAGTGAATCAGTAATAATTAGCTTAATTTGACGAAATTGAACCATTTTGGCTGCTAAAGTGATACATTATTTGACTTTGTCACTTTCATTATTGAATGAACATAAAAAAACAAACTTACTTAAGATTTTTTATATATTTGGTAGGTAGTTCCCCTGTTTAATTCAATGATGAACTGAAAATCTGGGTCAGTTTTGAGCTACTTTCCTTGGTGAATCATTTGTTAAGAGTGGCTGTTATGGACTGACCTAAACTGTAACATTATATTTACACATTAAAGTACATGTATCATAAGGGAAGTAACTGAGTAATCTCATTCTGAACATCTATTGAAAGTTCAAAAACTTTTCCCCAAGTTAAATGAAAGGACTTCAATTAGCCTGCTAAAAGCATTTAAAGTACTGAAATATTGTTTTGGGGTTCCCTGAAGTGTTGCCCGACACTCGGGGTGCTGGAATTTCTCTCTACATTTAGAACCTGTTGTTGACCTTTGGCTGGGTTTTTTTCTAGTGCGGGGGGGGGGGGGGGGGGTAGGGGTGTGTCTTTTACCTATTGCCCATTTCCACTCACACTTTTTTTGAGGTGATGTTGACATATAATTCATATGAATGATTAATAATTGTTGATGACCACTTCTATCAGCATATTTTTTTTTTATGTTTTTCAGGTTGTGAAACCTTGAGAGTGATTGATGGGTGCTGGAAAGTGTGCATGCCCCATTGTATGTTTGCCATGGAGATGGAAGTTCAAGGATTTCCCCTTCTGAATTTCCCAGATGTGTGCACCTCTGAGCCAAAGCCTGGATCTGTGTTTTGTGCAGACCACTATAAGATACTGGAAGAGAAGAACATCCCCACACAGAAAGAAGAATTTCTTCAATTAATTGGCTGTAAGAGTAAGTAATTTTCGCTTAAAGAACATGTATTTTTAAACAGTTGCTTTTCTTGTTGTTGGTCAGGTGTTGACTGTTGAAGTGGTGATATTTTTGCAATGAAACACTCATTTATATGTTACTTATATTTTACCTGAAAGGGGGCTCGTGGGTATGAGGAGGTTTTTCTTCTTAATGTAAGTTTTGCTATATTTTTCTGTAAATGAACTTTTCCTAACTTAATAGAAAATGACAGGAAATGGGGTAACCTTTCATTTACAATATAAATCTGTCTTCAAAAGAAGCATACATTTTTGTAAAAGTACTCTTTGTTCTGTAAATAAGAGAAAAAGAGTTAATATAAAAAAAAATTTTTTACAATAGTTTAATTTAAGTACAGCTGATTTGAACACAGAAATGCAGATGAACTGTAGATTTGAAAGGGTTAATAAAATTCTAATTTCAAGATATGGCATTTTTGCACCAAAAGGAAATAATTTGGAGCTGTTTCAATGATACCTACATCTTAAAATTGATATGGGTCCAATACAAATTGATTTATTTGAATGATTTTTGTACCATATGATAGATTGACAACTATTAAAGTAATAATTGAAATTAGAATTGAAAAAAAAAGGCCATTTTGGTTTCTAAAATTTATATACCCTCAAGTCCAGAGAATCCAAGTTCAAGTGAAGACATTAAGGCTGTTGATGATAAGATAAAAGAATTTTCAAAGCAGTTAGCATCAACAACAGCAGAAATGTCATCACTGAATTACCAGAGTAAGTTGAATGTGCAGTTTTGTGAATAAGACATATCATCTGAATTATAACTAAGAATTTCGAACTCACTGCCAACTTCAGACTTAATACCTGAATCATTAATTGGTGTTAAACAGACGAATGTAAGGATAGGGTTGTAGTTGAAATGGGAATGTTGAAATTCTTTGTAACTGAGATTCATACGGTCCAAATACTCATATGGTATGTAACGTATATGCAGTATATTGTGATTTGAATATTTCTATATTATACCAGTAATAACAATTGGCCTGGGTTAAATGTATATTAATTTGAAATGTAAATATTTATCAAAGGTTCCCCGAATTATAATTTCACCATAAACATTTAATGGAATATTATTCACCATGAACATTTAGGAATTTTATACATTGGCTAGAGGTATAGGAGGAGGGTTGAGATCTTACAAAAATGTTTAACCCTGCAGCATTTTTGCACCTGTCAGGAGCCTCTGGCCTATGTTAGTATTGTATTATTTTAATCTTATAAGTTATACCTATTGTATTTCTTTTAGACACGGAACAAATTGTTAGCCAGGTGAGCCCTCCCGACTGGCAATCAACCTCCACAGACACCATATTCAACAAAGACACTGGTGAGAAGGCACGACTAAGACAAAGGAGCCGTGGCCATTTTGTATGTGTCACTGGAGGAGGGCACATTCAATATTTTGAACCTTTATTCAAGTAAGTTAATAACATTAAAAGTTAATTATTGTAATCAGTACAGAAATTCAAAAACTATAACATTGCACACAATTCCATTTTTTATGGTGAAGATAGACCTCATTGATATCTTGAGCCTTAAGAAAAACCGGAGGAGGAAAATGCAATTTCAAGCCAATGACTTATTTCGGGAGCGGTTTTTTTTACACAATAGAAACATTTGGCATTGTAACATGTTGCAATTATAAATAATTTATAAAATTTATAAATGCTAGTAAGACATTTTTTCTCAACCGATATATTTACGAAAGTAATTGTTTATGGTGGACATTGGCAAGGCAGTTTCCAGGACTAACTTTTAAAGTAAAAGAAATGTATGAATTATAACTCCCAACTATTAAATATAATTATGAGTGGAAATTCTATGGTCTGTATGTATGGCATTGTAAGAACATATGGTCATTTAGGAGAAATGCATGACATAGTTTATTGATTTACAGTATTAAAAAATTGTTAGATTGGTATTGGACTTAAATGAAGAGCAAAACGTAAGTGCACTTTGTTAAAAAATATGAATTTAAATGTCTTGGACTAAGCACTATCATTTGGTTTTCTGGAGACGTATATAATATTTTGATTCCTTTTGTATTATTTGAACAAGGCATGAAACATTTGTATTACACAATTATGTTTACAATATGTACATTATGTTATGTAATTTATTTAACTTATTTCTAGGTCAGAAGGACCTTGCCAGGTATTCATGATAACCAATCGCAGTTTGTTACTGGAGCTGAGTAAAGTGCCAGAAGACCAGCTTGAGGCAAGGATGAAATCATTGATTTTAGCCTATGACAACATGTGCAACCTTGATTGTATTAAAGCAGCTAAGGAAGACTTGCCATTTCCAGCTGCTCTAAACAAACTGTGGAAGACGATTAAAAAGATTGTTGACAGATTACATCTGCAAAACCACAAGGATGTCCGATGTAAAGTCACTTATGATCCGTCAACAATACCAGAAAGTTATAACACCCTGATCGCAGAGCAGACCTTTTCCTGGTTTTCAAGGTATAAGAAAATTGCAAATTCAATGACACAAACGCACCATCTGTTGTATATCCACAGACAAATACAAAGGCGGAATAAGTACTCGGGATCATGTCGTCTACGTGGGAAATCACCACTCTTGCCTGGTATCAATATAACATTACAGAAGAAAGCGGTTAAAGACTGAACTATGTTATAAAATTACTGTGTAGATAGTTTCAGTTAGTTGAACACTTAACGGACAACATAAAAGGTCGACGTAGGCTAAAAAACTTAATTCAAATAGTTTTGGGGTGAGGGAGGGGGTCTACATTGCTGCAAGTTTTATTAATAGAAGATCAATTTTACATATATCCATATAGGTAAGTTTTTTTCCTGCATTGAATTTTGATTTTGTCCCTTATTAATTCACTTAGGTTACTAATCAAAGACTGTCTCCTCTTGCTTATATGAAGGTCTAAATATACCATGGCAATTGGTCTTATCCATTTATTGTTAAGAACTGTGTGCCACTAATTTATATATTTTCCCTCCGGTTTATATGATCCGTTCATCCTATATATTGACTCTTAAAATTCAAGAGTTAATCTAAAAATGAGGGTACTTTTTATATGGCCTTCCAAATACCGTTTCGATCCCTAACATCACTGAAGAGACATTTATTGTCGAAATCCGGATATGGTGTACTAAAGAAATATTGACACCGAATGTTTGTGGCACAACATCCTGTCCACAAGTTAAACATTTTTTTTCTTTCTGTGACGTATTAAATTTATATGAGAATCCATTTTGTTACATCTTGTGATCAATTTTATTTGGCAATCGCCAATGGCAGTCAGCAGGGTAAAAGAACATCAGTTGTTCGACCTGTTAGTCAAATGCGTTTTGTTTAAATATACTTTTTCACTCTTTTGGTCTTTTGGAAAATGTTGTCTGTGCTGTTTTTAGACCCTTCTACAACGAAATTTGTTTGACATGCACACGTACAAAAATTGCGGTTTTTATCCAACGCAGTCATAGGTTTGAACGTAGTTTTCAATTTAGACTCGTTTATATAGACGTGGAAAGGTAACACATGCCCACCGAAAGCTCTTTTTTTGAGAGCCCAGGTGGTCGTGTGGTCTAGCGGGACGGCTGCAGTGCAGGCGATTTGGTGTCACGATATCACAGTAGCATGGGTTCGAATCCCGGCGAGGGAAGAACCATAAATTTGCGAAAGCAAATTTACAGATCTAACATTGTTGGGTTGATGTTTAGACGAGTTGTATATATATATATATATATATATATTTGTATATCTCAATATACTGTATTTCTTATGCAAAAGAATTATATAAGTGGTACATCAATGTCCCTTGTGCAGTTATAGAAAAAGTTATTGTCCTCGTATTTTAATATATTATATTCTAGTCATTGTATTCTTGAATTTACTTGTAAGCCTTGCTTTAATTGAAGGAAAGTGTTTGTCTTTGCAGTGGGGTGCTCTACATAGTTATTTTGATACATGTAGGTATTTAAGATATGGCTTCCCAGTACATCTCAATCGTATTCCTTAATGCATTAACATTTTTAGACAAGGTTATTCCTATCTGCAGGTTCATTCAAAATATGATACTCATATATATGAGATCTGAAATTGATATAATCACGCTGATATAGAAGGAAGTTGCATACATTTTGTTTTGTTGCTGTAAATTTTTGAAGGAGCTACTGGTAGTTTCCAAGATGAAGTGTAGGTGCTAACATGAATGTTTTAATTAACTGAAGATAAGTTTTGATGAATGAATGAACAATATTCTATCTAAACTATTGAATGTTTTTTAAATATTTTATTATTTAATTACCATATCTATGAAGCAATTCTAATATGAAGATTTGTGTCAAAATTATAACAATATGTGTCTTGTTTTTAGTTAAGGTGGTATCCAACTCTTTCAGTGAAATTGATTTGGCTTAATTTTCATAAAATTTTGTCAAGTAAATTCATAGAATAATTTAACAGAAAAATTCAAATTTAAAAAAGTTTTGGTTTATGCAGAAAATTAAAAAAAAAAAAAAAAAAAAAAAAACCCACCAAGTTGATCATTGAGAAGCTTAATATTCCTTTTACAACACGACATATATCTAAAACGTTTAGCTGACTTTACAGAATTATCTCCCTGTAGTGTTAGGTACCACCTTAAATAGCTTTAATCTGTAAATACAATTAACATTCTTCTTCAATGTAGATATCCACTGTATGTGTTATTATTGTTATAATTTATTCTCCTTATGTATTTTGCTGAATGCTTGTAATATTTATGTATGTATGTATGTATGTATGTATGTATATATATATATGTAATTTATTACAATGAAGAAGATCATTATGGAAAGTTGTGTTCTAGTTTTTATTTTATTTCTATATATCTATGGCCTACACGAAAATCTAATGTCTTTCAAGAGACTTTTGGAGTCCAAATCAAATTCTACTGGTGTACACAGTTTTTGCTCCTCAAGTTTGCAGCTTACCATCTTCTCATAAGATTATTGTTTTTATGTTTGGTATTAGATTGAGAATTGAGATCCAATTTACATCTCATAGTCAATTTTTTTGGTAATCCTTAAGGACAGACAGCTTGGTTTAAAGTTATCAGTTGTTCCACCTGTTTAGTCGAATTGATTTAATTAAAATGACCTTTTCACTTTAAAGGTCATATGAAAATATTGCTCAGGAGCGAATCCAGCTATAAAAGAATGGGGGGTGGGAGTTCCCATCCCAGGACAAAGGGTTCCAACTATATGTCCCCATTCAATTTTTTAATTGATACCTTTGCTTATATATATAGATGGAGAATGTGGTATGGTGGCCGATAAGACAACTTTCCATCCAAGTAACAATTGTCAACACAGAGCCTTGGTTCAAACTGAACAGCGAGATGTAAAGAGTCGACAAAATGACTAGTGTAAAACCTTCAAATGGGAAAACCGACATTTTAACCTTTATATAATAAAGAAAAGGGAAACACTAATGAACAACATAATAATATTATACCGACAACAACCACTGGACATCAGATTTCTGGCATTGGAAAGGTGCAAACAAAAGCAGCCGATTTTAAAATTTAAGGGAACCAAACCCTTTCTAAAGCAATAGTATCAATCCCAACATAGAGGAAAACATTTCCTTCATTATATAGGGAATCACTGAAACTTGACCGCAGCAGCCCCCTTTTAGGCAGTCAGTTGGTCCCTCCCTACTCATGAAAATTTCTGGACACAACACTGTTTAAAACTGCCTGGAAGGCTTGACAAAAATGTTGATTAGTTTCTTTACTTCGGTGCAAATTTTCAAAGAGAGTTGTTTTCTTGGAATTGTAAGTTCAATTCTTAAATATCACCCCATTTCTATATTTAAAAAAAAAGCAGTGATATTGTGTTTTAACTTTTTTCATTTCAGGCGGCTCGGACTTTAAAATTGATAATTTAACTATCTTGATTGGATAAATTCGATAATCCACTGGTACCAATGTAAGAATCTATATGTATCAAGTTTAAGTACTTTTAATACCTAAATATTCATAAATAATGCCTCTTGTATAGATCTATGATTTAATTATTCTTGATCTGCAGTTATAATACACTATACATGCATATATTATTCTACCATTTGTTTTAAGTCAATCTCATATAATAATAATACATGTAATATATAATGGATCATAATGAGAAGAATCGACATTGGAATCTGTTATTTTAAGTCTACTACCCAGAATAGTTATCAACATCTTGTGTTGTAATGGTCAAAATGAATTTAATCTATGTTAGAATCAGTAAAACATTTTAATGCGCTGCCAAAATAATGTAGTTGTTTCATCCGCTGTTACGCTCATGCCGTCATAATAATTATTGCCGACTCGATCGGATACTTACTATCGAAATTTGAGTTTCTATGGAACTTTTACCGATTTACCACGTAACCGATTTCTATTTAGAAACCTGCGCACGCATTCAGATTGAAACGGCGTACATTGCGCATGCTCTGTTCAAGGTTAATTAGTCACATGGAAAGGTTACTTAAAAAAATAAAAACATTCAACAGATTCGTCGTTTTCCATCCATTTTTAGTCGATTAAAAACAAATTGTAGGTCCTTGGTACGTTCTGTCTTCGTTTGTAGGTCAAAAATCTTCCGACTGCAACTAGCTGTTGTCGAAATCCCCGTACACACACTTCCGATGAATTTGCAAGTAAATGCCGTTCCGACTTCCCAAAAATTATGTTAGGGTTTCCTACCCTTCACCATTGTAGCAAGCTTCCCCATGCATGTTTCTATTGTAACCTGATACCCCGTATATGTAACCATTGTAACCAGATTCCCCATACATGTAACCATTGTAACAAGATTCCCCATGCGTGTAACCATTGTAACCAGTTTCTCCGTACATGTAACCCAATGTAACCAGATTCCACATGCATGTTACCAATGTAAACCAGATTATCCGTGCATGTAACCAGATTTCCCATGCATGTAACCATGGTAACCTGATTTCCCATGTATGTAACCATTGTAACCAGATTCCCCTTGCATGTAACCATTGTAACTTGATTTCCCACGTATGTAACCATTGTAACCAGATTCCCCTGGCATGTAACCATTGTAACCTGATTTCCCATGTATGTAACCATCATTGTTACCAGATTCCCCTTGCATGTAACCATTGTAACCTGATTTCCCATGTATGTAACCATTGTAACCAGATTCCCCTTGCATGTAACCATTGTAACCTAATTCTCCATGCATGTAACCATTGTAACCTGATTCTCCATGCATGTAACCATTGTAACCTAATTCTCCATGGGTGTAGCCATTGTAACCAGATTCCCCATGCATGTAACCATTGTAACCTAATTCTCCATGCGTGTAACCATTGTAACCAGATTCCCCATGCATGTAACCATTGTAACCTAATTCTCCATGCGTGTAACCATTGTAACCAGATTTCCCATGCATGTAACCATTATAATCAGATTAACCCCTGTTTCTCCATGTATGTAACCAAACCTGTTTCGTCATGCAAAGGGTTGTCATTGTTACGGGGATTATGTAACCATTGTAACCTGATTTCCCATGTATGTAACCATTGTAACCAGATTTCCCATGCATGTAACCATTATAATCAGATTGACCCCTGTTTCTCCATGCATGTAACCAAACCTGTTTCGTCATGCAAAGGTTTTCATGGTAACGGGGATTAAATGGGTGTAACCAATGTAACCAATGTAACCATTAGGTGAAGGAAAGATACAAATAGACTGGGGAAATTATGAATGATTTATGATAGTTTGTATGGGTGTAACCAATGTAACTATTACGTCAATGGGGGTTACAAAACATGATACCTATATTCAGGTGCACATTTTGTGCCTTACATGCATGGATTCTACTTTACCCCGCAGTTCTCGAGGTGTTCTTCGGGTATTGGAGGAATTTACCTGTACGAACATACTTAAAACGACAAAATTATTTTCCCGAACCTTACCTGTGTGAAATTAATTTAATACTAGCTACGACAGTACAGAACTTCTTTCAAAAACCTTACCTGTGTAAATATAGACAAAATACTAACAACGACAAAATTATTTACATGTTACCTGTAATAATCTAACACGTCACGGGTAATTAATATGTGGTCATGTAGAGTAGTAAATTAAAAGAACTGACTACATTGTGATTGTGTTCTACCAATGTTATGTTCGTAATCGTAATAATGCCGCATTCATACGTCAACTAACTATCTAACATGTGTAGCTATGATTTCAAGATTAGGGTTAAGTAGACCTTTTAAGACGTTTCGGGTATCAACTCGCTGTGGCGAAAGAATCAACTCTTTGTTTTAAATACATGTTGTATTGATATTAAAACCAACAATACAGCCAGATTAAAATGGGTCCACATGATATCTATAAAGTCATAATTATAACCGACCCAAGGTTATTCAGTTAAAGGGAGATAATTAATATTTTTAAGAACTTGTCAAAATATGTGTTACACTTTTCCGCTAATTATTTTAATGTACACTGTATTGAAGTGTAACCGGAGCTATTTATCATGTCTACTTTATGTATATTTATTAAGTGTTTCTGGGTAAATGTTGATATCTTTTATTTAATAGTACTGTTTTGATAAGATTGTTAATAGAACTATATTAGCAATGACCAAAACAACTACAATAATCTGAAGAGTATCATATTAATGACTCAACCTTTACAACGGGGTATATAATCGGGGTCTTTTTTAGCTGACTATTCGGTATGGGCTTTGCTCATTGCTGAAGGCCTTCCGGTGACCAATAGTTGTTAATGTTTGTGTCATTTTGGTCTTTTCTGGATAGTTGTCTCATTGACAATCATACCACATCTTCTTTTTTATATACTTAAGCTCTTGGTCATGTTGTAGTTCGATCCTCAGTCTTTGACTCCTTTTGGTAGCTTATTCGTATATAAGCTTATGGTATAAACAAAGTCAACCATGTACACATATTTAAATCATGTTAATAAAGACAAATCTACAAGCAAGTATTTAATAATTAAATTATCACTGCCCCTTACAAAACACTATAGAAGGAAAATTGGGTAAAATTATCTCCCCTTTTCTTGAATAATATTGTAAAACTTAAATTTCCTACTTAATACCAGTTAATTGACTTAACTAGTCTATACTATAAAATAAACGAGCTACCTAATGTAAATTTGGAAAGAAAAAACCAGACGTGGAAGTTTCAATTATTAGCCAAAGCTTTGTATTCAAATAAGCCAAAGTTGCAAGTCGTAACGCATCAGCTAAATAAAATATAGTCAAAAACTAAAGCTGGCTAGGATGAAATCGGTCCTAATTAATAGGAACCTACCTTGTGCGTGAGTCTGTGACAGACAATGGCTAATGCTGAAAAAGCATTGATTAATAGAACAAATAGACGTTATATACTAACAAAACTCTTTTTTAACAAACTATTTATGAATTTATGAATCCAATAAGATATATCAACAATTTAGTAAATCCAATAAAAATTACTATGTAAAACTTGTTATGCCTCGATTCAGAAAAAAACCACCAAGAAAGATCTCCGAACGCACTCAATTGTAAAATCTAGAGAAGTTATTTCAAAACTCCTCTAAATAAAAAAAACATGGCTATTAAATTTCTAGGTTGGCATGGTGAAATGATGAAAGTGCATCACGACTGTAAGGTTGGCATGGTGATTATGTCATGATGTGAGGTGAAATAATGAAAGTGCATCATGACTGTAAGGTTGGCATGGTGATTATGCCATGATGTGAGGCGAAATGATGAAAGTGCATCATGAATGCAAGGTTGGCATGGTGATTATGTCATGATGTGAGGTGAAATTTTAAAAGTGCATCATGAATGCAAGGTTGGCATGGTGATTATGTCATGATGTGAGGTGAAATGATGAAAGTGCATCATGACTGCAAGGTTGGCATGGTGATAATGGCATGATGCAAGTTCATGAGAGGCTCCTTCACTAGGTACCTACAAGAAAACGTATGTTTACATCAAATACAGCGAAATTCCCTGATGCTTCTATTATAAATAATAGTAGGTTGATATTCGTGTAATGTAACATGGTCTGCTTATTGTTCTTTTCCCTCAGACTCTCAACAGAAGAACGACTAATGTGAGAGCTGATAATGGGTCTCTAATGCTTGGGCGAAACTAGCCGTGAACAATGCCTTTGATGGTGCACGGCATTTCTGTCGATTTAAAGCCTGACTGTGCGTAGTTGATCATCAACTGGAAACAAACGTAAAATTGAATAGTCAGAAAGGTACAAAAATATTGTTAAACTGTAAATATTACGGTTCGAATTGTCGAAACAGTCTTCGTTTCTGGCAATGCAGTACGGTCTTGATGCCGATGTTTGGTGTCGGTTTTTAAATTTTGTCCACCGATTATTGTAATAGTTAATGTTCGTGTAAGCTTTGAGAGCTCCTCCGCCATATATTATAACTAAAAGTAGGTTGATATTTGTGAACTTTAACATTGTCTGTTTTTTTTTCCCAGACTCTTAACAGAAAAACTATTTATGTGAGAGCTGATACTGGGTTTTGGGGGAAACTAGCCGTGAATAATGCTTTGATGGTGCATGACATTACTGCCGATGTAAAGACGGACCTGGCGTAGTTGCCGATGCAGAGGAAGGCTTGGATCGACTGACACCTATAAGTTTCAAAGTTCAAACGTTTTAACAAATAAGATTACAAAACAGTTACAAACAACAATAAAGTACAATAAATATTTTGATAAAACTTCATTTATGAAAATTTTTGATTATTTTTATTTTAGTTTTACTTGAAAAGAAATATTTAACTAATTTAAAAATCATTTGGCACGATTTAATTAGAAATTACCAACTATGGTTAAAGTCATAGAAATAAAGTCAAAATGTTGTACAAGTAAATGTCCCACAGAGAGATCACTTTTACATTGGTTATAATAAATAATATTTAAATGACTGGAGAACATTATCCCACGGTATACACAGTGATTAACAAAATCATTACCTTTCTTATTCAAATAAAGTTTAATCAATAATTGTAACGTGAGCTATGTCCAAAATATATGTCGAATTCCTGTCACGATACTTCTCACTTGTTTTGTGCGCCAGTGTCTGATGTCATTGCAGAAATGCGTCCAAAAACGGGGCTCAACAGCCACAGAATTTCAAAAGATTGAAATCCAATCAATAGAGACAAATAATGTGCAAAGCTATCAAATTAATCTCGCGACAGCTGTAGCAGACGTCTCCTGGATTTTGAAATGACCGTTATTACTTGTTCCAGCTTATAGTTGAGCTTCACAAGCAAACTAATTTTCCAAAACTGAAGTTCTTCGATCAAGATTATTATGCAAAGTACCGAGACGAGTGCAGCAAAGATTTATTTGATACCGACTTCTTTCATTTTTCGAGATAAATTGTCTTCCTCAGAAGCCAAATCAGAACTTAAATTAACTATATAGTCTAGTTAGTCACGAGTCATATGAAATGCATCTGCAATGTCAGAACTATGAGCAGTAGGCTGTTGTAAAATTAATGGTACCAATTTTCTTGCACCAGATGCGCATTTCGACAATTCATGTCTCTTCGGTGATGCTCGTTGCCAAAATATTTGAAATCCAAAGCTTATATAAAAGATGAAGAGCTATAATCCAAAAGGTCCAAAAAGTATAGCCAAATCCGTAAAAGGAATCGGAGCTTTGTATGAGGGAGATACATCACTTGCCCTTATTATTTGCATTAGTGTCATCTGGTCCATATCGCATACATAGCTTAATTTAAGCGAACTTTATGTATCTGAATATCTCAAAATGATACCAAAGTATTGATCCGTGAAAGCTTGATAAAAGAGGGACAGTCAAGCTCAGAAATCGAAAATAAACTGACAACGCAATGGCTAAAAATGAAAAGGACAAACAGACAAACAATAATACACATGACACAACATAGAAAACTAAAGAATAAACAACACGAACCCCACCAAAAACTAGGGGTGATCTCAGATGCTCCGGAAAAGTGATCAGATCCTGCTCCACGTGTGGTACCCGTCGTGTTGCTTATGTTTTAACACATCCGATTAATAGTCTTATTCGGTAGGTCTCATTCATGAAAGGGAATTGTAGTTACGACGTTAGTAATAAATAACATTACTTGAAGGGTTCGTTTATAATATAAGATTATTCGAAGATTGCCTATTGGCTGCTTTACCTGTAGGTACACTTTTCCTATTTGTGTTATGGTTTATGTATTACATAATTTATATTCGTTGCCTGATGTTAATTCTGCACATCATACTTGGTGGATACATTCTCGCTATTTAAAACCTTGAGCTAGCTTAGCGATTTTATTACATAAAGCATGAATAATATTCTTCCATTGAAGTACTACGATGGTAGCAAACATACTCTGTATGGAAAAGTTATACAGTTCTTGTCCTTCACTCTTTGACACTGGTATGGAAGGCACTTAATCATTTATTTTTTGGAAATTTTGCTATAGCTTGCAATTGCTACTTTCCTTAGGTGTCGGCCTCAAACTTCCGGTGACGGACTCGCAATTTTGTTTGCTCCAAGACAATGTAGTACTAGTGTTTGAAATTTTGAGTAACTTCTCTTTTGATTTAAACGATAACAGCTTGAATAAAAAAGAAATGAATGTTCAACGACGATTCAGATGAATTGAACTGCATTTTGAACATGAGTATCACAAACACTACTTCGCGGATCTGCCATGCGCTGAAGAGAAAATCACAAGAATTCTACGCGAGATTGCGTTTTCATTCATGAATATTTTATGAATGAACATTTTCCCGCTCTACTTTTACTATACGTACGTACGTAAACGTGTTAAAAGCCCGAGTGTATCGACTGATTAAAATGCGAGAACAAGTTGACATTTTGACCAAGCTGTCGGATAGTTGACAACTGATAATGGGTTGTTTAAACAATACACATAATGTGTAACCTTTTGCTACAATGGCTGCATTTTCACCTCAAAATTTAGATAGATTACAGATAAACCTGTGCACCCGGAAATGTTTTAAGCTATAATATGCCCTATATAAATATAATTCAATTACTTTGTCATCCAAAAACAGAGCCAATGATTACTAATATACTAACTCATAGCTCAAAACAAAAATTCTCAATAGTATTGACTCCTAAGACAATGCTTAATTTCACATCAGCAACTTAATTGTGTTACAGGTTATAAGCACCTCTATGAATCTAGTGTATATATTTTTTTTTGTTCCTGTGGTCATACTGCTGTTTTTATGCTCCCACCGTATTGAGTTTTATCCTTGTTCTTCTGAAAGTATGTACTTCCTTCCCTTACTTGTACGTACCTCCGTACATCCCAAAATTCGTTTCTGTTCTCTTACTTTAGTTTGGCTGAACCAAATTGTATGAAACTGATGCGAAATGCGTATAACCACAAAACATAAGTCAAGTTTGAATAAACATTCTAGCGTTTAAAGCTACTTTACAAATAGAAAAATTGCTGGCAAATTTTAGTTTCTGTTCTCCAACTTTAGTTTGTCTTAAGCAAATGTTATGAAACTTATACACAATGCTCATTACTTGAAACACTTATCAAGTTTGACTGGGGAATAGAAATATGGTCACTTGGTCTTCTCCCGACCGGCAGTATAACGCTTGCCGAAGTGGGGCGTCCGTTTGGCTGTGCGGGATGTATCAAGTTCGCAGTCACGTCCGGTCAGAAGGGGGACGTTAAATCCGACGCCTCGTGTAAGGAGAGTGCCACGCTCTTTGCACGTTAAGAACCCTTGCAACAACTCTTTGAGGGGTCCGTAGGTGGCCTGCTGCAAGGCAAAATTTCTGTCCCTAACCAATATACCCTTATTTTCCAGTGGCAGTCTAAATATCTCCGACCATCATCCCAGATGGCCTCTATTATATTAGCCTACCTATTGTATTTATTGTGAACTTGTTCTCGTCCTGAATATGCATGAAATATTTGCCACTGGACTTTAAGCAACCAACAATCAATAAATCAAAGTTTGAATTTTGGTGGAGTCATTTTTACTCTCTAGGGTTATGCCTCGTTCCAAATGGAACCAGATGCTCCGCAGGGCACAGCTTTAGATGACCGCAATGGTCGAACCCTGAACAGTTGGGGCAAGTATGGACACATCATGTAAGCTTGATACAGCTCTGAATTTGAATTGCGATCAAAATTTTGACATAATATAGGTTTCTGACACAAAACAAATGTCAAGATCTTACAAATTTATTGCCCAATACTGTGTAATTAGAATTTATACACAATACGTATTACCCAATAACTCAGATCAAGTACAAATTGTGATACGTCACATTAACACTTCTTTCGTTGTGTGACCCTTTATAACGTTAATTCTAGTGGTGGCATCATTTGTGTCCCATGGACACGTTCCCTATTTTCTATCAAAGCCTTTATAAATTCACCTTCATTACAGTTGTATTTATTTAAGTTACTGTAACTGTCTTATTTATAAAAAAAAAGAATGCGGTATTTTTTGCAAAGAATCAATGCTATCCAAAAGAGTTCAAAGGAGGAAAATGTATTAATAACTATAGTGCCACCATACGGTCTTCAATAATAAAAAAATATTTGTACCACATACGTGTAGTAAGATGTAAAAGGCCCCGATATGAAATATGTGGAACAATTCAAACAAGAAAACTAACGTGTTAATCAATAACTAAACATTTTACTAAAAATAAATACGCAGGACCTAAACCAATAGAAAATACTAATTCACAGGCCCTTGAAGTTGACGTGGCACCGGTTTTTACAGAAATTAACAGAGCTTGTTGTATATTTCATTATTTTAGATCTACAGTTTTAGGTTGCAATAGAAAATATCAAAACTTTCTATGATAAACCTGATTTTTGATAATTACTGATAGAGACATTGGTTTAGTTAAAAATATCAAAGCTGTGATGAGATACATAGACATAATGCACAGCTACATTGTATAGTTGCAAACACTTTGATTATATGAGCCTCAGACCTATCTGTTTTATTTAAATGGTATCATTTACATATTGGTATCACTTACATAATAGATCCATTTCATATACTTGTGACATTTAAATATTCTGAGCATACATATAACATGATATGGGAAGAAAGATAGTCGGACATAACAAATATGTCTCATGTGGCACCGGTCGTTTAAAATAGTAGTCAAAAAAATTTGCATGTGATTATATCAAGATTAATGGCGGATCCAGTAAATTTTAATAGAGAGGGTCAACTCATTTGATAGTCGTACTGATTATAAGGTGCAGTTTTAAACGAGTTGTTTTCAATTTTTTACTCTTTCAAAATCTTTCTATTTGAATCTGTCCAGTTTTATCATAACAATAACTTTAGAAGTTCTATCCATTAAAATAGGGGAGGAAAAACATTCTTCAGCTGGAAATTTCACATGACATGTACTGATGATATCGGATTCAATTTGAACAGGAAACGATTTGGTTTTTGCAATTTTGATTTCGTTGAAAAAAAAAGGGCTTGGAATGGTTTTAATTTAAACACCACCATTGTCCTATATAAGTTGTAAATATAAAGTTGAATACTTTTATGTCAATAAGATCTTAGTCGGAGAGCCAAATGAACACTGCAAATTTGGGTAGACCTATGTAGGACCTGGTCTTTTGGTCATTGTCTATTTTCTGTACATTCCATTTGTGTCGTTGAAGTGCTGCTTTCAATTATTGGTTTTCTTTCCACAGCGACATATTTTCCTTTAATAAGGGATATGTATCGCACTACGAATCTGTGTTTCAAAATGAATATCATACTGTAGACATGCAGAAAGGAATTAAAGATTGATTGATTGATTGTTGGTTGCTAAACGTCCAGTGGCAAATATTTCATCCTAAAACATTCGCCATAAACATTTTAAAACATTTCGACCCTAATGTGCGGCCTCTGATCTTAATCAGTCATCTTAAGCACATTATCCAAACGTTTAATGCCATTGAATACAATTTTAAGTGCGTCTTCCTTTACTAAATGCAAATTACCCTGGAGATAACATACTGCATCGACATATTTCGACCATCATGTTCCAAGTTTGCACCGAACATCTGCGAAGTCTCATCCTCAGTGTCCAACCTCAAAAACCCTCTTCTCCCAAGTCTTCCTTCTACTCGTTAGCCTGCTCAATCTCCTGATCTTAAGCTGAAAAAAGGTAATCCGTTTCATTTTTAAAGACCAAGTCGCGCTTCATTACCTCTACTAGTAATTAGTAGGGTAAACACATCAACCTACTTTTAATTTCTGAACCACACAATAAATTTTAATCCAGAATCATAATTAAGTCTATCATGCTCATCAGTGAAGATCTGGTTATCATCCTAAATGTCAAAGACTACTAGTAAATCGTGCTCTTCTCCCTCTTCAAGAACTGCTGTATCATTTTTAACTGTGAAATCTAAAAAGGTAAATTTCTTTACCTCCAATGACAATACTGAAAACAATGCAACACGGCGTACTTCCTCTAAACACAGCTCGGGGTCAGCAGTCCTTGGTAGCTCAATCGACTCTAACAAATGAAAAGGAACATTCTCTACACAACACAAACCTTGAACAGTAAATAAAATGTTTGAAAAAATTTTAATTTGAAGCAAATTTGTGTTCTTAATATGTTCTTGCTGGGTGAAGGCCTTCGGATTCACCAGAAAAAAATGTCTGTCCATTAACTTGTATTTACAAAACCGATGTGAAAACCCTGATAGACCGTAATCATTTCTTAAATTAGCAGAGCAGTTAAATATTTCATATTATTACAAATAAATATTTTATAGAACACTTATCGGTACTCATAAATGAAAAATTGTGTCAATCAATGTAGGCAGTTCGTATTAAAATCTTTTTCGGTGATTCAGATGCAAGTGTTGGAAACTGTGCCTTGCAAAGTTTGACCCTATCATAATCAGTGATCTTAAGCACATTTTCCGTCTTGCATACTCGTATCATCTGTTTTATTTCCAGCATTAAGCCTTTCATTTGTCCATTCAAAATGTAGGAGCACTTCCTCAGCGTTCGACACTTCTCTTTCGCTAATAAATTTCTCCTCTATTAAAAACATAAGAAGTTTTGACACTGACTGTAGAAATTTACTAGTCATGCGTTGTGATTTCTGTATATCTAATGCTTTGTTAATCTATTTAGTTATGTTTTCTTCATTCTTGATGGATTGTAAATTTCTCGTATCATCTATAGACTTCCAAACGTTGAAGAAGTTTCCTGGCTGTGCGTCTT
This sequence comes from Mytilus trossulus, assembly GCF_036588685.1. Classification (NCBI taxonomy): domain Eukaryota; kingdom Metazoa; phylum Mollusca; class Bivalvia; order Mytilida; family Mytilidae; genus Mytilus; species Mytilus trossulus. The sequence goes on from NC_086377.1 coordinate 45,122,884, forward strand.
CCTTTACCAATTGCAATTTACCCTGGAGATAACATATTGCCTCTTCATATTTCAACCCTCGTGTTCCAAGTTTGCACCAAACATCTGCGGAATCTCATCTTCACTCTCCAACCTCTGTTTTACCTCACCATAATCCTCAGATAGGGCCTTCACCTCTGAAACCCCAATAACCCTCTTCTCCAAGACTTCCTTTTACTCGTTAGCTTGCTAAATCCCCTGATCCCATTGTTAGAGAAAAGGTCTTATTTTCTTTATATTTAACCGAATCAGGTTAGCCATAAACATTTAAAAACATTTCGACCCTAAGGTGTGGCCTTTGATCTCAATCATTCATCGTAAGCACATTATCCGAAAGTTTAATGCCATTGGATACAATTGTAAGTGCGTCTTCCTTTACTAAATGCAAATTACCCTGGAGATAACATACTGCATCGACATATTTCGACCATCATGTTCCAAGTTTGCACCGAACATCTGCGAAGTCTCATCCTCAGTGTCCAACCTCAAAAACCCTCTTCTCCCAAGTCTTCCTTCTACTCGTTAGCCTGCTCAATCTCCTGATCTTAAGCTGAAAAAAGGTAATCCATTTAATTTTTAAAGACCAAGTCGCGCTTCATTACCTCTACTAGTAATTAGTAGGGTAAACACATCAACCTACTTTTAATTTCTGAACCACACAATAAATTTTAATCCAGAATCATAATTAAGTCTATCATGCTCATCAGTGAAGATCTGGTTATCATCCTAAATGTCAAAGACTACTAGTAAATCGTGCTCTTCTCCCTCTTCAAGAACTGCTGTATCATTTTTAACTGTGAAATCTAAAAAGGTAAATTTCTTTACCTCCAATGACAATGCTGAAAACAATGCAACACGGCGTACTTCCTCTAAACACAGCTCGGGGTCAGCAGTCCTTGGTAGCTCAAACGACTCTAACAAATGAAAAGGAACACTCTCTACACAACACAAACCTTGAACAGTAAATAAAATGTTTGAAAAAAAAATAATTTGAAGCAAATTTGTGTTCTTAATATGTTCTTGCTGGGTGAAGGCCTTCGGATTCACCAGAAAAAAATGTCTGTCCATTAACTTGTATTTACAAAACCGATGTGAAAACCCTGATAGACCGTACTCATTTCTTAAATTAGCAGAGCAGTTAAATATTTCATATTTTTACAAATAAATATTTTATAGAACACTTATCGGTACTCATAAATGAAAAATTGTGTAAATCAATGTAGGCAGTTCGTATTAAAATCTTTTTCGGTGATTCAGATGCAAGTGTTGGAAACTGTGCCTTGCAAAGTTTGACCCTATCATATTCAGTGATCTTAAGCACATTTTCCGTCTTGCATACTCGTATCATCTGTTTTATTTGCAGCATTAAGCCTTTCATTTGTCCATTCAATATGTAGGAGGACTTCCTCAGCGTTCGACACTTCTCTTTCGCTAAAAAATTTCTCCTCTATAAAAAACATAAGAAGTTTTGACACTGACTGTAGAAATTTACTAGTCATGCATGGTGATTTCTGTATATCTAATGCTTTGTTAATCTATTTAGTTATGTTTTCTTCATTCTTGATGGATTTTAAATTTCTCGTATCATCTATAGACTTCCAAACGTTGAAGAAGTTTACTGGCTGTGCGTCTTCCTTTACCAATTGCAAATTACCCTGGAGATAACATATTGCCTCTTCATATTTCAACCCTCGTGTTCCAAGTTTGCACCAAACATCTGCGGAATCTCATCTTCACTCTCCAACCTCTGTTTTACCTCACCATAATCCTCAGATAGGGCCTTTACCTCTGAAACCCCAAGAACCCTCTTCTCCAAGTCTTCCTTTTACTCGTTAGCTTGCTAAATCCCCTGATCCCATTGTTAGAGAAAATGTCTTATTTTCTTTATATTTAACCGAATCAGGTTAGCCATAAACATTTAAAATCATTTCGACCCTAAGGTGTGGCCTTTGATCTCGATCATTCATCGTAAGCACATTATCCGAAAGTTTAATGCCATTGGATACAATTGTAAGTGCGTCTTCCTTTACTAAATGCAAATTACCCTGGAGATAACATACTGCATCGACATATTTCGACCATCATGTTCCAAGTTTGCACCGAACATCTGCGAAGTCTCATCCTCAGTGTCCAACCTCAAAAACCCTCTTCTCCCAAGTCTTCCTTCTACTCGTTAGCCTGCTCAATCTCCTGATCTTAAGCTGAAAAAAGGTAATCCATTTCATTTTTAAAGACCAAGTCGCGCTTCATTACCTCTACTAGTAATTAGTAGGGTAAACACATAAACCTACTTTTAATTTCTGAACCTCACAATAAATTGTAATCCAGAATCATAATTAAGTCTAGCATGCTCATCAGTGAAGATCTGGTTATCATCCTAAATGTCAAAGACTACTAGTAAATCGTGCTCTTCTCCCTCTTCAAGAACTGCTGTATCATTTTTAACTGTGAAATCTAAAAAGGTAAATTTCTTTACCTCCAATGACAATGCTGAAAACAATGCAACACGGCGTACTTCCTCTAAACACAGCTCGGGGTCAGCAGTCCTTGGTAGCTCAAACGACTCTAACAAATGAAAAGGAACACTCTCTACACAACACAAACCTTGAACAGTAAATAAAATGTTTGAAAAAAAATTAATTTGAAGCAAATTTGTGTTCTTAATATGTTCTTGCTGGGTGAAGGCCTTCGGATTCACCAGAAAAAAATGTCTGTCCATTAACTTGTATTTACAAAACCGATGTGAAAACCCTGATAGACCGTACTCATTTCTTAAACTAGCAGAGCAGTTAAATATTTCATATTATTACAAATAAATATTTTATAGAAAACTTATCGGTACTCATAAATGAAAAATTGTGTCAATCAATGTAGGCAGTTCGTATTAAAATCTTTTTCGGTGATTCAGATGCAAGTGTTGGAAACTGTGCCTTGCAAAGTTTGACTCTATCATAATCAGTGATCTTAATCACATTTTCCGTCTTGCATACTCGTATCATCTGTTTTATTTCCAGCATTAAGCCTTTCATTTGTCCATTCAATATGTAGGAGGACTTCCTCAGCGTTCGACACTTCTCTTTCGCTAATAAATTTCTCCTCTATAAAAAACAAAAAGAAGTTTTGACACTGACTGTAGAAATTTACTAGTCATGCATGGTGATTTCTGTATATCTAATGCTTTGTTATCCATTTAGTTATGTTTTCTTCATTTTTGATGGGTTTCAAATTTCTCGTATGATCTATAGACTTCCAAACGTTGAAGAAGTTTACTGCCTGTGCGTCTTCCTTTACCAATTGCTCTTACCAGTTGTGTCTGTAAAACACTCGAACGGATGGTCAATGATCGCCTTGTTTGGTTCCTGGAATCCAATGGGCTATTAGCCAATATCCAGTGTGGATTCCGACAGGGTCGCAGTACTCTTGATCATCTTGTTCGATTCGAATCATTTGTCCGTAATGGTTTTGCGAAAAATGAGCATGTGGTGTCGGTCTTTTTCGACCTTGAGAAGGCCTATGATACTGCATGGAAATATGGTATTTTAAAAGATCTATTTGATATGGGGTTGAAAGGCAATATGCCTAATTTTATTTCTAATTTTCTCTCTAACAGACAATTTAATGTTAGAGTTAATTCGACCATATCTGATCTGTATGATCAAGAGATGGGTGTCCCTCAGGGCAGTATTTTATCTGTTACATTATTTAGTCTTAAAATCAACAGCCTTGTTGAAGTTTTAAAAAGTAATATTGAAGGTTCATTGTACGTTGATGATTTTTTAATATGTTACAGAGGCAAAAATATGAATAACATTGAAAGACAATTACAATTATGCCTTGGAAGAATTGAAAAATGAGCCTCGGAAAATGGTTTTAAATTTTCCACTTCAAAAACGGTCGGGATGCATTTTTGTAACAAAAGAAAATTGCATCTTGATCCAGAACTAACTTTGTACGGCAACCCAATTAAAATGGTTGATGAAACCAAATTTCTTGGTTTACTTTTCGATAAAAAGTTAACCTTTCTACCCCATATCAAAATGTTAAAAGCGAGATGTTTAAAAGCTTTAGATATTATAAAAGTTGTCGGCAGCACTGACTGGGGTGCTGATCGCAACATTTTACTCAATTTATATAGATCTATTGTTAGATCTAAACTAGATTATGGCTCTGCAAGGAAGTCCTACATACAGATTCGCGATGCTGTGCATCACCAAGGTTTGCGTCTCTGTCTTGGCGCATTTAAAACCTCACCAGTTGAGAGTCTGTATGTAGAGGCTGATGAGCACTCACTCACTGACAGACGTTTGAAGCTTGGACCTCAATATGCTGTCAAACTAAAAGCCCATTCAGATAATCCTGCCTACAGCTGTGTTTTTAATCCGATTTATGAAGATATTTTTGCAAAACATGAAAATAAAATTCCTCCGTTAGGTTTACGTTTAAAACCACATTTAGCTTCTTTTGATTTAAAATCTGTTGCTCAAGTTCAAACTTGCAAATGTCCTCCATGGGAACTTCCCAAACCAAAAATGATATTTGATCTCCGTGAACACAATAAAAATAAAACAAATCCTCTTTTAATTCAGCAACACTATGCTGAAATTAAAGCCGATTATCTCGATTTTTCAACTGTCTATACTGATGGATCAAAAGATGGTGATAGAGTTGCATCTGCTGCTGTCTTCAGGGACAGAGCTGCAACCCTCCGTTTGCCATCTGATGCATCCATCTTTACTGCTGAAGCAGAAGCAATAATTTTGGCTTTGAAATTTATTGCTTCTTCAGATAAATCCAAATTTATTATATGTTCGGATTCACTTTCATGCTTACAAGCTATACGAAACACTAAAATTAAAAACCCAACAATCCTGAAAATTTTATATGTAATGAGGAATTTAAAAATTCTTCTGAAAGAAATAATATGAATCCTTGGAAACACAGCTGTAGACCTTGAGGCAAAGAATGCCCTTGGTGACCCTCTATCTAACTGTGATATACCATATACTGATTTTAAATCTAATATTAGAGAATATGTTTTTAATATATTGAAAAATAAATGGAGTAAAAAAGACGATAATAAATTGCATGAAATTAAACCTAATTTAGGCAAACCTTTTGATAATATTATGTGCAGAAAAGATCAGTGTGTTATTACTAGATGTCGTATTGGTCATACTAGAATAACACACGAGTATCTTTTAAAAAATGAAGATGAACCACAATGTGTTCCTTGCAACTGCAAGTATACTATTAAACATGTTTTAATTAATTGTATTGACTTTGCTGATATTCGTAAGAAGCATTTCAATGTCAATAATATGTATGATTTATTTAATAATGTTCCATTTACAAATATTGTTGCTTTTTTAAAAGAAATTGGAATTTATTATAAAATATAAAAATGTTATTACATTTAAATCGATTTTAATTTTTATCACGTTATTTTACTGTTGATTTTTATTTGTATATAATCAATTTGCTTTAGTCAAGAATTTTAGTGTATTGAAGGACCTTTTGTCTTATTTTAAAAATATGCTTTAAATTGTAAAAATATTCGAATTAGCTCTCGCCGCGATATAGCCTTTTTGTGCTAATGCGGCGTAAAGCAACCAACAATCAATCAATCAATCAAAACCGATGTGAAAACCCTGATAGACCGTAATCATTTCTTAAATTAGCAGAGCTGTTAAATATTTCATATTATTTCAAATAAATATTTTAAAGAACACTTATAAGTACTCATTTCAAATTTCTCGTATGATCTATAGACTTCTAAACGTTGAAGAAGTTTACTGCCTGTGCGTCTTCCTTTACCAATAGCAATTTACTCTGGAGATAACATATTGCCTCTTCATATTTCAACCCTCGTGTTCCAAGTTTGCACCAAACATCTGCGGAATCTCATCTTCACTCTCCAACCTCTGTTTTACCTAACCATAATCCTCAGATAGGGCCTTCACCTCTGAAACCCCAAGAACCCTCTTCTCTAAGTCTTCCTTTAACTCGTTAGCTTGCTAAATCCCCTGATCCCATTGTTACCATTGTTAGAGAAAAGGTCTTATTTTCTTTATATTCAACCGAATCAGGTTCGCCATAAACATTTCTCAATCATTCATCGTAAGCACATTATCCGAAAGTTTAATCCCATTGGATACAATTGTAAGTGCGTCTTCCTTTACTAAATGCAAATTACCCTGGAGATAACATATTGCCTCTTCATATTTCAACCCTCGTGTTCCAAGTTTGCACCAAACATCTGCGGAATCTCATCTTCACTTTCCATCCCCAAGGGTGACTGGGGTATAGAAATATGGTCACTTGGTCTTCTCCCGACCGGCAGTAAAACGCTTGTCGAAGTGGGGCGTCCGTTTGGCTGTGCGGGATGTATAAGTTCGCAGTCACGTCCGGTCAGAAGGGGGACGTTAAATCCGATGCCTCGTGTAAAGAGAGTGCCACGCTCTTTGCACGTTAAGAACCCTTGCGACAACTCTTTGAGGGGTCCGTAGGTGACCTGTTGCAAGGCAAAATTTCTGTCCCTATCCAATATACCCTCATTTTCCAGTGGCAGTCCAAATTTCCCCGACCATCATCCTAGATGGCCTCTATTACAGCTACCTACCTATTGTATTTATTGTTAATTTGTTCTCGTCCTGAATATGCATGAAATATTTGCCACTGGACGTTAAGCAACCAACAATCAATCAATCAATCTTCACTTTCCAAGTCTTCCTTTTACTCGTTAGCTTGCTAAATCCCCTGATCCCATTGTTACCATTGTTACAAATTACAATTAATTGTCTTGTCCCTCTTGCAAAATGTTAATCAAATACTTGGTATAATGTATGTTAGTGCTTACACATATTTCGATTCATGTTCTCTTTCTGATGATGATATTTCCGACACATCAAATAAATGTACTAAATGCTGTTGCAATTTATATTGCAATGGTCCAGGGGTAGAAGTTGTTAAAAGTGTACTGGCAGAAGATGTCTCTTTTAACATTGCACTTCATGTAGGGGCAGGGCTGGTTGGCTTTTCACCGGCAGTGTTGACATGATTAATATTTGTCACAGGGCTTGTTGGTTTTTCACTAACAGTGTTGACATCAATAATATTAGGGTTTCCTTTGTCAGTCCGAGTATGGAATTCATACCTGTAAAAAAAAAGGACATACACTTGGTAAGTAAATAATCAAATTGTTAACCATTCTTTTTAACCTTTTTTCTTTATAGAAATTTTGTAATTTATAAGTTGAAGAATAAATAAAAACAGAAAGACAGTTCAAATAATTGTCTAAAAATTTACATATAATTTGTAAAGTAGTTATAAAAGATGTCAAACAGTCATATAACAAATTAACCCCCCCCCCCCTTAAATTTTGCCTTGCGTTTCAGATAATAACTTGCCAAACAACGAGAAAGTCACGGGTTTCTCTAGGATTAAATAATTGCTTCTGTTCCATTATTTATTTTTTTATTCATTATTAATCACAAAATTACGATTAAGATGCTAATAACAATGAAATGTAAATATAAACAAGACCACGAGAAACTTACCTATCCAGCAAAATCTTCGCCACTTCAGCGTGCGATTGCAAACGAAGAGCACATTTAGCTCACTCCAGCGATCATACTGAATACCAAGATATCTTCTATTCTTGTTACATTTTGCATTTACTGCTGTACGTCGTCGTTTTTTAGCGGAATCAGTCAATATTGGCTTTCTTCCTCGCTTCAAAACATTGATGTCAGACATTCCACGTGCGCCAGAGATATTACGCATGCGCAATGGATTAAAAAAGGGGTCATCTAAGATGTCATTGCATACTGACCGTTTATAATCAAAATTATATATGTCGGGAAGACAAACGACTCAAGTCGAACATTTTCGCTTAAAACTTCAAGAAGAAGATATTTTAGATCGTTTAACGAGTCGTTTTACGTTTTTAAATACACATTTAATAAGATTCTCGTTTAAAATTCATGAACAAAAAAAACCGTGATTTTAAACTTATATAGCTTAAATAAACACGAATTTCCACGGAGTTAGGGTAAGAATTATCAGTATTCCTACTGAAGGCCATTGACCTTGCCCGGCAAATCCGGCTTCAAAAACACTGTTAATGACCGACACGAAATAGCACAGTAGTGTTGAAAGTGACATTAAGGATGTTTGCTGCTCAGTTTCAAAATAAATAACTATCCATAAAACTTGTATATATTGATAGGGGACTAATTGAGAAATCGAAAAAGCAAAAAAAATATAGGGGTCAATGTGCTTGTTTTCGAGATATTAGCCATTGAAATTTTGGCGGGAAAATGTTCTCTTGATTTTTCATAGCCTTATAATTGACCAGTTAAAGTTCTTAAAAACTATTAAAAAATAAATTAGATTTAATAAGGCGTTTACAAATACTTATAATTATACATGTAAAAGATTTATAAAAAGAAAAATGGGGGTTCATGGGCAAAATTTTCTAAGGCATTCAAATGGATAAAACCAGAGGATTCCAAAAATCTGACAAAAATTCCAAAACATGACAAGCAAACATCCTTAAACACAAACAATCAATTAATCCTTTTTTATATACGACCGCAAAAATTAAAAAAAATGTTTGGTCGTATATTAGTATCATGCTGTAGTCGTCGTCGTCAGCGTCGGCCGAAGACATATGGTTTTTGGATAAAAAATTTAGTATTAGTTAATAGAAATCAATAAAATTTTAACACAAGGTGTATTACCACTAAATGAAGGTTGGGATTGATTTAGGAGCTTATGCTTTTAATTGTTTAGGAATTAGGCACCAAAAAAGTGGCACAAAAAAGCGTTTTTAGTTTCCAGACAATAACTTGTGTTAATGTGTACTAACCTCACTAAAATTATACCACAAGTTCCATAATGCAAAGGAATGGTTAAGGGGGTTATGGCGCAAACCATATAGTAATAAGGGGAAAAAAGGGGGAAAACCAAGGTTTTTTTCTGGATAAAGGACAATTAAGACAATTTAAAAGCAGTGTAAGGGAAGTAATCCAAATCAATTTAAAGAACACTGTTTGCTTTACTCCATTACACTGCTTGTAATTTATGTTTAAGAAATCATGATTGTCTTGAAGTGATTAGCTGTCAATTTATTTTTAGCAGTTACTATTATTTAAATTAATTTTAGCCACGACTATGTATGTCATTTTTATACGACCGCAAATTTGGAAAAAAAAATCGTCGTTTATTGCTATCACGTTTGCGTCGTCGTCGTCGTCGTCGTCGGCGTCCGAATACTTTTAGTTTTCGCACTCTTACTTTAGTAAAAGTGAATAGAAATCTATGAAATTTTAACACAAGGTATATGACCATGAAAGGAAGGTTGGTATTGATTTTGGGAGTTTTGGTCCCAATATTTTAGGAATTAGGGACCAAAAAGGGCCCAAATAAGCATTTTCTTGGTTTTCGCACTATAACTTTAGTTTAAGTTCATAGAAATCTATGAAATTTTGACACAAGGTTTATGACCACAAAAGAAAGGTTGGGATTGATTTTGGGAGTTTTGGTTTCAACAGTTTAGGAATTAGGGGCCAAATAAGCATTATTCTTGGTTTTCGCACAATAACTTTGGTTTAAGTAAATAGAAATCAATGAAATTTAAACACAATGTTTATGACCACAAAAGGAAGGTTGGTATTGATTTTGGGAGTTTAGGTCCCAACAGGTTAGGAATAAGGGGCCAAAAAGGGACCCAAATAAGCATTTTTCTTTGTTTTCGCACCATAACGTTAGTATAAGTAAATAGAAATCTATGAAATTTAAACACAAGGTTTATGACCATAAAAGGAAGGTTGGTATTGATTTTGGGAGTTTTGGTCCCAACAGTTTAGGAAAAAGGGGCCCAAAGGGTCCAAAATTAAACTTTGTTTGATTTCATCAAAATTGAATAATTGGGGTTCTTTGATATGCCGAATCTAACTGTGTATGTAGATTCTTAACTTTTAGTCATGTTTTCAAATTGGTCTACATTAAGGTCCAAATGGTCCAAAAATTAAACTTAGTTTGATTTTGACAAAAAATGAATCGGTTGGGTTCTTTGGTATGTTGAATCTAAAAATGTACTTAGATTCTTGATTATTGGCCCAGTTTTCAAGTTGGTCCAAATCTGGGTCCAAAATTAAACTTTATTTGATTTAATCAAAAATTGAATAAATGGGGTTCGTTGATATGCCAAATCTAACTGTGTATGTAGATTCTTCATTTTTAGTCCCGTTTTCAAATTGGCCTACATTAAGGTCCAAAGGTTTGGGTCCATAATTAAACTAAGTTTGATTTTAACAAAAATTAAATTCTTGGGCCTCTTTGATATGCTGAATCTAAACATGTACTTAGATTTTTGATTATGGACCCAGTTTTCAAGTTGGTCCAAATCAGGATCTAAAATTATTATATTAAGCATGTGCAATAGCAAGTCTTTTCAATTGCACAGTATTGTGCAATGGCAAGAAATATCTAATTTCACAATATTGTGAAATAGCAAATTTTTTTTTTAATTAGAGTTATCTTTCTTTGTCCAGAATAGTAAGCAAGAAATATCTTATTGCAAGAATTTTTTTTAATTTGAGTTATCTTTTTTTGTCCAGAATCAACTTAAATCTTTGTTATATACAATATACAATGTATATTCACTTTTTACTACCAACTGATAAATTTAAATGATCTTTACCATTCAGTGATAACAAGCAGTTTTTTTACATCTTAATATTTTATGATGTATTTAAATGAGTAGTTATTGTTGCAAACTCCATTAGAATATTTTAATTGAGATTAGTTTTGGAATAAGGGAAAGGGGGGTGTGATTAAAAAATTGGGTTCAATTTTTCTCATTTAAAATTTCATAAATAAAAAGAAAATTTCTTCAAACATTTTTTTGAGAGGATTAATATTCAACAGCATAGTGAATTGCTCTAAGAGAAAACAAAAATTTTAAGTTCATTATAACACATTCATTCTGTGTCAGAAACCTATGCTGTGTCAACTATTTAATCACAATCCAAATTTAGAGCTGAATCCAGCTTGAATGTTGTGTCCATACTTGCCCCAACCGTTCAGGGTTCAACCTCTGCGGTCGTATAAAGCTACGCCCTGCGGAGCATCTGGTTATATTTTAAACCTTTTATGATGCATTGAAAAGTTTAATTATGGTTGCAAACTCCATTAGAAATTTGAATTGAAATACTGTCCATAACTTGATGGAAAGATTTTTTTTGACGGAATCAGGGAAAAGATGAGAGAGAATTTCTTGAAATATTTTTAAATATTCAACAACATAGTGTATTGCACAAAAGCAAAAAAATGAATATAAATTCAAATCTTATAACCAATTTGTAGTTATTTATTGTATATGAAACAAATTTGCACAGGTGGCACCTACCAATCAGCCACCAAATAAGGAGAATGTGAGCAGCAGTGGGAATGTTGCGGCAATAAACACTGATAATAAACAAAACCCATACAGTGTCAGTGTATGTAGCAAGGCCATTCATCATGAAAGAAAACCAAACCATCAAAACATTTACTAAATTTTATCATCGGTATAAGGACATCATTCGTAAATATAGCTCAACATGTAGACTTCTTATACCTTTAGGTATTTCTCATCCAATTTTTTTATGGAAACATTCTTTATACAGCACAAAAATTTCAGTATTCACCGCAGAAACTAATAAAACCTTTAAATAGACTTATTAAGAAGGGATATAGTTACGATACTGTTGTCAGGTCATTAAAGATTGCATATTTTGGCGTTAATATTGATTCACTTATCGGGTCTTTGCATCAGAACTAAACACATTAATTAAAAAACAGTTGTTGGCATGACACGGGTTATGTTCTTCTCATATTTGTTATGATGGTATGATACTAAAACCCTAACGGGAAGCATTGTGCCTGATATTCATATGATGAAATCATAATCTTTCAATCAGTTCAATTGAAGTTTGGAGCTGGCATGTCAGTTAACTGCTAGTAGTCTGTTGTTATTTATGTATAATTGTCATTTTGTTTATTTTCTTTGGTTACATCTTCTGACATCAGACTCGGACTTCTCTTGAATTGAATTTTAAATGTACGTATTGTTATGCGTTTACTTTTCTACATTGGCTAGAGGTAAAAGGGGGGGGGGGGTTGAGATCTCATAAACATGTTTAATCCCGCCGCATTTTTGCGCCTGTCCCAAGTCAGGAGCCTCTGGTCTTTGTTAGTCTTGCATTATTTTATTTTATTGTGTACAATTTGGAAATTAGTATGGCGTTCATTATCACTGAACTAGTATATATTTGTTTAAGGACCAGCTGAAGGACGCATCCGGCTGCGGGAATTACTCGTTACAATGAAGACCTGTTGGTGACCTTTTGCTGTTGTTTTTTCCATGGTCGGGTTGTTGGATCTTTGATACATTCCCCATTTCCATTCTCAATTTTATTTATCCTATAAATTGGGCATATGTCTTAAGGTGGTATGAGAGTATACATTGAAAATGATAGAATGTTTTATACTTTGTCAAAACGTAGTATAAATTATGAGATGTTCAAAAATATGATAGGTCAACGTGCATTTTCTCAGTCTACAGGTTGTGACTCACCACCACCGTAAAATGCCAATTAAAAAACAACAGAAATCAAGCAAAAAAAATCTATGCTGGTAAAAATATTTTTATTTTTAAGTCATAATCTTATAAATTTATTCTTTTAAAGGAAAATTCATATTAGTTATCTGCATTTCTAATCACACTATGCTTATTTTATTGAAATCTCTGTTATTTAAAATCCAAGAAGGCGGAAGTAACAAATAATAACTAAAAGTATTCTAGATTGATGCATTTTATATTTTCCACTAGATGAAATTATATTGAACTTTTTGGCATCACATTTTACAACATACTTTACCTCACTGTATATGTACTGATCATTGGTACGTTAATTGTATTTTTGCTGCAACATTTTTTGCTGATCATTGGTACGTTAACTTGTATTTTTGCTTCAACATTTTTTTGCTGATCATTGGTACGTTAAATTGTATTTTTGCTAATCATTGGTACGTTAAATTGTATTTTTGCTACAACATTTTTTTGCTGATCATTGGTACGTTAAATTAGTTTTGCTACAAAAAATTTCGCTGATCATTGGTACGTTAAATTGTATTTTTACTACAAATTTTTCGCTTATCATTGGTACATTAAATTGTATTTTTTGCTACAACATTTTTTGCTGATCATTGGTACGATAAATTATAGTTTTGCTACAAAAATTTTCGCTGACCATTGGTACGTTAAATTGTATTGTTAACATTTTAACATATTTAAGTTAGAATTTGAATCCTTCTATTATTTGGAAATTTAACCTAACAAGAATCACACCCTTTCATTTAAAGTTCGTATCAACAAAGGAAAAAAACAACTTTGTGTTTACCGATAAAAATACTCTTAAATGTTTTTTTCCCCACTAGTTATATGAAGTTAAATATATTTTGAGTCTCAGAAATATACAATCTGTTTTTGCATTTGATAGGCATGTTGTCATTACCCTTGATATGATATCGTACTATACAGTAAATCAGTTTAAATCAATTTCTTACATACTACAATGACATGATAAGAGCTATACATAAAACTTAGATAAGAACATGTCCCTCCGTCCATTATGAAGCACTTATACATATACGGTAAGGGTTTACTATGCTTTATCATTTCAAAAATAATTTCAAACGTTGAAATACAAAATGTACAGGAAAGTCGAATTTGTTTTATTTTTTATCTGAGCGTCACTGATGAGTCTTACGTAGACGAAAACACGTCTGGCGTATTAAACTATAATTAATGTAATTTTAAATTTGGTTTTATATTTGATTACTTGTCGGATATAATAAAATACATTACACGAAACATTTTACATAAGTTCACTAATCTTTTTTTTTTGTTCTTAGCTTATCGTCCAGTGTCAAATATTCCATGAATGATAAGGACAAGCAATTAATTTTGACACACGTACGAATATGTTTTTATAGGTACTCCCATTTGATTTTTTTTTGTACTAAAATTTTTACTTCAATAAAAAGAAAAATAACAAAAATACCAAAGTTCAAGGCAAAGTCAGAACGATCAGTCCTTAATAGAATTAAAAATTCAAATAATAAAATGGATGGAAAATAACTGTCATATATCTGACTTGGTACATGTATTTACTAATGTAGAACATGGTTACCGTCCCCAAGGGTGACTGGGGTATATAAATATGGTCACTTGGTCTTCTCCCGACCGGCAGTAAAACGCTTGCCGAAGTGGGGCGTCCGTTTAGCTGTGCGGGATGTATCAAGTTCGCAGTCACGTCCGGTCAGAAGGGGGACGTTATTTCCGATGCCTCGTGTAAAGAGAGTGCCACGCTCTATGCACGTTAAGAGCCCTTGCAATAACTCACTGAGGGGTCCGTAGGTGGCCTGTTGCAAGGCAAAATTTTTGTCCCTATCCAATATACCCTCCTTTTCCAGTGGCAGTCCAAATTTCTCCGACCATCATCCCAGATGGCCTCTATTGTATCAACCTACCTATTGTATTTATTGTGAACTTGTTCTCGTCCTGAATATGCATGAAATATTTGACACTGGACGTTAAGCAACCAACAATCAATCAGAACATGGTTACCGAAAAGGGTCGTCAATGTCATAAACAAGTGATTTAGTTAGTGCCTTTAAACATAAAGTTTTAGTTACTTTTCTTTCACCTTTTCGCTCTTTGTCCGATTTAAAGCTGTAATTCTGATAAAGTTCGATTTAATATAAAGGACTATGGTTAATTCAATTTTTTTCACCTCCTCTTTTTATCTGTATATTTCAATTTATATTGCTTCAAGAACATTTGGAATCGTATTTTGTCTTTAGACAACTTTGATAAGCCCCTTGCTGTTTTCTCTACCTTCTTTCTGTTTCTGTTGTAGTTGTTTTACTATTTGTCCTATACTGGGAGTGTGCAGGTAACGTATTATTATTTGTTTTATCAAATGGATGCTTAATTAATTTTAGTTAAGGTGTTTGGTGTCAACTTAAGGAAAACACATTTGTTTTCACGAAATCTTTACGCTTCACTATAGCGTGGTGAAAAAAAATAATGGAAACTGAAATAGCATCATGATGTAAAACAAAAGATGTGGTATGATTGTCAATGAGACAACTCTCCAAAAGAGACCACAATGACACAGACATTAACAACTATAGGTCACCGTACGGCTTTGAACAATGAGCAAATCCCATACCGCATAGTTAACATTAAAAGACCTCAAAATGACAATGTAAAACTATTCAAATGAGAAAACTGATGGTAGTTTATAAAACAACATAGTTCTTAAAGATTAACTGAAAAGTAATAAAACATATTGATTTTCTTTTGTAAAATGCATTCCTGTTACTACAAACATGTTATAAAAAATACAAAAAAATATGCAGACTTATATTAAGTATCTTAAGGAAAACAGATTTCAAAATGTGACAATTGAAATAGTACTCATTTATAAACATGTCTGAGACATTGTTTTGATATTGAGAAGGTACACTAAATTTTATAATAGTGGTCAATGAACTAAACAACATTTTGTGGCAATATCGGTTTACATGGTATATGTATTTGACCTCATTTGACCTTTTTTCGTTTATATCAGGACTATTACACTATCTGAATTTAGTAAGTCAGAATGTATCATTCTACGTCATAGTACCGATTTACCCCAAGATTATAGATAATGCCAACTTGATTGAGGTTATTAGATAGCATAACAATTACCCAAATTTATTTCCATTTGAGAATTAAATGCATTTTTTTATATTTTAAAAGCGTAAACTCACAGTTCCGCACTTCATATTAAAAAAAAGTTTACGCGATCAACGATTTATAACCCTAGAAAATTATGCCAATGATTCAACTCTTATTATTACATGTTTATTCTACAATCAAGAAAAGAAGTTACATATCGAGTTTTTCGATGTTTTTTTAATCTATGCATAATTTATTTCATTAAGGTTAGCACGTGTAGTCATATCTATGAATTATCATATACCATCTATTAATTAACTAGATGCAGTAACATGTTATTCTTGTAAAAATTTACCTCATCCGGCTGACTGTGGGGATATTGTGGAATGTGGTGCACACGAGGTATGGATATTATTACTGTATACTAGATAGTTTCGTATTAGTATTACTATATATATAGTTTCGTATTATTATTACTGTATAGATAGTTTCGTATCATTATTACTGTACATACAGTTGCGTATCATTATTACTGTATAGATAGTTTCGTATCATTATTACTGTATAAATAATTTCGTATCAGCGTAGGTTTGAAGAAGAAACCAAAATGGTCAACATATGAAAAAGAATATGTGGTATGATTACCAATGAGAAAACTTTATCATCATATCCCAAACAAAAGAGGCGGCCGTCCTACCAGCTTTACGACAATTAAATATCTAAATTCTCGGTAAACATGTCCGAACGCCCAGCCGACCGTGCAACTTTCAACAATAGCAGTGTCTGTTTATTTTAGTATTTATCAGATGCTTAATTATTGCGAAAGTTTAAAACATCGTTAATACTACAAACATGCGCAGACAGATTCAATACTTCAACATGTTTAAATATGCGTAGACAGAGTCAATACTGCTAACATTTGTAGACACATTTATACTACAAATATGCGTTGAAAGAGTCAATACTACAGACATGCGTATACATAGTCAAAACTAATAGCATGTGTATACATAGTCAATACTACAAACATGCGTAGACAGTCAATACTAGAAGCTACGTAGACAAAGTCAATACTACAAACATGCGTAGACGTAGTCAAAACAAGAAATATGCGTAGACAGTCAATACTACAAGCAAACGTAGACATATGTAAAACTACAAACATGCGTAGACATATGCAATACTGCAAACATGCATAGAAAAAGACAACACTTTAAACATGCGTAGAAACAGTAAATACTTCAAACATACGTAGTAAACATCAATATTACAAATATGCGTAGACAGAATTATTACTACAAACATGCGTACACACAGTCAATACAACAAGTATGAGTAGAAAGAGACCATACTCCAAACATGCGTAGACATAGTCAATACAACAAGCATGTGTAGACATAACCAATACTACAAGCATGCGTAGACATAGTCAATACTACAAACATGCGAAGACATAGTCAAACTTCAAGTATGCGTAGACATAGTCCATACTACAAGTATGCGTAGAAATAGTCCATACTACAAGCATGCGTAGACATATGAATACTACAAACATGCGTTTACTTCTTATCCTATCCTGCAGTATGGAACTTCAATCGCTATTATTGATTTATTTATTTATTGTTTTTCTTAAAATCCTTAAAAACATAAACATTACTATAGAAACAGAAAAGAAAAAAACGAAATGATTAGAAAAAGGAAAAGTAAAAATAAAAACAGCATACTTATTTGCATATAATAAAAGTGTCTACAACCGACCTTCTTATTTTGACGACATTTACAATTTCAGATATGTAGAACAGAAAAGGTTATTTCGCCAGATGGAATAACAACATTCAATTCCATGTGCTTTGATCGAGATGTACGTAATTATAATGTGCATTCATGTCTTTAATTTCAATTAAACAGACTCATGTCAGAAAATAAGATATTCCAAAAAATGAACGATGCCACTTGTATCTCAATGTTGAACACCAAGTAAAATGGTTTAATTAGTTAAATTGGATAGTTATGACACAACATCATGCCATTACGAGACAAATCAACTTTTATTTTCATTTTTCCTTTTTGGGGCCTTTTATTACTTACTATACTATACTATGGGCTTTTGCTCATTGTTGAAGGCCGTACGGTAACCTATAGTTGTTAATTTCTGTGTCATTTTGGTATCTTGTGGAGAGTTGTCTCATTGGCAATCATACCACATCTCCTTTATATATTTGTTTTACTTATACAGCGTAAGTATGCTGTCTTGCGCCCAGTTTTGCACCTTGTTGTAGACGGCTACAGTTTATTTTTTTGTTTCGTGTGATGTCTTCGGTAAATTTTAATCCTTCGTTCAAAGCTCACTATTTCCCGTCTTTCGTGTTAATTGTCAACATGCAATCTGTATGCAAGTTTTTATTCTATAATTTACGTTTATAGTGAAATTGTAATTTTATTTCCAGTTCGTCTGTCCCAATTTTACTACCCTCTTTACATTGTATCAACATTTGACACATGTTTAACTATTCCAGCAATGTAACCCGCTATCAATCGGTTTGGGTAAAAGACAGAATATAGTCGGTTTGAGAAAAAGACAGAATTCAGCGACCACATGTCGCCATTGTTGTGATACGTCTTTCTGCAATAAAGATTTATGTGATGTGCCAAAACGTAGGTATATTTTATATTTTCAATTTAAACTAAAATTCTAATACAAATCTATTTATTAGGCTGAATTCCATTTGAAAATTTAACAAATTTTAGGAAAACAGTTCCATGACACACACGATAGTTTTAAAATAAGCTCGTTTCAAATTTATTGCGCCAGACGCGCATTTCTTCTTCAAAAGACCCACCAGTAACGCTGAAATCATAAAAGTTAAAATGCTAAATGAATCACAAAGTTAGAGCAAAATACAGCTACGGTAAACTACTGTATATACGTTTTGGTATAATGCATTGCAAAGATAATTTACAAATCATGACTGTATACTAAAGTACCATATTTATTTCCTGCAGAAGAACATGGAATCCGTTGCTTGAGCTGTAATGATGTTCTCAAACCTTCAGACTGTAAAAAAGTGGAGATTTGTTCACAAGATTCTGTAAGTTTATTTTCATAAACGCTACTACTTAGAATATTATCGGAACAGCAATAGAACACTCGCCAAAGTGGGGCGTCCGTTCGCTGTGTGGGATATATCAAGCATGTAGTCAGGCCGGTCAGAATGGGGACGTTCAATTTGATGCCTCGTGTAGAGACAATGCCACGCTCTTTGCACGTGAAAAATCGTTGTAACAACTCATGTATGGTCCGTAAATTGCCTACCAGTATTTGAAAAGCCAAATTTTTTACCCTTTAACATGCATGAAATATTAAGTATTGAAACAATCAGCAATTTATTACTTACGTTTCATACATATTGTATATGAATATGTTAGTTTAATTGGACAACGAAGATTGAGTGTAATTCAAAAGTTATAACATAAAATATAATTATACAAGAAATGCGTGATTCTTTTAGAAAATTGAGAGTTGTATTAAATATTGTTGATCGTGCACACTTTTTAGAACGATTCCACGCTTCAAGCAAAATGTGCTCCGGCCAACACTTTTACACCAAAATAAAATTTAAAAAAAAAGGATTTATTTCTTAAGGAAATTTAATCCGTATAGTAGCTGTAGAATCATGAGAATGCCATGATTAACAATTTGTGAAACTTTACAACACAGAAACATGCAATTGATAACATTTAATTAACATCAGTACTGGCAGATGTTAACACATGTAAACCTCGCCATTACATTTCTTGGCTTGGGACAGGCACATACACAGTCAGGGGGTTATGCAATTTTGTAAGTATACAACCTTCCTCTAAACTAGAACAAATGGAACAGTAGAGTATTACCAACAATATAATTGAACGGACTATATATGCGTTATGGGATTTGCTCATTTTTGAAAGACGTACGGTGATCTATAATTGTTTATATTTCTGTGTTATTTATTCTTTCGTGAAGTTGTCTCATACCACATTTGTTTTTATTATATTTAAATCGGTTAGAGATTAACATACTAAATCGTTATTAAACACAAAAAAGCATTTGTTTCAAGTGAAACATTTAAACATCGAGTTGATTTGCACAAGATATGCATGAACTATTTGCTGCTGGATATGAAAAACAACAATGCCATTTTTTTTTATTTCAGCAATGCTACACACAAGCCTTTAGATTTAATGCTGAAACTCGATATAGATTAGGGTGTGCACCAAAGAATGTAAGCAAAAAGATTAAGATTATCAGTACATAATTTATTATTGGATGTAATGCGTCTTCTGATTGCATGGTTGATGTTGGTATATTAATCAGATCATAGACATAATTCTGCCATGACGTCATCAAAATTATTTCATGGTAAACCCCGGTTTAACAATTTTATAATTTTTAAAAAGGAATTCAGAATTAAATTATAAGAAATAACTGTAATATTTTTTCTGTCTATTCGAACTTACACGAAAAAATAAGGTGCACACCTTAAAATAGCCCGCTACGGGGGTTATTCAGTGTGCACCACATTTTTTTATGTTATTTCTTCATAGACAGAAAAAATATTGCAGTGACTCCTTAACTGGAAACAACATTATTGATGAGTTAACATTTACAATTATATGTGGCAATACATTTAAACAAACAACAAAATATAAACTAAACTGTTTAAAAAACATTATTGATTACATTAATATATCATAAAAGTTGAGCGGAAGATACCAAAGGGAGAGTCAAACTCATAGACTGAAAAAAATTTGTGAAAGTTCAATAATTCGTGGGGTTCAATTTTCGTGGTTTGTGCAACATTTACATGTTCATGGGGTTTTAAATTCGTGTATTTAGTTTTTAAAACAAATTTTCAAATTGAAGCCATTAGAAACAAAAGTTACAAATTGTCTGGATTGAATGAAAGCGCAAAGTTAACATTGGCCATTTTAAATCGTAGTGATCATACTTATTAGCCTGAGAAAGATTGATCAACAGATAAAAGAATACCATAAAAATTAGTACTTTCACAGTATTTGTAGTATTTTTTGAATCCATCTGATGAGTTAAGCCTTTTCAACTGTTTGTTATAGTTCGGTCTTCAGTTGTACTTTACAGTCCACTGTTCCAGGTTAAGGAGGCGGGCTTGGATCCCACTTACATGTTTAACCCCGCCACATTCTCTACGTATATGCCCTAGATCCTACAATTTAGTGATTGTCGTCTGTTTATGTAATACATAATTGCTTTTTGTACATAAATTAGGCCGTAAGTTTTATCGCTTGAATTGTTTTAAATTGTGATTTCGGGGTCTTTAATAGGTGACTATGCGGTATGGGTGTTTCTCATTGTTGAAGGCCGTACGGTGACCTATAGTTGTTAATTTCTGTTTCATTTTGGTCTCATGTGGAGAGTTGTCTTGTTGGCAATCATACCACACCTTCTTTTTTATATTGACAATACCTATAATGGTTTACTTTTACGAATTGTCACTTGAATTGGGAGTTGTCTCATTGGCACTCCTACCACATATTCTTAAATATATGTCAATGGAATTTATTAACTCAAAATTTTGTGTTACAGTATTGTGCTTCAAACACTACACCTAATGGAACTGTTACCACTTCGACACCAGGCAATACACCTTTACCTGTTGTAGGCAAACGACAGCAGTCATTTAAAGATATTTTTGGAACGCCTTGTGCAATGGGTTGTCTAACTGAATACTGTAACAAGGAGCTTTGTGAAAATGGTGAGACCATACAATCAAAATATATTATCTTACATCTTGTGCCCCTAATGGTGACTGGGGAATAGAAATACGGTCACTAAAGGTCTTCTTTTGGCCTGCAGTAAAATTTTGCCTTAGAAGCGAGTCCGTTTACCTGTTCGGGATGTATCAAGTACACAGCCACATCAGGTCATGATGGGGACGTTAAATCCGGTGACTCGAGTAAAGAGAGGGTGTCACGCTACCTTCACGTTAAGGACCCTTGCAATATTCTACGGATGCCTGTTGCAAGACAAAATGTCTGTCCCTATCCAATTTACCATAAGGAGTATGTTCGATAAGGTCCTAAAATGGACCCCTATTTAGCGTAAATTTCAAATTTTGATTTATTGACCAATATCACGATAAATTATAGCTTATATATTGACTAGATAGGATATAAGCCATTTTCTTGAAAATTTTACGTTTCTGCGTTTCATTATGACGTCACAAATTGTACTCATATTGATTTTTCACGACAAAATCAATGAAAATGGTTAAATTTCCGAAGATTATTTGACAGGAAGCATAGAGCGCATACGTCGACAACAAAGATCTTTTAAAATAATGTTTGTGAAGACATTTAAAATGTCTTATTTGAATATTAAGCTTGTCGACGCCTGCGCTCTATGCTTCCTGATCCGTTTTTTTGGTTGAAATCTAGCTGATTTTGTCAAATTTCACCAAAATCCCTTATCTTGACCTTTTTGGGATGTAAAAATCAATGAGTTAGAATTAAACTTTGACAAAAACAGCTCAGTTTAACTTTCTCACATGTCTTTAAGGCAACTTAAAACAATTATTGTCTTGTCACCATGAACTTTATAATTGGGGCCAAATATGGCACTTACCAAACTTACTCCTTTTTCAGTTGTAATCTACATTTTCTATACTTTCTTTCCACTTTTACAGGATATATCTTTTATAGCTATTTTTTTTTCTCGTCCTTTTTATGCATAAAATATTCAGCTGAACACTCTTTCAAGTTCTCGTTGACACATAGTGTCGAACAGTTTTGACGAGAAAAACAATAATGGTTTATGAAATTAGGAATCGACATACGCGGGGTTTCAACTTACAATCACAGACATGCAATAAAAAAAAACCCACACACAAACACCGAGTAACCGAATAATAAGATCTGAATCAAATATGTCAAACAGTAACATAGTTTAAACATATTTATTTATAGTGGATTGGGAAACAAGTTTTGCAACTTATATTAATCCCGCTCCACTTTGCGGGTGCGAGTGCTGCCTTGTAGCGGCATTAGCCTACTCTTTTTCGAAATCTACAAGGGTGTCTTTAACGTGCAAGAGATGTGGCTCTCTCTTAACACGGGTCAGCCATTTATCGTCCCCGTCCGACGGACTATCATCGTTTCCACAAGACCATAATCGCAAATGGTGTCAAGGGAGAGCCGAAAATTGAGTTCCTGAAATTTTCATCCCAAACGGGAATCGAACCAGGAACCTTTGTGTTAGTAGTCCGATGCACTAACCACTACACCACGGCTCTCGATGTACAGTAACATATGATATGAAAGAGCATCAATGATAACCACGGAATTACATGCTACTTACATGGGTAGGTTTCCGGGTAAAACATGTTTGTGAGTGATAAATCCTAGTTAATGTTAACGAAATTGATGTGTTTCAGGTACTAATTCCACTGGTTGCCAACTACTAAAAACACCCTCCTCTGACATTTGTAAAGATATTGATACATATGGCTGCATATTAGTTATTTCTGTCGCTTTGAAAAATGGTGAAAGCGCATGTGCTATGCCTGATATTAGGAACTATTTCTGTCCTGAAACATGCGGAGTATGCCGTGAGTATTATACAATTGCAATCATTTAATAAACGTTTGTTTAATTTATTTTATTTTACATACAAATGCAAAACTCACTAATTTTAGTGTCCAAATATGTGTCTGGCTAAATGTGAAACTATATATAACGAAAAGTTCCTACCTTTCCGACTCGAAAAGTTCATTTAGAAAGTTAAATGTGTATTGTTTAAAGCATGATTCAAGCAAGTTGTCACATCACCATGGAATAGACAAGGGCCATTTATTTTTATCTGCCAAAAAATGCTACATTCATCAACGCCATACACATCTTAGTGGATTAAAGCCGAAAGATGATATTCCTGTTTTTATCTCGCGTTTGGAAAGAAAAAAAAATCATAACAGCCATGTACTCACCTGAAATTCTACCGGAGTACGATGTACAAATGTACCCTACTTTGAAATATTAAGAGTGAGTTATTTTATAAACTCCAATCATTATTAGCCTTAAACAAAATAATCATTTGTAACCAATTTCAGTGCGCATGATAGCACAAAATTGTAAAGCCAACGATGACATTTGAACTCGTGTTAGTCGAAAATAAGCTTGAAAACGTCAGAGCTACAAAAAGAGAGTCTAACAACCAACCACTTGTACACAACAACAAAAAAACAACATAGAAAATGACATGTGACCAAAACGAACCCATCAATATTTGACTGGTCAACAGTTGTTTGTTATTATCCAGTGGATAATATTTCATGCATGTTTAACAGAGTAATAGTTTTACGATTAGTTGTTTCTGTAAGGATGAGATCGAAATTTCAATGCAACCGGAAAGAGATTGGTTGGATATGAACAGAAATTGTGCATTGTATCAGACCGATTTACCAATCAAAAGGTTGTTACAATTTATCGCTTAGTCAAGGTTTTTACCGAATGCTGATCAATTCTCCATTCCCCAAACATATGTCGTTGTTAACATAATGGAAACAATATAGTCCAAAATAAGTCGTGTTGTGTTGGTCTCCAATTAAAGGGACTTCTTGATGCTGGTAATTGAATTTGATTTGATCACAAGAACGATTGATCAGTAACATCAAAGAGAATTATAACTTAACCATTGAATAACATGTAATATCATATCTATATAATTGTTGAACCAACAGAATACATATTGAATCAGTCGAATTTATATTTTTGCTAAAGTAATAAAGATTCCGTTCTTAATATTTCAGAAAGCCCAGTGATAACACAAGGTGAGTGAAAAGTAAAATAACAAATATACTAAACGGAAACTAGTTAAGCAAATGGCAAATTCAAAAGCTGAAGCACATCAACGATTCATGGTTTTATAGCTAGATAAACCTCACACTTTCGCCAAAAATTCCTTACATAGACAGCGATGTATGGAAAACCAAACACACACAGTAGGGAAAATTGCAAAAAAAACGTGATATACATGTAGTGTTGACCTTTAGGTTATTTTTGATATAGAAATATCTAAAGTTACATACCAACCATTTTGATTAAAATATTCTATGTAACTAACCATGTTATGTTTTTTGTAATAACTTTTTTTTCACATGTTAAGTTCTATTATTAAGGAAACCGGTTGATACAAACCCATTTCTGATTACTGATGATTTTTAATTATACAAATCGATTTCATTGCGTTTTGTTTATAGAAATATATATAAACATTACAAAACAATATTTTAAGATGGTTAAGATAGTTTAGCTTATAGTGGATTTATAATTATAAAGTTTGCAAAGATCACCAATAAAGATCATATTTACAAACCTGAGACAAGTTGAGATGTGCAGAAAACCCAGTGAGATACCAATCTTTCATAACATCATGGTATGGCTAAAGATCTAAAAGTCCCACGGGCTAACAATACTGATCGAATAATTCCGTCACAAAGGTGGAAGTTTCAAAATTGGTTGGAAATATTACATCTTGTTTTAAAAAAAAATCTATTTCAGCACCAATAGTAATATCAACAAGTCCTCCACATCAGAATACCAATACTGCTCCAGCCACTGTTACATGTGAGTAGTTTGAGACAATCAACTTATTTTGATCAGACTACCACAAGCTCTGCAAACATTATTACATGTTAGGTATTTGAGTCAAGCGATTGAGTCTTTCTCATAAGATGAACACATAATCTCGACCAAAGGGTTAAATTGTCCAGCAGTATCATTTTGTGAGACACAATTTTTAAAAGTTAAAACACACATAACTTTATCATAATAGTATTGTTTGTCGATTTTATCACTTGTAAAACAAATAACTCATTATAGATACCAGGATTGATTTTTTTTATTTACGCCAGACGCGAGTTTCGTCTACAAAAAACAATCATTAGGAACGCTGAAAGCCAAACATTTGAAATCCGAAGATGTACAAGTACCGAAACCGTTGACTCATCAGTGACGCCCGAATAATTTATTTTTAAAAATACGATGTTGAAGAGTATTGAGGATAAAATTGTATACTTTTACAATAACATTCAGAAGTAAATATTAAAACTAGCAATACCTAGGCAATGCTTTTGCTTACAAGAATACAATTTGTAATATTTGTATTAAATGTTTTGCAAGCTTAATAAACTTGACAGCAAAACATGGTTAAAATTTACCTCGCTCAATGTTTTTCTCACTACTTATGTAAACTATTTCTACCGGTAAAATATGTATAAATGTGCACTGGTAATTGTGGATGTTGTATTAGTTTTTTAATTGCTGTGAGGACTTTGTTGGCAAAGTTAATTACATTATGCCATTTAGAAACTATGATATTAATTTATCGCGCCGTGGGTAAATTATCACGTTGTTATTGGTTTAAAGTCGTCAACGTGGTGACTCCCTATGAGACCGTAGGGTGTTACTTAAAATCGAAGGGGGTTCACGACGAGTTAATGGTGACTTCATCTGTTGTGTTTCATTGTTTATTTTTCAACAAAATGCAGCAAAAAAGTCCAGCGTGCGATAAATTCGTTATACGGTTAACTACTGACCACTTACGGACCCATAGAGGGTGAATAAAATTAAAAGGGGATTCGGCCTCCGGCCTTATTCCATATAAATTAACTAACCCTCTATGGATCCGTAGGGGATAGTAGTGAACCATATAACTTATAATATTCAACACTTCGACACATTATTAAATTCAAAATTCGCTCTTTATCTAAATATTCTCACCCCTCACCCGAAAAAAAAACCGCTTTTAATAAAAATCGAAACAAAAACAACTGTTTTGAAAATGACTGCAAGATGTGACATCAGGATAACAATATTCTTCATTCAAAATACAAATACACCCCTCACAAAGGATTTACGTGGTTGGAATAATTCCACATAAAAATGGAGAAAACATTGAGTCAGGGTCAGTTTCAACCATTTTGTTGCTTCTAGATTATTCAGCTGTCACATTATGATAACGATATTCTTAATTATTTCCTACAGCACCCGTTAACTCTGGTATACCAAATACAACTATTATGCCAGTAGTATCGACGCAAACTAATATACCTGGTGCTTGTGGGAAAGATCTTTACTCAGAGGACACATGTCATAAGGTTGACTGTGAAATACAGATGTGCAGCGATTCGCTACTTAAAGGTCTCTGTCCCCACTATTGTAATAGAGAATGCGGACATAGGGACTGCTTTGATATTCCAGGATATATTTCGAATTAAAGCAACATGTGTACCTTGATATTGTTGATAATGAATGCCATGCTAACCTATATTACGTTGTAAAAACAAATATACAGGGTTGTACTTCCAGATTAATTTCGCTTTTCTATGGTATTTTTAAATACCGCACAGCATACAACTCAGAAGATCAATTAAACATGTATTGGAGGCAAAACTTAAACCAAGAGAGGCTTAGAAACGGAAAAATATTAAAAACTAAACTTTTTCAAAGGGTATCTACACGTCTCAATCTTCAAAATCGATTATCTAAAAATACTACCATCGCTAACATTTTTAACAATAAAAATCGTGGTTACCCTTCTATCGATAAGTGTCATGCCAAAAAATGACTTACATGTCCCCGTCTTTCCATCAACAATACGGTAAGGTCCACGTTTAATGGTCGCACATTTTCTTTAAATTTTGAAACTGATATAACTTGAAAAACAAACAGTATTATTTATTTACTCACATGAAACAAACCGGGGTGTGGTATTCAGTACGTAGGAGAAACTGGACGATATTTATCTAAACGCACTCAAGAACATCTGTATCGTTTTAAAAGACCTAATAAATTCAAAAGTATCATTTACCAACACCTTAAGAAGCACAACCATCCGTTTAAATATTTAGCAGTTCAACCTTTAGAAGTAGTTAATAAGCAGCCTGGTGAATCGCATTCAAAGTTTGTACGATCACGGAAAATAATTGAATAAAATTGGATTAAAAAATTACAGACAGTTTACCCTCTCGGTCTAAATGATAATATCATGGGAATTGGTAATATATCTAGAACCAATTCCGTTAACATTTTGTATATAGTTTCTAAAACTGTTCGTAAAAACCGTTCTCACGGTCGTAGAACAAATCGCAATCAAAGAAAATTTCGGGCCAATCATACCAATATTTCGGACCTAATTTCTATTTCAAAAAACAACGGCAGACATTATCTGTTAACAAAACTCTGTTTGTTACCGGTTAATAAGTTAAATAAAATTTTGGAGGATTGCAACACAATTTCATATAGCAGTCCTAAGTATGAAATTGTTCAAATTATTATGGCATATTGTTATTCTAAATTATTTCCCAAAATTGATCGCCCTGAAGATCATAAAAACATTTTATTAAAATTAAGTATGTCAATAAAGGCTTTGATTTTGTAAATATTGCCGGTATATTTAACGACCATTCTGTTAAAGAACAAATTCCTGGTTATTTTGACAATACTGAGCTACCTCTTATTTGTTATATTTACAAGAAATCTACCCGGAAATTTGTGTTTAATTATAGTCAATTGTGTAAAGATGTTAATATCAGTGATAATACACCTACTTCGTGTAATTGCAGTAATTCCGCATATATTTATGGACCCATTTCCCATGTTATAACAGGAGATCTTAACATCGTTCAAGACCGAGAGTTAAAATCATTCCTCAGTAAAGGACCTAAATATCGTCCCCCCTTCAATTATTAATTGGAATGAGTGTCGTAATATCATCCACGACTCACTCCATACTTACTGTATGAAATGGATAAAACGGGAAAAAGCTGACAAAAAATCTTTGGACTCTTTTTTTTAATTCTGTAATGAAGATAGTTGATATACGTATTCAACATTTTAAAGAACATTTTACTATTAACAATAACCACAATAAACCTATTTCTCGTATCAAACATAAACTAAAAGAACTAGCCAAGGAATTTGTTTTTATCCCGGCCGATAAAGCTGCTAATAATATTATTATTGTTTGACGTAAATTTTACATTGAGGTTCTGAAAAAGGAAATCACCAATTCACCAACATTCCAACTGACTCCATTTTCAGAAAACGAAATCTGTAACAAACATAAACTTTTAGCCACCGCTTTACAAGCAGAGCCAAATACAATGAAAGTCCCAACTATGTATTGGCTTCCGAAGCTACACAAAACCCCTTACAAATATAGATTTATTTCGTCTTCAAGCCATTGTTCAACTACTAAATTGTCTACTCTTCTTACCAGCACACTTGGTACAATTAAAAACCTTATAATAAATTGTTCAAATAAGGCCTTCGAAAATAGTGGAATAAATTACTTTTGGAGTGTCAAGAACTCGTTGGAAGTACCTGATAAATTGCATGCTCATATTGGTGATTTTGAATCTGTTCAAAGTTTGATTTTTCTACCCTGTATACCACATTGCCTCACATTCTCATTAAGAAAAAATTCACACACCTAATTAAATGGGCATTAAAAAAATCAGAATGTGAATATATATGTTCAAACTCTTTTAGGTCATTTTTTAGTAGCAATAAACAAAAAAAATATGTTAATTGGACATGCTTTGATACTATATATGCCCTTGAATTTTTACTAGATAACATTTTTGTTCGCTTTGGGGATTCCGTATATCGTCAGATTATCGGAATTCCAATGGTGACTAACTGTGCACCACTTATTGCGGACCTCTTTTTGTATTGTTATGAGTTACAATTTATGACACAAATAAGCAAAGACCCATCAAAACAACATCTGATAAACAAATTTAATAATACTTTTAGATATTTGGATGATATTTTGGCTCTCAATAATGACGACTTCAGTATGTATATTAATGAAATTTATCCTGCTGAACTTACTTTAAATAAAGCTAATACTAATAATGACCACTGCCCTTTCCTCGATCTTGATATCTATATCACTAACGGAAAGCTGAATACTAAAATTTATGATAAAAGGGATGATTTTTCATTTCCTATCGTTAATTATCCGTTTTTAGATGGTGACGTTCCCTTGTCACCATCTTACGGTGTTTATATATCTCAACTTGTACGATTCGCTCGTGTTTGTAACAATGTTTTAGATTTTAACGAGAGAAATTTATTTATTACTGAAAAATTATTACACCAGGGTTTTCGATATCACAAACTAGTCAAACCTTTAATAAATTTTATCATCGGTATAAAGACATCATTCGTAAATATAGCTCAACATGCAGACTTTTTATACGTTCAGGTATTTCACATCCAATTTTTTATGGAAATATTCTTTATAAAGCACAAAGGTGTCAGTATTCACCTCAGAAACTTACAAAACCTTTAAATAGACTGATTAAGAAGGGATATAATTACGATACTGTTGTCAAGTCATTAAAGATTGCATATTTTGGCGTTAATATTGAGTCACTGATAAGGTCTTTGCGTCGGAACTAAATACATTTATTCTAAAAACAGTTGTTGGCATGACACGGGTTATGTTCTTCTCATATATGTTATGATGGTATGATACTAAACCCCTAACGGGAAGGATTGTGCCTGATGTTCATATGATGAAATCATAATCTTTCAGTCAGTTTAATTGAAGTCTGGAGCTGGCATGTCAGTTAACTGCTAGTAGTCTGTTGTTATTTATGTATTATTGTCATTTTGTTTTTTTTCTTTAGTTACATCTTCTGACATCAGACTCGGACTTCTCTTGAACTGAATTTTAATGTGCGTATTGTTATGCGTTTATTTTTCTACATTGGTTAGAGGTATAGGGGGAGGGTTGAGATCTCACAAACATGTTTAACCACGCCGCATTTTTGCGCCTGTCCCAAGTCAGGAGCCTCTTGCCTTTGTTAGTCTTGTATTATTTTTATATTAGTTTCTTGTGTACAATTTGGAAATTAGTATGGCGTTCATTATCACTGAACTAGTATATATTTGTTTAGGGGCCAGCTGAAAAACGCCTCCGGGTACGGGAATTTCTCGCTACATTGAAAACCTGTTGGTGACCTTCTGCTGTTGTTTTTTATTCGGTCGGGTTGTTGTCTCTTTGAC
Source organism: Mytilus trossulus (assembly GCF_036588685.1). NCBI lineage: Eukaryota > Metazoa > Mollusca > Bivalvia > Mytilida > Mytilidae > Mytilus > Mytilus trossulus. The sequence goes on from NC_086377.1 coordinate 45,153,773, forward strand.
ACATTCCCCATTTCCATTCTCAATTTTATTAATATATAACAAAGGTTTATTCAAAATGATTGTTTATACTATGCCAATATCCAGTACGAGGTGAAATCTTCCGCTATTTCCTGCAATGGCAAAATTGTCAGATTTCCCACAAAATTGAAATAGGGCTCATTACATACTCCATATCAGTCTTTATAATTTGAAACAAATGAATTTGAAAGTGTTTTTGTATTAAATTTTTATCTTAAATAAAAATCGGGTCTGAAACTGTTATCATTGCACATCATGCACATATCCGGCTACAACGTTAAGCACTTTGTGGTCAAAATGTCACTCTGTTTTAACAAAAAGAAAATCGATTACCTTAGATGTATTTGGCAAAACTAAGAATTGTGGTCCTCAATGCTTTTCAACTTCGTACTTTATTTGGCCTTTTTAACTTTTTTGGATTCGAGCGTCACTGATGGGTCTTTTGTAGACGAAACGCGCGTCTGGCGTACATACAAAATTAAGTCCTGGTATCTATGATGAGTTTATTCACCAACAGGTCTTCATTGCAGAGAGAAATTCCCGCACCCGGAGACGTCCTTCAGCTTGCCCCTTAACAAATATATATACTAGTTCAGTGATAATGAATGTCATACTGAACTCCAATTGTATACAAGAAACTAAAGTTAAAATAACACAAGACGAACAAAGGCCAGGGGCTCCAAACTTGGGACAGGCGCAAAAATGCGGCGGTGTTTAACATGTTTAAGAGATCTCAATCATCCCCCTATAGTTTAGCCAATGCAGAAAAGTAAACGCATGACAATACGCACATTAAAATGCCGTTCAAGAGAAGTCCAAGTCTGATGTCAGAAGATTTAACCAAAGAAAATAAACAAAATGACAATAATACATAAATAACATCAGACTACTAGCAGTTAACTGACATGCCAGCTCCAGACTTCAATTAAACTGATTGCAAAATTATGTCTTCATCATATGAATATCAGGTGCAATCCTCCCCGTGAGGGGTTAAGTATCATATCATCATAACATATTTGAGACGGACATAACCTGTGCCATGCCAACAACTGGTTTTTAAATATTTTTTTTAGTTCCGATGCAAAGACCCTGTATGTGAATCAATATTTACGCAAAAATATGCAATCTTTAATGACCTGACAACAGTATCGTAACTATATCCCCTCTTAATAAGTCTATTTAAAGGTGTTGTAAGCTTCTGAGGTGAATACTGAAATTGTTGTGCTTTATAAAGAATATTTCCATAAATTAGTGGATTTGAAATACCCGAACGTATAAGTAGTCTACATGTTGAGCTATATTTACGAATGATGTCCTTATAACGATAATAAAATTTTAGTAAATGTTTTGACCAGTTTGTGATATCGAAAACCCTGGTGTAATAATTTTCCAATAATACATAAATTTCTCTCGTTAAATTTTAAAACATTGTTACATACACGAGCGAATCGTACAAGGTGGGATAAATAAACACCGTCAGATGGTGACAAGGGAACGTCACCATCTAAAAATGGATAATTAACGATAGGAAATTAGCAATAATCTCCTTTATCATAAATTTAAGTATTAAAATGGAGTCAGTTTGAATGTTGGTGAATTGGTAGTTTCTTTTTGTAGAACCTCAATGTAAAAGTTACGTCAAACAATAATAATAGTATTAGCATCTTTATCGGCCGGGACAAAAACAAATTTCTTGGCTAGTTCTTTAAGTATATGTTTGATACGAGAAATAGGTTTATTGTGGTTATTGTTAAGAGTTAAATGTTTAATACGTATATCAACTATGTTCATTACTGAATTAAAAAAAATGAGTTCAAAGATTTTTTTATCAGCTTTTTCACGTTTCATCCATTTCAAACAGTAGGTACGGAGTGAGTCGTGGATGACATTACGACTCTTATTCCAATTAATAATTGACGGGGGATGATATTAAGGTCCTTCACTGAGGAATGATTTTAACTCTCTGTCTTGAACAATGTTAAGATCTCCTGTTATAACATGGGAAATGGGTCCACGAACGTATTCGGAATTACTGCAATTACATGAAGTAGGTGTATTTTCACTGATAATAACATCTTTACACAATTGGCTATAATTAAACACATATTTCCGGGTATTGATTACAATAAAATTATTAACCGGATTTGTTCTGTAACTGCCCTGTAATTTCTCAGAATCCACTGCTTTGAATTATCACACGGTAAAATTCTTATTTCAACTTTCTGTATGTTTATTGCTTGGCTGTACGGTTTTAACTTTTCCTTTCTCTAGATGCGCAAAGAAGCGGCATCATTATTATCGTCAGCAAAAGGACTATCAAGGTATTCATTTACGGTGTTCCATCCATGTTTGTCGCCTATTGTCAATATTTTCTTTTTCTTCCTCAACCATGTGCAAGTTTATGCACTAAAAATTGTGTTGAGGTTTACAGCTCAATCAAGTATGAGCTACATTATTGACATGTAATTAATGTCTCTGTATTCAACATAATGATACGAGAGCTATGCATGCATGAAATCGCAGAATTACACATTAAAAGTAATAGGGCTAGTGGTTAAAGATTATTATACATGTATTTCATATATTGTAAGGAAATTCCTGATATTAGTAAAGTTTGTTCTTAGATGCTTATTCAATTGGATGGAGTTCAATGTCAATTACTATTTCGATTTATGATAATTCAGAGGCGATTCAAGAATGGCTGACTTTGATGATTTAATTGTTTCTTTCTTATAAAGCTTGCTGTCATAACGGGGCGTGCTTTCCACCGCTTACATTTGGGAGGCCAATGGTTCAATTGCAGGCTTTGTTGAATGGTATTTTTTTCTAAATTGCATTTGCTACTACCCTGCTACGCACACGGGCATCTTCAGAAAAAAAAATTAAGAATGGTTTTACAGGGAGCAGGAACAGGTTTAGGAATATGATGATTTGACTTCATGCGGTCTATTGTGAGATAGCTTGCAAATCTAAAAATATCGCCATTGTTCAAGTTAAGGTAAACTCAATTAGTATGTTATAACGAGATGTTATCGTCCTAAAAACACATGTGATGCTTTTAATCAGTCATCAATCAAATCATTGAATTTGAAGACAATGTATACCTGAGATAAGAGCAGGACTATAAGGTATATATATTGATCAATGTAATTGAGATGCTCTTTGACCCAACATATACAACAAATTACATGCCTTATCAGTGACATTAGTGACCTATGTTTTAATTTCACCCTTTATCACGCTAACTATTGAAAAATATAGCAATACTTAAAGAATAATCAATATGAATAGTGAGTATTACTTTTCTGTTATTCAGATACAAATAATTAAGCGTTTTGATGTTTTAAACCACTAGAAACCTGTTCTAAACGTTTTATACAAATAAGTTAACCATAACTTCATAGTAATATTTGAATTAAATGTATGTACTTTCTATATGATAGTTACCAATCACGGAACATTTTGAACATTTTTAATAAAAAAAAATGGCAGCACCGATATTGCCTTTACATTGCTGACTTCAGAGTATTTTTAAACATTTTATGCAACGAGAAATAACAATTAATACCTTTTATTTAGCACGTTTTTACACAACATTTTAGTTTAAATAACATAATAAGATGTATTTAACGCTTATATTTACAAGAAACTTTCATTTTGAGCAAAGATAGATCAGTATTTGTGAGATGAAATGTTCATTGACCCAAAAGAACAACATAAAACAATACGCTGTTTTAACAATAATCTTGGAATCAATTGAGGAATATTGCTTGTATGGAAATCAAAATCTTTATATGCATACTTGTTTTTCATTGTTCCTACCATCATACTTATGATTAGTTAGTACTTCATGAGGTTCGATACTGTTTCAGTTCGCCTTACACATTATGAACATAAGAATTACATTTCGAAACCTTAACGTTGAATACATTGTAGATAATGTCAATTGCAATTTGGATTTGCCAACAAAAGATAAGTGAATGTCATAGAATTGATTTCTAGATACTTTTTTTTATAGTATAATTCATAGATGCTTTCCCCTCAGGCAATCTAATTTTCGTACCTAAAGTATTCATGTTAGATGTCTTTGTCACTTAATGTTTTTTGGATGCACCTATATTAAATACACTATAATATCTCATTTACATTTGTGCAAAGGTACGTTCTATATTACTATCTGTTGTCATCCACTGATGTCCAAAATGTCCACTATCCTTCAATTAAAGATTGGGATTTTGCATTGCGTTTGATATTCATATTGATGCAAATGGCAAAAATTATTTTAAAATGTATCATGTTTGTAAAACAATGTTTTGCTATCTATACGTTCAAGTCAGATTTTATTCTTTTAATGACACATTTCAAAAACCAATCTTACAACGGAAATGTTGCTTAAACCAATATGTGCATATTGTACAGTATGGACCTTTGTTTTTAATATATAAGTTATAGCGATCTTTCATGCTTCTAATTCAATATTCCATCGCGTATATTTTACAGAATTATGGACCCTTCTAATATTGGTGATGATAGTTCTCTGTCAGAAAACCAGTGAGTATGCAATTATATTTGTTTAAAACGGACTTGTTGCATGTTTAATTTTGATATCTTATAACCATTTAATCCAACTTATACTGTTATGATTTAAACAAACTATTATTATAGATTCTGGTACAATCTGCTTGTCGTGTAATAATCTTGCTGAGGGAGAATTATGTACAGGAAATGAAGTATGTAAAAATGACGAGGTAAGTTATCAAAACTTAATTTAATGACATTGTTATCACGTGCTCTTTAATACATAATAACATTCGTGTTATGAAAACAACTACTTTTTCATCTAAACTAATGTAAATATTTTGTCACGATATAGATAATTTACAATATCTTAGTGTATTTTTAAAAATAATGTATTACTTTGCGATGCAGTTTCCTTGCTTTTGTTTGTATGAAATGAATTTGTTCAAATCAAACGAAAACAAATCTTAAAAAGCAGCTCATCCCCAAGGATGACTAGGGTATAGAAGTATGGTCACTTGGTCTTCTCCCGACCGGCAGTAAAACGCTTGCCGAAGTGGTGCGTCCGTTTGGCTGTGCGGGATGTATCAAGTTCGCAGTCACGTCCGGTCAGAAGGGGGACGTTAAATCCGATGCCTCGTGTAAAGAGAGTGCCACGCTCCTTGCACGTTAAGAACCCTTGCAGCAACTCTTTGAGGGGTCCGTAGGTGGCCTGTTGCAAGGCAAAATTTCTGTCCCTATCCACATACCCTCCTTTTCCGGTGGCAGTCAAAATTTCTCCGACCATAATCCCTGAATGGCCTCTATTGTATTTATTGTGAACTTGTTCTCGTCCTGAATATGCATGAAATATTTGCCACTGGACGTTTAGCAACCTACAATCAAGCAATCAATAAAAAGCAGCTCGCAAAATAATTATGTAAATTGTACTTTAAAGTTTAAGGGTGATTCGATTCCATTACGTTTGACTTTTCTCCTTGATTTGTATGTTGTTAATGAATCGATGGTAACTTAACACCGATAAACTACCTTTATGGTTATTTTTAGTTAACATTGTATGGTGATATATCTTCTATTTCAAATCGCTCAAGAATATTTACTCCATTTTAAAATGACTGTGCAGTTTTTAGTCTCGGTCAGAGATTATTTTATAACTTTCGCGACTGTGTTTGTCAACAGTGTACAAAAGAGTTTGTTAAACAATCTAAACGTTTTGAAATTCGTTACTTGTCGCTGACCATAATTGGAGGTCAGTCAATGGCAATGAGTCATTTTTTTTTAGTAAATGCTAAATGATGCCAGAATGGTACGGAATAGTTGCTAATCTGAAACTCAGTTCAGGTTGGTATTACACCTGTCCAAACTTAATTGTTGCTAGTTCGTTACTTTTTGTATTTTAAAAATTTACAAGATGAATTGGATTTTGATAGAGAACTTTCTTATTCAAAATATGAAAAACATGTATAAGATTGAAAAATAGAAATGGGTCAGAATTAAACAAATTATAGCTCACTTTTTAGGTTTGTTTCATTCAAAAGTACTCCACAAATGGCAATGAGAATAGATACGATGTTGGCTGTGCATATCCAGAGGTAACTGTTGACATTGATTGTTTTGTTGTTATAGGCAAAATTTGCAACTTCTTTCTAAAGAGAAGGAAAAGTAAGCTAATGCGTTATGTCTAACTTACATATATCATACGAATAAAAAGATGTGGTATGGTTTCTATGAGACCAGATACCAAATGAAACAGAAGTTTACAAATATATGTTTGTGTAGGCCCTTAAACAATGGTCATACAATGATTTTAAAAACATAGTTTTTTTTTCTAAACCATGACAATATTATATCAATTATGAACTACATATGGAGTTTTTTAAAGTGTGTAGAGAAGAAAATCCAATAAACAAGGCACATTAGGCATTTGAAATGTAAAGACGATCAATGCTTTACCGACTGTATAAAATCATATAACATCATTCAATATATATATTTAAAGTTTTGGGGAACAGCAATGCAATTTCGAGTCATTTGTAAACATTTTGTTTGTTCTCCTATATATTGTTTTCAGGTTTTGCATTTTAAGCACTTGCAGTCATTAATTTTGCATTTAATTTAAAAATCAAACTATTTTTGAAAAGGAGCTTCTTCTGGAAAATACAACTACTTGAGTAAATATTTTAAATATAATTTGTTGTTTTATATTTATAGCTATGCCAGAAAGATTTAACCGCTCATATTCTTGGTAGACGTAGTGATCATAGTCATGTGTTGTGTCATAAATGTTGTAATAACACAGATGTTTGCAATGCTCATCTTTCTTGCAATGATAAAATTAGTGGTATTTATGATTTACTTATATATTTTAAGTTTGACGATTATACGATGGCCTTCCGTAGTTTATCCAAAACAATTAATCTAACGTACTGCATACCTTGGATTTTTTTACATAAAATGAATGAATATAACAGACTTATTCTTTTAGATAAGGTCCAAGTGGTCTTAAAAACTACAAGGACTCGTTGAACAATAACAATATCAACCAAACTGATATATTTTCTGATTTGGTGTATATAAGTGTATGCATAAACTAAATAGTTCTAGTTAAGGTGGAACAGTTTATAGCTTATGTAAGTTACCCACTACATATCGTAATAATTATTTTAATACTGTATTGACTTTTTAGTTTATTTGGAATGTCACAAGTTAAGCATTATTTAATCACGAGATTTAGTCGTAGGATGTGTATTTCAAAATTGGTTGTGAATCTTTGTGCATTTGTTTGCACCTGTCCTAAGTCAGGAACCAGTTTTTCAGTGGTTGTCGTGTTTGATAACATTTTGATCGTTGGTTTTCCTGTTTGAATGGTGTTACACTAGTCTTTTTTTAGAGCCCGTTGTAGCTTGCTGTTCGGAGTGAGCTATGGCTCCGTATTGAAAATCGTACTTTGACCCATATTAAATTATTTTTTACAAATTTTGACTGGGATGGAGAGTTGTATAATTAATAGTAATATCATATTTTCGTATATCTACTTATACAGTCAAATTATATTTTAAAATCTGTTGATATTACTTATTTGGCGCTATGTTTCAACATTTTACCTTTTTTATAACAGTTCCAATGCAGAAATGTTTATCATGCAGTGAAATTGAAGATCCTAAAATGTGCAAAAATTTAACAACGTGTGCAAAAGATGAGGTATGTTTATATAAATGAAGATTATAAATGATGGCTGTAAAATTCAAACTGACAAAACAAGTGCGTATTCAAGAAAATGCTGACGGTATTAAAAGGGAACGCTGAGCTGTATTCTTCATAGCTATGTAACAAGTTAATGGTCCATATGAATGTCACCGTATCCTAGAACTTCAATCTGAATTTGAACCGAATATAATTAGCTTTAACTCTTTAATGCACAGAGCTTATTTGAAACCGGTTGAACCCAATTTGTTATTATAGGTTTAATCACAACCCTTCGCATTGGAGATTGGAACTATCCCACTAAACCATCACAGCAATTTAAAAAAGGCTTTATAATTTGCAATTAATATACAGATATGTTAACATCTTATTTGTGGAAACTGTTAAATACGAATGATATCATACTTTAAGTAATAGTCGTTTCATGTGCTATAAGTTATTTTAAAGATAAGCATGCACATATTTATAAATCCATTTCTATAATATAACAGTATATATTTGTTATAGATTTGCTATCTTCATAAATACTCAACTCATACGGCACAACAACTGTTTGATGTTGGTTGTAAGCATTCATCGGTAAGTATTTAAAAATCATAGACATAGCTTGATATAAAGTAATTTAATCTGATTTGATGACGTGCTTATATTTCGTTTATATGAAATGGCAGATCCGTCTTGCGGTAAGCTGATAGTTTGTAGAAGATGATATGATTTTTTTCCGGTGAATCACCTTTGACATGTTTGGAAATCTCGAAATTTCCTGAAATTTCATTTTGTGATGCATTTTATTGGAGTGTTTTGCGCTATTTATCGCAAATCCGTGTTTCCCATTTGTTGATAGTTACGGATAAGTTTTTATGTTGTCAAAAGTACTTTTAACATAGTATTTGACAATGTATAAAAGGTCGGGTATTAGGAATGATACTAGTTGTTGAAAGTGATTACATATTTTGGGAAATATTTTCTCTGAGTAGTATCGATTCAAATTTTTTCAACAATTTCATTGTTTGTGTGAGGTTTTTCTTACTGTTTCGTTTATCTGAGGTTAATTATTTGTCATTTTTTTTTGGAACAGACAACCCATCAGGCATTTAAAAAGGGACCCACAAATGTGACTGGGATCGAAATATAGTCTTCATCTTACCGGCACTACATCATTTCCGAAGTTAAACACCCGTTAAGCACAGCGGGATATACGAATAGGCAAACACGTCCAGTTAGATTATGTAGAATGTGGACATAAACTCTGAAACCTCGCGTTAAGAGATTGCAAATATTTCTACATATTTAAAACCCTTGCAGCAATTCTTTGAAGAGTCCTTCGGGGATCTGGTGCAGACCAATTTATACCACTATCCAAGATACCCCTATTTTTCCAGTGATAGTCAAAATATCAACAACATTCATTTCGAATGGCCCCTTTTACAATATCTTCCTATTGCATATATTGATGTTATGCTGTCGACACCAGACGTTGTGTAACTATCAATCATCGATCAAATAACGGACAATATCGGAGAAAAAAAGTAAAATATATAACCGGTTTTTGATAATACTACATAAGACAACAATCGGTGAAAATATACAAGTTACTATTATATACATGTATATTGCATAATATGAAGCACACTATCTAAATATGTATCTCATACGTAATTTCAGCTTTGCACCCAAGGCTATTCAAACATTTAAGGTCGTCGTTCATCTGATGGTGTTCATCAAAAATGTGAATCTTGTTGCTTTGGTGCTGCATTTTGTAACCATGACTTACAGTGTAACCATATCCCTCGTATGTATTGAATCAAAACAAGTTCGTTTGAATATGTGTTTTCTGCATAAGTTTAATAAACGTGATCGTTTACTTGCTTAATGTGGAAGATCATATTATAAGAAAACATACGCCGCTAAAAAATATCATTAAATTCTATAATTCTTTAAAATACGAATGGCATTCAGTCAGCATTTTCAGAAATTATAACGTAGACGGCATGGAAACCAATAGTCAATAAAAAATCAACTCAATGCAAAATTGAGCATCATAACACAATAATCACTTGAAAGAATTCTGAAAAAAAGTATTTAAGCAAATTCATCATATTTGCAAATAACTGAAAAAGCAAATTGACCAAACACTAAGTTGTTATTTTAACCTGAGGCTCGGAGCAAATAAAACAATATGTCGTTTTGAAACTCGTAAAAATTTATAAGCTTTTTTCTTTCTCGGACGCGTAAAAAGTACATATCCGACTTTAAAACGTTTGTGTGTACGTTTGTTATTAGTTTATCTATCATTTTACTTTACAAATCAAAGTTTTTCCATGTTAATCTATAATGAATTGACACAATACAATTATTACTTTACAAATTGTGCAATGTTTCATTTAAGCAAAATCATGCCTAGTTAAGGAATCGATGTGTTCATATCTATTAAGTAATTATGGTTATGATACTGACACAGTTATTTACATGATGTACATGTACATATAATAATATGAAATGTAACTTCATTCCAGAGAAAATCATCAACAACAACTGTTCCACTACAAACGAATGCATCGGAAATTTGGTTTGTCTAAATGGTACATGCAAGTGTCAATCTGATCAATATTATTGGGGCGAAAAGACCTGTTACAAAAGTAAGTCTAAAGTTGACATGCTTCTAACTCTAAGTACTATTGTTAACTGGTTAAAAAGACGAAAAAAGAGCTACATCACAAATTATACTGACAATATAAAAAGAAGATGTGGTATGATTGTCAATGAATGAGACAATTCTCAGCAAAAGACCAAAGGACACAAAAATTAACAACTTACTTAGGTATCTGTACGGCTCTCAACAATGGACAGAGCCCATACCGCATAGACAGCTTTAAAGGCCCCGAAATGACGTTTGTATATTTGAGAAAATGTATTTTTGTATCCTTTGTCATGTGCATAATCTCTCGAACATTTAAGAATTACAGGCAGTGAAAAAAAGAATAGTTCTTATCTAGTGCTGTCCTAGCGGATTATGAAGACCACGGTCGATTCGTATCAAATATGATGATGACTATCACAAAGTTTGCAAATAAATATCAAGCACAAACGGTATAAGCAACTTGGAAACTGCCAAGGACAAATATTGATAGCAGTCACTTGTATTCAATTGGGGATTATAGTTATGTTTGAACTTCCTACAAACTGTTTTTTTAAAGACCTACTGGAAAGGATTCTGTTATAAATAACCTAATTTTGCATATTGGGATATATTGAATTGTTCAATAAAGAGGACAATACCTGACTGCATATTTGAAAATGTATTACAATCACACTACTTGTTTCTTATTATATTTAAAGGACACAATGTTAATGAAAGATGCACCAGTGATCACCAATGTGTACACTCTCTGAGATGCGAACACAAAATTTGCAAGTGTGTAGTAAATACGTTTTGGAATGGATCTTTATGTGAACCAAGTATGTGTTATGCAGATTATATATTTACAAACGCGTATGTTTTAATATCATTTTGAGATGTTAAAGGCTTACTAAATCAATACAATTTTGGGTATTTTTCATTGAATTCTCATTATTCTGGGTTTTTTTTTCACTTCCAATCGTAGTCGTATGTTCATTGTATGAAATTTTAATCAGGTGTTTAATACGAATTGGATATACATGTTATTGATTTTTCCAAACAGGGAATAATACAATATAAGAACATGTTTCGAAAAAAATATTCAGATCTTCATAACTATTTTACTGACATTGTAGTAGGTACTAGAGCACACCCGTGAAATCGCGGGTCCTTGACTGAGGTAAAGTATATAACTATGTATAAGCATTATTTAAGCCTGGATTTTTAGTATTGGTATTGCGCTCTGATATAGTCACGCTCATTATAAGATGAACAGTTTCCCCTGATTTCAAGATCTTTCATTTTGAACCCGTCAACCTGGAACTTATCAATAATGGGTATATTAATTATTTGGAAAACAAAAGGGCCTGAATTTGGAGTATTTTCAAACAACATTGTCCTATATAAGTTATAGATAAAATAGAATTCTTGTTTAGTCATGCCGATTAAGAAATTGGAAACTGTATTTATACGGCTTATTTTAAGTCTAAATTTTTAGTATCGGAATTGTCATCTTCCTAATTCATGCTGATTAAAATGCTACAAGAGGAAGCAATGTGACAATGATTGAATTAAGTATTATCAACCCTGTGATTATGACCCGTGTATATAGTTCACTTGTCAAATGCGGAACGCACAGATAAGACAAAAGGTAACAGTTGATTATACTAGTGGTATTGGTATCGGATACGACACGGAATTTGTTAATTATTGGCAATATTAATTATATGGAAAAAAGGGTCTTGAGTGGTGTAATTTTGAATCAATACCATTGTTCTATATTAGTTATTTATAAAGTTGAATTCTCTAATTTGTGATTTTAACCCGATGACGTCTGATAAATTAGACCTCGTTTTACGAATAATAGATATGAACAGTTTGTAAACATTATTTTTCATACATTTAAATTATACCCTTTATTTCATGCAATGCAGAACAAACGATTCATTTAACCTGTAATTCTTCCGACGGGTGTCTAGATACGTTGTATTGCATCCATGGGTATTGTAAATGTGATGCTAGCGTTGACTATTGGAACGGGACGTCCTGTTTAGCAGGTAAATATGCTAAGCTTATAAACCTTATTAAACAGCTAACTATAGTATATGACAATTATGAGTTGTGGTTTCATTGCCAAAGAGGAAACTAGCCACCAGAGATGAAGATGGTACATTTGTAGTACACTGTACAGTATCACGTTTGAATCAAGTTAATATCTGAATATACAATGTTACTTTAATCTAAAAAAATTCACAAAGGGCCAAAAGTATGACAAATATATACTTAAAGATGCGAATGTGTGTTAAATTTGAAAGGAAATGTTCCACTTGCATAAATTCAGGATTGGTTGGTTTTTCTGAAATCATTTTTAGCTACTTTATACAAAATTGTCAACTGAAACAAAATTCCTACTACGATTTACATGCTATACAAATAGCGAAGGAAGTAATTTAGAAACGAAATCAATCAATAAATGGGATTTGATTATGAAGAGAGTTGTTTCGATGACGATCCACCTACCAGTAACATGCTTTCGAAATATAATACATTACCTGACCCAATACGTTGTCTCAATTTCGTTAACTTTTGCATATTAGTTTTCTGATTAACAAATGGCACAAATAATCACATAACTAATCACGTTACACGATGATAACGCATTCACCTAAACTAACGTGTCTCGTTGATAATAATGAAATTCTTTGGTGTTACCAATTCAGAAATTCATCAATTAGTGGTCTCTTTTCATTTATGAAACTATACTTTTTTAACCATGTGTATTTAAGTTTTCAAATATTACTGCTGACTTATATTATAAATTTAATAGAAATAGGGATACATTGAAATGTTATTCTAATTTCATTTTCACTATTATTTAAGCACTACATTGTACTTTGGAAATTTATTAACAAGCTTGTCATTTCAGGGAAGGTGTACAACGATTCATGTGATAATAGTGTAAAATGTCAAGGAACATTTCGATGTATCAACAACAAATGCAGCTGTTTATCCTTAGAGTATTTGCAGAGATCACAATGTATAACAAGTAAATATTTATTACTCATTTTAAACAAATTAAAATATCTAAATGAAATAATGACAAAAGGTCAATAGAAGAGGACTGTGTTTTTTAACCATTTTCTTCAGATATTAATCTATTTTTCCTGAAAATATACAAATTATTGCAAATTATTTTTTCTTTTCTTTTTTCTTGGTTTATCGGGAAAAAATAATTCAAGGCTTTGTACATGTATGTAATTTACACTGACAAGTTTCGTTTCAAACAGAGCCTACACATTTACCCCTATATTTTGATTGGTTCGTGTTGCTTATTCTTTAGTTTTCTATGTTTTTGTCTTTTGTACTGTTGTTTATATGCTTGTCGTTTTCATTTTAAGCCGTGGCGTTTTCAGTTTATTTTGGATTTATGAAATTGACTGTCTCTCTGGTATCTTTCGTCCCTCTTTTATTGCCGATGTGTAGCTCCTGCAGGTTGAATTTAATTTAATTTTAGGGAAAAAACAATTTTACATTAAATATTATGAAAACTTTGTGTTTTACAATTTTCATATTGAAGATGTTGGGGCTTTTTTGGATGACAGGAGACTATTACGCCTTATTTCGATAAGAATCGTTCTTGAAGGCTAATGATTTTTAAGGAATGGTTTAAAATCAACTGACGAACTGATTGTTTCAGGGAAGAATTTTAATGAATCATGTGCAAACATTCAAGAATGTCAAGCAGCTTTTAGATGTACCAACTACAAATGCAGTTGTCTACCCACTGAATACTCAGATGGGACACAGTGTCTTACAAGTAAGAATATCTATACGTGTATGTAATGAAACGTTTTATTTGTGTAAAAATATAAAAGACCAAACATTTCATATATTAAATAAAATAGTGAACTACAATTGTCAAAAATCTAACGTATATGTTGAAAACATTCACCATATAGGTATAAAACGTGTCATTTTTGAGGATTTGTTTTGTTATTCTATTGTTTTGAATTACTCTATAATTAAGGGACATGTAAATAGCATTCAAAGGAACGCTATTATCATTTGAAACAAACTGTCAGTGTACATCAATGAGTGTTTAGAATATGTTTATATTTCTTTGTGTTTTCATATTTTAGACTTCATAACTGAATATATGTTTGATTTAATTGAATATTTACAAATCGTGGTAATTTTAAACACCTGTATGACAACATATGCTGAATATGTAAAGGAATTCAACCAAAAAAGTAACAGTAAAATATGTTGAAACTAAAGTTACTTACTTTTTGTGATCTTTAGGTTATTGTTTTATATTTAAAAAAAAAAAACCCATAGCTTTATTTTAAAATGCTGTAAATGCCTGGATCTTCGCTTAAAACTAATTGCAAAGACATTATTTGTCTAAACAATCAACGTCTAAAACAACATGCTATCTGCCTCTTTATTTTAGAAACTCATAACGAATCATGTGGAAATAGCAAGGAATGTCCAGCAAACTCACAATGCATCCACAAAACATGCAAATGTGTATCAGAAGAATATTGGGATGGATTGCAATGTCTTACAAGTATTTTTTTTGTTATATGTCATAAGATCCATAGAAATTCAATATTTTAAACGAAGCTATCATCAAGTAGAGTCATACTTTTGACGAAAGAAAATATTTGACTGAAAGAACTATTCCAAAAAAATATCAGTAAATATCAAGAATTAAAAGATAGATCATTTCAACTAAAATTTGAAAATTTGAAGAAATTCTGCATAAAGGAATGCATTTATGCGTATCAATTAATGAGCGTGTTATGGACTAACAATGTTATATAGTATACGTAAGATGCAACATATATCTAGTGCATATACCTCATAAGTGCCTTGAACTTTTTACACATACGTCAGAGCATAGTATATTACTTGAATTCATGAAACATCTACCATAACCTTTGATGTAATAATAGTAAAAAAGTTAATAACTTTCTATCGCAGGGTGAAATAATAAGTTGGCATTACCTTTCAACATATTTCAATGTTATCATTGAAGGCAAAGAAATAGATTAAAAAAGTATGAAGACAAAGTTTGTGCTACATAGAAATGATAAAGCGAACACATATATTTGCAAATTTGCCGGCTGTGTCGGCACCACTTTTATGTAAATAGTTTTGGAATAATTATCATGGTATATTAAGGAAACAGCTGTACACAGTTGTTCGAAATTCATTAAAAGTTTAAGAAAAAAAACCTGAGAGAAACACTTCAAAGATAAGAGGAGAACTACGACACAACAGAAACACAACATCAAAATGTAACACAGAAACGAACTATAATGTAATAATGGTCATTTTCCTGTATAGATATTTTTTTCATTCGAATAATAGGTTGTCTTCTTAATCAGGTGTCTTTACAGGATTTTAATCATTTGCACATTTGTAATAAAGATAGCGCTACAAGAAACATATCGATTTTTTTATATACAGACATTTTCCTTTAGTTAATCATTTTAACAAATGTTAAATGCTAAAGGATCAATTTAAGTGAGGTTTAGGAATATATGTCACATGTTCGAACTCAATGTATTTTTCATTTAATACAGGGGAAAACATATTGCCCCATAATATATTTTTTCCTTTGATATGAGACTTCTATAGCTCATTAAAACCCTTTACCACATTAAAAAAGTACAGATCACAAAAAGGAGCTCCATTACATATAAATATTTTGTGCTTATTGTGTTCTTGAACTAATACTCTTCCGACATGAAGCCTAATTTTTTTTATTTCACCAAATACATCCTTATTTTGTAAATTGTAATTCTAAAATTAGTTGTAGCACATCAAATCAGGTCAATTCTGCATTTAGAATAACACCTCGTAAATAGAAGCGTAAAATAAATGAAAATAACTCTTTATTTAATTTCATGCGTCCGAAGCGCTTTTTAGGAAGTTAACTTCATCTGGAAATAGCTGCCTGCCATTCTGCAAATTTTCTGGGTTTTTGACTGTTCGTCATAAGCGCTCATACTGGTATGGCACTTTTTACCTTTAATGTAGGAAGTTAAACCTATCTAAACTTAGTTGTTATAATCAGGAATAAAAAAATAAAAACAACATGATTCATAATTTCTTGCGTCCGACGCGCTTTTCTGGATTTACCTTCATCAGGAACGCTCAAAGCCAAACATTTGAAATCTGAAGATGTAAAAAAAAACCACAATCTGGATGTTTAGTAAACACTTTTTTAATTCCTTTTATTAGAGAGATATGAATGTGAAGACATACCAGAAGACAGAGACGGTGTATACACAATCCACCCTGCTGGTGGTGACGTGGCTGTTCTTGTTTATTGCATAATGCGCAAGACCAAGAAATGGACGATACATTTAGCTAAAAATCATAAGAATACAGTTTACCTAAAGGCACAATATTGTATGATTGGCAATAAACAAATAAACATAAAAAGGTCATGTACGAATTTCAATAAGGAGCAGAACCCCATATTGGTTATTTATGTATTAAGATCCACATAAATAATCCACATAAGGTACTCAATGGCCATATATATATATATATATATATTAACTCGTCTAAACATCAACCCAACAATGTTAGATCTGTAAATTTGCTTTCGCAAATTTTTGGTTCTTCCCTCGCTGGGATTCGAACCCATGCTACTGTGATATCGTGACACCAAATCGCCTGCACTGCAGCCGTCCCGCTAGACCAAACGACCACCTGGGCTCTCAAAAAAAAAGGAGCTTACGCTGGCCATGTGTTACCTTTCGACGTCAGTTTTAATCTAGCGGCGTACTACAGTACATGATATATAAGGCATGAAGATGTTATTGTTACATATCAGCTAAATTATCTATAGTAAAGGATCCTACAAATTAATGTAAGATACAGTCACAGAAAATAATTATATTCATAAGTACGTCTGAGACAGTGACAACCCTACAACAGATGTATCCATCGGATCGCCATCAATGATGGTGATACATGGCTGTGTACATAATGTATATACAACTCGTCTAAACATCAACCCAACAATGTTAGATCTGTAAATTTGCTTTCGCAAATTTTTGGTTCTTCCCTCGCTGGGATTCGAACCCATGCTACTGTGATATCGTGACACCAAATCGCCTGCACTGCAGCCGTCCCGCTAGACCAAACGACCACCTGGGCTCTCAAAAAAAAAAGGAGCTTACGCTGGCCATGTGTTACCTTTCAACGTCAGTTTTAATCTAGCGGCGTACTACAGTACATGATATATAAGGCATGAAGATGTTATTGTTACATATCAGCTAAATTATCTATAGTAAAGGATCCTACAAATTAATGTAAGATACAGTCACAGAAAATAATTATATTTATAAGTACGTCTGAGTCAGTGACAACCCTACAACAGATGTATCCAGCGGATCGCCATCAATGATGGTGATACATGGCTGTGTACATAATGTATATACAACTCGTCTAAACATCAACCCAACAATGTTAGATCTGTAAATTTGCTTTCGCAAATTTTTGGTTCTTCCCTCGCCGGGATTCGAACCCATGCTACTGTGATATCGTGACACCAAATCGCCTAAACTGCAGCCGTCCCGCTAGACCACACGACCACCTGGGCTCTAAAAAAAAGAGTTTTCGCTGGTCATGTGTTACCTTTCGACGTCAGTTTTAATCTAGTTGCGTACTACAGTACATGATATATAAGGCATGAAGATGTTATTGTTACATATCAGCTAAATTATCTATAGTAAAGGATCGTACAAATTAATGTAAGATACAGTCACAGAAAATAATTATATTCATAAGTACGTCTGAGTCAGTGACAACCCTACAACAGATGTATCCAGCGGATCGCCATCAATGATGGTGATACATGGCTGTGTACATAATGTATATACAACTCCTCTCAACATCAACTTAACAATGTTAGAACTGTAAATTTGCTTTCGCAAATTTTTGGTTCTTCCCTCGTCGGGATTCGAACCCATGCTACTGTAATATCGTGACACCAAATCGCCTGAACTGCAGCCGTCCAGCTAGACCACACGACCACCTTGGGTCTAAAAAAAAGGAGCTTACGCTGGACATGTGTTACCTTTCCACGTCAGTTTTAATCTAGCGGCGTACTACAGTACATGATATATAAGGCATGAAGATGTTATTGTTACAGGTCAGCTAAATTATCTATAGTAAAGGATCCTACAAATTAATGTAAGATACAGTCACAGAAAATAATTATATTCATAAGTACGTCTGAGTCAGTGACAACCCTACAACAGATGTATCCATCGGATCGCCATCAATGATGGTGATACATGGCTGTGTACATAATGTATATACAACTCGTCTAAACATCAACCCAACAATGTTAGATCTGTAAATTTGCTATCGCAAATTTTTGGTTCTTCCCTCGCCGGGATTCGAACCCATGCTACTGTGATATCGTGACACCAAATCGCCTGCACTGCAGCCGTCCCGCTAGACCAAACGACCACCTGGGCTCTCAAAAAAAAAAGCTTTCGCTGGCCATGTGTTACCGTTCGACGTCAGATTTAATCTAGCGGCGTACTACAGTACATGATATATAAGGCACGAAGATGTTATTGTTATAAAAATAAAATTTACGGTACTAATTTTCTTAAACCTTGCACCATATGCGCATTTCGACAATACATGTCTCTTCAGTGATGCTCGTGGCCAAAATATTTGAAATCCAAAGCTTAAATAAATGATGAAGAGCTATAATCCAAAAGGTCCAAAAAGTAAAGCCAAATCCGTGAAAGGAATCAGTGCTTTGCATGAGGGAGATACATTCCTTAATTTATAATAATTTCTAAAATTTCGTAACAGCAAATTTAAATAACACAAACAATCCGTATGTTCATGCCAGTACCGAAATACTGGCTACTGGGCTGGCGATACCCTCGGGGTCTAATAGTCCACCAGCAGATCAGCTAAATTATCTATAGTAAAGGATCCTACAAATTAATGTAAGATATAGTCACTGAAAATAATAATATTTATAAGTACGTCTGAGTCAGTGACAACCCTACAACAGATGTATCCATCGGATCGCCATCAATGATTGTGATACATGGCTGTGTACATAATGTATATACAACTCGTCTAAATATCAACCCAACAATGTTAGATCTGTAAATTTGCTTTCGCAAATTTTTGTTCTTCCCTCGCCGGGATTCGAACCCATGCTACTGTGATATCGTGACACCAAATCGCCTGCACTGCAGCCGTCCCGCTAGACCACACGACTACCTGGGCTCTCAAAAAAAAGAGCTTACGCTGGCCATGTGTTACCTTTCCACGTCAGTTTTAATCTAGCGGCGTACTACAGTACATGAAATATAAGGCATGAAGATGTTATTGTTACAGATCAGCTAAATTATCTATAGTAAAGGATCCTACAAATTAATGTAAGATACAGTCACAGAAAAAAATAATATTCATAAGTACGTCTGAGTCAGTGACAACCCTACAACAGATGTATCCAGCGGATCGCCATCAATGATGGTGGTGCATGACTGTGTACATAATGTATATACAACTCGTCTAAACATCAACCCAACAATGATGGATCTGTAAATTTGCTTTCGCAAATTTTTGGTTCTTCCCTCGCCGGGATTCGAACCCATGCTACTGTGATATCGTGACACCAAATCGCCTGCACTGCAGCCGTCCCGCTAGACCACACGACCACCTGTGCTCTCAAAAAAAGAGTTTTCGCTGGCCATGTGTTACCTTTCGACGTCAGTTTTAATCTAGCGGCGTACTACAGTACATGATATATAAAGCATGAAGATGTTATTGTTAGAGATTAGCTAATTATCTATAGTAAAGGATCCTACAAATTAATGTAAGATACAGTCACAGAAAATAATTATATTCATAAGTACGTCTGAGTCAGTGACAACCCTACAACAGATGTATCCATCGGATCGCCATCAATGATGGTGATATATGGCTGTGTACATAATGTATATACAACTCGTCTAAACATCAACCCAACAATGTTAGATCTGTAAATTTCCTTTGCAAATTTTTGGTTCTTCCCTCGCCGGGATTCGAACCCATGCTACTGTGATATCGTGACACCAAATCGCCTGCACTGCAGCCGTCCCGCTAGACCACACGACCACCTGTGCTCTCAAAAAAAGAGTTTTCGCTGGCCAAGTGTTACCTTTCGACGTCAGTTTTAATCTAGCGGCGTACTACAGTACATGATATATAAAGCATGAAGATGTTATTGTTAGAGATTAGCTAATTATCTATAGTAAAGGATCCTACAAATTAAGGTAAGATACAGTCACAGAAAATAATTATATTCATAAGTACGTCTGAGTCAGTGACAACCCTACAACAGATGTATCCATCGTATCGCCATCAATGATGGTGATACATGGCTGTGTACATAATGTATATACAACTCGTCTAAACATCAACCCAACACTGTTAGATCTGTAAATTTGCTTTCGCAAATTTTTGGTTCTTCCCTCGCCGGGATTCGAACCCATGCTACTGTGATATCGTGACACCAAATCGCCTGCACTGCAGCCGTCCCGCTAGACCACACGACCACCTGTGCTCTCAAAAAAAGAGTTTTCGCTGGCCATGTGTTACCTTTCGACGTCAGTTTTAATCTAGCGGCGTACTACAGTACATGATATATAAAGCATGAAGATGTTATTGTTAGAGATTAGCTAATTATCTATAGTAAAGGATCCTACAAATTAATGTAAGATACAGTCACAGAAAATAATTATATTCATAAGTACGTCTGAGTCAGTGACAACCCTACAACAGATGTATCCATCGTATCGCCATCAATGATGGTGATACATGGCTGTGTACATAATGTATATACAACTCGTCTAAACATCAACCCAACACTGTTAGATCTGTAAATATGCTTTCGCAAATTTTTGGTTCTTCCCTCGCCGGGATTCGAACCCATGCTACTGTGTTATCGTGACACCAAATCGCCTGCACTGCAGTCGTCCCGCTAGACCACACGACCACCTGGGCTCTCACAAAAAATAGCTTTCGCTGGCCATGTGTTACCTTTCCACGTCAGTTTTAATCTAGCGGCGTACTACAGTACATGATATATAAGGCATGAAGATGTTATTGTTACAGATCAGCTAAATTATCTATAGTAAAGGATCCTACAAATTAATGTAAGATACAGTCACAGAAAAAAATAATATTCATAAGTACGTCTGAGTCAGTGACAACCCTACAACAGATGTATCCATCAGATCGCCATCAATGATGGTGAGACATGGCTGTGTACATAATGTATATACAACTCGTCTCAACATCAAATTAACAATCTTAGATCTGTAAATTTGCTTTCGCAAATTTTGCTTTCGCAAATTTTTGGTTCTTCCCTCGCCGGGATTCGAACCCATGCTACTGTGATATCGTGACACCAAATAGCCTGCACTGCAGCCGTCCCGCTAGACCATACGACCACCTGGGCTCTAAAACAAAGAGCTGTCGCTGGCCATGTGTTACCTTTCCACGTCAGTTTTAATCTAGCGGCGTACTACAGTACATGATATATAAGGCATGAAGATGTTATTGTTACAGATCAACTTAATTATATATAGTAAAGGATCCTACAAATTAATGTAAGATACAGTCACAGAAAATAATTATATTCATAAGTACATCTGAGTCAGTGACAACCCTACAACAGATGTATCCATCGGATCGCCATCAATGATGGTGATATATGGCTGTGTACATAATGTATATACAACTCGTCTAAACATCAACCCAACAATGTTAGATCTGTAAATTTCCTTTGCAAATTTTTGGTTCTTCCCTCGCCGGGATTCGAACCCATGCTACTGTGATATCGTGACACCAAATCGCCTGCACTGCAGCCGTCCCGCTAGACCACACGACCACCTGTGCTCTCAAAAAAAGAGTTTTCGCTGGCCATGTGTTACCTTTCGACGTCAGTTTTAATCTAGCGGCGTACTACAGTACATGATATATAAAGCATGAAGATGTTATTGTTAGAGATTAGCTAATTATCTATAGTAAAGGATCCTACAAATTAATGTAAGATACAGTCACAGAAAATAATTATATTCATAAGTACGTCTGAGTCAGTGACAACCCTACAACAGATGTATCCATCGTATCGCCATCAATGATGGTGATACATGGCTGTGTACATAATGTATATACAACTCGTCTAAACATCAACCCAACACTGTTAGATCTGTAAATTTGCTTTCGCAAATTTTTGGTTCTTCCCTCGCCGGGATTCGAACCCATGCTACTGTGATATCGTGACACCAAATCGCCTGCACTGCAGCCGTCCCGCTAGACCACACGACCACCTGTGCTCTCAAAAAAAGAGTTTTCGCTGGCCATGTGTTACCTTTCGACGTCAGTTTTAATCTAGCGGCGTACTACAGTACATGATATATAAAGCATGAAGATGTTATTGTTAGAGATTAGCTAATTATCTATAGTAAAGGATCCTACAAATTAATGTAAGATACAGTCACAGAAAATAATTATATTCATAAGTACGTCTGAGTCAGTGACAACCCTACAACAGATGTATCCATCGTATCGCCATCAATGATGGTGATACATGGCTGTGTACATAATGTATATACAACTCGTCTAAACATCAACCCAACACTGTTAGATCTGTAAATATGCTTTCGCAAATTTTTGGTTCTTCCCTCGCCGGGATTCGAACCCATGCTACTGTGTTATCGTGACACCAAATCGCCTGCACTGCAGTCGTCCCGCTAGACCACACGACCACCTGGGCTCTCACAAAAAATAGCTTTCGCTGGCCATGTGTTACCTTTCCACGTCAGTTTTAATCTAGCGGCGTACTACAGTACATGATATATAAGGCATGAAGATGTTATTGTTACAGATCAGCTAAATTATCTATAGTAAAGGATCCTACAAATTAATGTAAGATACAGTCACAGAAAATAATTATATTCACAAGTACGTCTGAGTCAGTGACAACCCTACAACAGATGTATCCATCGGGTCGCCATCAATGATGGTGATACATGGCTGTGTACATAATGAATATACAACTCGTCTAAACATCAACCCAACAATGTTAGATCTGTAAATTTGCTTTTGCAAATTTTTGGTTCTTCCCTCGCCGGGATTTGAACCCATGCTACTGTGATATCGTGACACCAAATCACCTGCACTGCAGCCGTCCCGCTAGACCACACGACCACCTGGGATCTAAAAAAAAAGAGCTTCCGCTGGCCATGTGTTACCTTTCCACGTCAGTTTTAATCTAGCGTCGTACTACAGTACATGATATATAAGGCATGAAGATTTTATTGTTACAGATCAGCTTAATTATCTATAGTAAAGGATCCTACAAATTAATGTAAGATACAGTCACAGAAAATAATTATATTCATAAGTACGTCTGAGTCAGTGACAACCCTACAACAGATGTATCCATCGGATCGATGATGGTGATACATGGCTGTGTACATAATGTATATACAACTCGTCTAAACATCAACCCAACAATGTTAGATCTGTAAATTTGCGAAATAATTCCCTTGCCCGGATTCGAACCCATGTTACTGTGATATCGTGACACCAAATCGCCTGCACTGCAGCCGTCCAGCTAGACCACACTGGCTCTAAAAAAAAAGAGCTGTCGCTGGCCATGTGTTACCTTTCAACGTCAGTTCTAATATAGCGGCGTACTACAGTACATGATATATAAGGCATGAAGATGTTATTGTTACAGATCAGCTAAATTATATATATACAACTCGTCTAAACATCAACCCAACAATGTTAGATCTGTAAATTTGCTTTCGCAAATTTTTTCCCTCGCCAGGATTCTAATATTGTTGGGTTGATGTTTAGACGAGTTGTATATATGTTACGGACCATATGAGTATTTGGACCATACGCGTATGGTCATGACCATATGCGTATACTCATATGGTCCGACCGTACGCGTATGGTCGGACCATATCAGTATGATACTCGTTTGGTTATTAACGGGCCGGACCATATGAGTATTTGGACCATGAAGGTATTTTTTTTTTAAATTACATTATAAAAGTTTCAATAATACAAAAACTTTTACTAAAAAAAAATGATGGTTGCATGACAATCTATTATTTTATAATGCAAATACTACATACAATTTAAATATTGATGTCATAGTTAATTTTCATCGCTAATTACATTCTTGCATGCAGGCTTGGGGTGACATTCTTTGCATTTGCAAGTCTTGGTTGTGCACGATCCTTTTCATTTACACCTTTAGCTAGCCTTTATTCATTCCGATATGTCTACGGTGTTTTAAGAAGCTTTAGGTTTCAAATATATCGTAACATGACTGCAATACACCATATTCACAAGACAACTTAAATAAAATATGTTACTTTCCAATGACTTCTTCACTTGTGTACAATGTAACAGTTCATTAAGAAATTTTTGGATTGTTTTTCTAAGTCAACATAATCACGCGTCATAACAAATCGATAATAACCATCGAAATAAAATGTGTTTATTATAGTTTTGACAAGTAAGTAAAATTAACGATGTTAAAATTCTTATTTTTATTTAGCTTATCTTTTTATTATGATATAATAATAAAATCACCTATATGATAGCGTCTTTTTTAAGCAACGGTCATGCCATATAAAGAGTTTAGAAGTATTAAAAGTAAACTGTAACAGAGTGTTAATTACCCCGACCATACGCGTATGGTCCAAATACTCATATGGTCCGGAACATATACATTATGTACACAGCCATGTATCACCATCATTGATGGCGATCCGATGGATACATCTGTTTTAGAGTTGTCACTGACTCAGACGTACTTATATATATATATAAGTACTTATATATATATATATCATATGGTCGGGGTAATATATATATATATATATATATATATACGAGTCTAAATTGAAAACTACGTTCAAACCTATGATTGCGTTGGATAAAAACCGCAATTTTTATACGTGTGCATGTCAAACAAATTTCGTTGTAGAAGGGTCTAAAAACAGCACAAACAACATTTTCCAAAAGACCAAAAAAGTGAAAAAGTATATTTAAACAAAACGCATATGACTAACAGGTCGAACAACTGATGTTCTTTAACCCTGCTGACTGCCATTGTCGATTGCCAAATAAAATTGATCACAAGATGTTACAAAATGGATCTTAATATAAATTTAATACTAAACAGAAACAAAATTTGTTAACTTGTGGCCACGATGTTATGCCACAAACATTAGGTGTCAATATTTCTTTAGTACACCATATCCGGATTTCGACAATAAATGTCTCTTCAGTGATGTTAGGGATCGAATATATATCAGTCTGAAGATTTGCACAACGATTCTGATATAAGGTGTTATTAAACGAAAATGTTGTTATTAAATCGTGTTGACAAATATTTTGGCTCAACAAATGGCCTTCTTCTTGTGTCACAAGTTTTACCAGTATATATATAACAAAAAAATACTTAAAATGAATTGCAAATGAGATAGATTAAAATCGATACAACCTAGATATTTACTCATCATAGATACCAGGATCAAAATTTTATATATTTACGGCAGACGCGCGTTTCCTCTAAAAATGACTCATCAGTGACGCTCGAATAAAAAAATGTTAAAAAGGCCAAAAAGAGTACAAAGTTGAAGAGCATTGAGGACCAAAAATTCCAAAACAGTCAAAATACATCTAGAGTAATCTATTCCTAAAGGTAGAAACGCCTTAGTTTTTTAAAAATTCAAAGTTTTGTTAACAGTTAATTTATGATTATGAGCATATCAATGATAACTAAAGTCAACACAGAAGTGTTGACTACTGGGCTGGTGATACCTTCGGGGAAATTAATCTCCACCAGCAGTGGCATCGACCCAGTGATTGCAAGTTAACTCATCATAGATAACAGGATCATTTAGTTACTGATTTCATCTGTTAATTTTAACGATAAATAGAGCATGTTAAACGTTGTAATCAATCAGATAAGTAAATTATTGTATCAATTTGATTTGGAAGCATTTGGAAATATTTCGGTCAATTCGTATCCATTTTCTAACTTCACATGCACATGTGTGGTATTTTCGTTGTAATATGAAAGGTCCTAAGATTCTATATAAAGCGTTGTGATGGTAACTGAATAAGATAAACTTTTAAATGTTATTAACGTAAATCACCGGTCATTGTAGTACAAAAGTATAACATTTAAAAACGCAAATGTTCTTTCAAACAAAAGTCCTGCCCTCATATTAATATCTCTAATTATAGGATAATGTATTGGTACTTTACTTGAATTTTTCACTTTTTACAGAGTTCATATTTCATCAAACAAACAAATCTAGTTAACATTTAAATATTGTCCTCTAAATAGGCCCCCATCTTGTCCGCAGCATCCAACATTTATCATAGATATCAATTAATCATTTTTCATTGAAAATCCAAATTTCACCGACCTTTAATGCGCCTTCTTGTATACCAGGACATGAATTTACATTTATTTTTTTCCGAACGTATATTTACTATTTGTGTTTTACTTTAAAACAAACGTCAATTCAATTAACCATCAATTACCCGAAAGCGTTGTTGAACAATGACATAACTAAATATTTAATTTTTAAGACGTTAAAAAAAGTTATTTTCACTGAACATGTATATATATTTGTTTAGGGGCCAGCTGGAAGACGCCTCCAAGTTCTGGAAATTCTCGCTGCATTGAACACCTGCTGGTGAACTTCTGCTATTCCTTTCTCGAGTTGTTGTCTCTTTGACACATTCCCCATTTCCATTCTCAATTTTATTTTTATACTCTTGATTTACAATTTTTCCTAAGCAGGTAATTCAGACAAGAGTGAATGGTTCAGTTGATTTTTACCGCACGTGGGTGGAATACAAAAAAGGATTTGGATCCCCATACGGAGAGTACTGGCTTGGTGAGTTTCGGTTTTTTTTCGATTGTAGAATTCGTCAAATAAGGTTGTAGTAGATATAAGAAGTTTTGTGGTATGAATTCCAATGAGAGAAATCTCAATCCATGTCAAAAGTTGTAAAATATGAACTATTTATATATTTTTTTTATAGTATAACCTTCAGCACGGATCCACATCTCAAATCAACAACAAGCTTAAAAGGGGCCCACAATTAACTTGTGTAAAAACAAGCATTCAAACAGGAAACCCAAGGGTCAAATTTAAGTACAAAAACGAAAAACAAGGAACATTTAAGCACCACATCAACTTACAACAACCCTAACCAACAGCTTCCTAACTTTTGACAGGAACAAACAAATGTTTTGTGTTAAAAAGGCACCAACTTAGCAAGAAATAAAAGTGTTATATCCCAGCATAGAAAGACACACATATAAATGAACACTGTAAACAGACAGGAAAAAAGAAACTCCTGTTCGGCAGTTGACTTTCATTGTACGTTGTAGTAAGAAACTGCAGCTACTCATTGATTACCTTACTCAATCCTTTTCAAAACTGCATTATCTGTGCAAATTATTTTTGAAACTACTATTATCAACACTAATTCAACCAAATACAGTTTCCATTTCGGATAGTGCATGCCACATTTGAAAAGATGAAAAAGATAAAAATACAATTAAGAGGTTGAGCTAGCTAGCTAGAAAACCAAGTTTAATTCACCATTTTCTATTTAAAAAAATGCCAGGAGTGTGACAGTTGTTATTCATTAGTTTGGTGTGGTTGAGCTTTCGTTTTTGCCATTTGATGTTGAACCTTCTGTTTTGACTTGTCCTTTGATCTCGGATATCTGATATTTTATTCGTTCAGATACCAAAGTCCTTTTAAAATTAAGATAACAGCAGGTTTCGTTGAACCTCAAACCATCACATCAAAATACATGAATTTGGGATTGAAAAGAACCGTGACACGTCTCATAGTAATGTAAATTCACACTCAAATATAAGAGAAAACAAACGACACAACGTTAAAATGTAACACACACAGAAACGAACTATAATATAACAATGGCCATATTCCTGACTTGGTGGGTTGAACCTTGATTTGTGGCATGCCAAATCTATGTATTTTTAGAATAGACTTTCAATACCGTCACTTTCATCATAATTGAATTGTATGGTAGTGTGAAACTGAGTGTTTCAATTATAAAGTTATATGAACACAAGTTTGTCACTGTATGAGATGTCCATTGCTGTGTTGTAGTTGGTGGAACACATTCGTTGTTGTGTCGTCTATTATAGTATTCGTTTTTGGGTTTCTCTGTGTTGAGTAGACCTGTGTTTGTTAGTACTGTATATCTGACACTTAGTGTTATCATTCAAGCAATAGTTTCTTAACATTGCCACATAAACGGGACTAGCCATGAAACAAGGTTTAAATCACTATTTTTTCTTCAGATTTTATGTACCAAGTCAGGAATATGGCATATATGATATAATAGCTCGTTTCTATGTATGTTGGTGTTTGTATTTCTTTTTGATACACTTCAGTTTCTTTTCGTCCCTCTGTGTATGATGTATGCATTTCCTTTGGCTTCAGTTCGTTTTTTTTTTCTCAGAATCGATATATGACTCTTGAATATTGGTATTTTACTGCTGCTTTTATTTTTTGCATCGATCAGTTGTGTGTTTTTGATTTTATTTTTTATAGAATCACAGCAAGCATGTTTTGTGTTCTACAACATGTAATTCTTTGTCACACAGTAATCAAAGTCATGAAAGTCATTTATTTTAATATGCTTCATATGCAAGATAGAAAAACACTAATTAGGCAACATTCAATCACAGTTTTTCCATAATTTTACGCTGAATACGATTAAAAAAGGGCATGTGTTCTTGGGATCATTGACACATTTCAAATAACTAAATAAAGGTTCTTGAGGGCAACATACAGTTTTCAACCATCTATCATGTCCATGAAATATGTCATGCAATGAATCTTCCCGAGCTCATCATAATTGTGAATTAATTTATCAGAAACGGTTAGTCATCTAGAATATAGACAAAACTTACCTCTTACGGTTATTAAACAGCTTAACAACTCGTGGGAATCCGTACGCTAACATTTATAGAGATCATGTACCTTTAACGATCGTACTATCTTTCTTACTATGTAGGTAATGATAACATTTACTGGATTTCTGCGAAAGGCCATTCTGAACTTAGTATATACATGGAGAGACCTAATGGTGAACACAGATACGCAAATTACTCTTTGTTTAATATTGGAGATGAAAATTTCAAGTATCGTCTCAATATTGGAGGCTACAGTGGGGTTGCTGACGGTAACTGAGGCTCATTATTTTTTCTTGTAAAAATCACAAAAATACTTAACTTAGAGGAAAATCAATTCGGAAAGTCCATAATCACATGGCAAAATCAAATAAAAGACGAATTGACAAGAACTGTCATATTCCTGACTTGGTAATGGCATTTTCAAATGTAGAAAATGGTGGATAAAACCTGGTTCTATAGAGCTAACCCTCTCACTTTAATGACAGTCTCATTGAGGGGTCCGTAGGTGGCCTGTTGCAAGGCTAAATTTCTGTCCCTATCCAATATACCATCCTTTTCTAGTGGCAGTCCAAATTTCCCCGACCATCATCCCATATGACCTCTATTGTATCAGCCTACCTATTGAATTTATTGTGAACTTGTTCTGAATATGCATGAAATATTTGCCACTGGACGTTAAGCAACCAACAATTAATCAATCAAATAAAACAAGACTCTCAATGCATGAACATATTATAGCTAAAACTGCAATACGTAGCAAACTTTGAATTTTATTTTTTTCTAAAGTTTCCATAACAGCATTTCAACAGATTAATCGTCAATATTTTGTGACTTTATATGCAGATATCATGGACATACCCTAATGTTTGAAACTGGAAGTCTGGCAAAAATTATCTACAAACCATAATGGTTATCTTTGTAATATCTTATATTTGATATATAGTGCATCCTTTTATCTGATAAAGTGTGAATGTTATAAAACATGTAAATAGTTTCAGCTAAAACGGGTTTAACATTTCGAGTATAATTGGATAATTTGAAACGTAAAGTAGGTATATAGTATCAAAACATTATATTGACCGCACAATGAAAGTGTGACCTATTTCTCACTGATAAACCCAAAAATCTTTCTGTAAAACAGGACATTATTGAGTCATGAATCTGAAAACGCATCACGAGGTGTAGCTGGTTTATATACACCCTGACAACAAATTTCCTTCATCCTTGTCCTGATATCAATGCAATGTAGAATCTGAGAAAGATGCGACGTTAAATATTCATGGGACGGAAGGACAGACTGACGGATGGATAGACAATGGTTAAAAAAGTATTCACCCCCTCTTTTTCAAAGCAGGGATATACAAATAGGAAAACATTTATACAATAGTAACGTTATATAAAAGGGACACAGATGGATGTGCAGAAACAACTCAGTCAGTAAAATAAAACTACTAACTGTTGATAGTCTCTCTTTCATTGGCCAATTTTTTCCCTTTCATTTTATTCCTTTTTAATATGTTTTTGTTTTAAAAATGCGCAGTTCATGCTACTTATATCAGTTATTTTATTAATTATATTGAAGGTAATAGTCTAGACCATTACAGCAGCACCTATACATCGAATGCTCAAGCCTTTACAACAAAGGATCGAGATAACGATGTTTTCAGGACAAACTGTGCAGTTGAATTGAAAAGCGCTTGGTGGTACAGTTCATGTAGGGCTGCAGATTTAAATGAACAATATCACGGAAATACCGGAGCAATGGTATGGGGTTCCTGGGCAGATATATCCAAAAGTATAATGATGATTCGAAAAACTTAGTAATCCATAATTTAATCATGTCTGAGTTGTACGTGTATTTCATAAGACATGACATTCTTTTTTTCTGTAAATCACAAATAGATATATCTTTTATTTTATAGTTAATGTAATTAATTTAAGGACTCAAAAAGCTTTTGAACATTGATGTTCTTATATTTCTACTTGTTTTGATGTAAATTTAATAGTTAGTTACAGAAGAATGCAACTTAAACACGCTAGTTGATTTATAAAAGAACCCAAGGCAATGCAAAGGTCTTCTCAAAATATGAGAAATTTTGTTGAAAAAAGAGAGAACCGTGATAAAATAAACACGTATGATGTTTTGAAAACAAGTTATTTCCAACATAAATGTTGAACTGGAAGATAATTTCATACAATTGGCTCAAAATTTCATTTATGGTGGCAAACGAAATGATGTTTTGCATCACATGCGCATTTCCACAATAATTAAATACTTGGGTCTTTTAAGGGAAAATACCGACTGAAATTAAGTCAAATTTGGTTTCACACTCTAGACGGGTAATTCAAGTTTGTATATGTGGTTCACTTTTTGTACATACGAGTGTCGACATGGGACACAAAAGACTTATACGAAATATGATCTCCGTAATTACTAGTACAGGATACCAGGACAGTATCTACGAATAAAGTACCTTAATGAATCTACCATCTTTCAAGTGTATACCGGGATGAATATTTGTAAACATGCTAACTTATGTAGTTTATCTAATGGTTATTCTTTTAACTTATAACTTCTGTTGAATTCTAAGTGATATAGAAATTTATAGGGGCGTTTTGTGTCTGAGTAAACGGTTCACAATTTATTTTCGATCTTAACCAGATTGGTATTATCATGTTAGTAGTCAAAACATTATTGCTCCCAGAAATGCCGGTCATAACCCTACAAAATTTCAAAAGATATCATAAAGGGGCTATTAGTATGAGGAAGTATTTGAAATTTTGAGTTTTATATAGGAAATAATGAAACAGTCCCTCACTTTCGATAAAATGTCATTGAAGTATGGGGTAACTGGTGAATACTTTAGTCCCCGTTCCAAATGTTGATTGTTAACATCTTTAGACCCTATATATACAAAGTGTGTGAAGATTCTGTAATATATACAGTTTTTCTTATTTCATCATGAAATAACGTAATTTAGATACAATAAAAAAGTGTGATGTTTTCTGGTAAAGAACGACTGAATCTGAGCTCATCAGGTGATTTCATGGTCATAGTTGAGATATCCTGTAAAATCTCCTCAAATGATATGTACTGTTTCTTGTGACATCTATTATCAATATTTTACCCTTCATCAGAATCAGATTCATCTCAAGATAGACGTTTATATTGAGAAAATTGAGCTAAACATAGTATTACATACGGAAGGCAGATCATATGTATTTGATGCAACCCATTCAAAGTTCATAAGAACAAAGCTAATTTGCGCACTTTAACTGTTGATCAAACTGTCAATTGATATCTTTTGTACCATTTTTGCACGTTTCGACAATAGAAATTATCGCCAGGATGTGCAAACGATGGGATGTCCGGTCTGCTTTACTCGCCATTATTGAGGGTATGTACAATATTGTTTAGCCAGGATTCACATTAACGTAACATTGGAGAAATGAACTATCAAAATGAGATCAAAGTTTGATAAACACTGTGCGATTTGTACATGGAACAATAACTCCACAAGCCAAAATATAGACCTATTGCGTATATAGTACATAAAGAAGAAACAGTATTAGGTGTAGAATCACTGATGAGTCTTTTGTAGACGAAACGCGCGTCTGACCTTTTTACTGGTAGGCAGGCTATGATTTTATTTTTACCTGATTCCTCGTCTTTTTGTTAATGTATTTTGATAATAAAAAAAATAATGACAAACATATTAAAATAAAAACATTGAAATAAAAACGTTTCATGACAGGACTACAATACAACTAAATGGGAGAATATACAAGACAGAGAAAAATACAAACCCAAAAGAACATAACTACAAGCTAATATTTATTAAATATACCAGGCTTATAATTTGATACACCAGACGCGTGTTTCGTCTCCATGAGACTCATCAGTCACGCTAGTGATCCTAGTTGATGTGGTATCTGAATGTTCGATTTAGTTCAGAAAAAGAGAGACTTGATTAAGATTAACAAAATAACAATTCCTAAAGGTGTTGCGAGAAAATTTCAATCAAAGCAGTAAATGATTCTCGATCAAATATCAAAATGAAGAGCTCTCAAGATGTTCAAAATCTCTCAACGCCGGTTTATCAAGTTTATAATGATTAATCATTGGTTAAAACGTCATGATATAGTCGAATCCTCGAATTCAACATAACACTCATAATGCCTGTGTTTCTTTAAATATTACTGCTTGGAAATTGAAGGAAGTGTGTTAAGATAAATGTTACCATTTTGTCATATAAATGTAACAATATTTTATTTTTCTCTGAAGTCGTGTCATACAATTAGTGTAAGTATTTGTTTTGTATAAAAATTAAAGAAAATTATTCCAGATAAAACTTTAGAACCTTTTATAGGTTACACTTGTAAATACAGCTGTTTCTCAAAACAAGCCTCTTTTGGGGAGATCTTGAATATTCATAGAAAATTAATTTTGTTTACATACTGGTTCACAGTTATGCTCTCTGTGTTCCATCTCACAGAGACATAACTTGGGAATGTTACCAGTACCTTTACATTTGCATATTGTTTACATTGAGATTTGTGGTAACCTTTCATTTGAGGTATGGTTGTAATAAGTGTTAGTTTAAACTCTGAGAAGTTCAGGGCATATAAACGTTGAAAAGATGCCGCAAAGCCCTATATTTTGACACATCGAAAAAATTGTGGTGCAAATGAACTTTCAATTCTAGGATAAGATTTCTTTCAAAACTTCATAGTAAAAGTGGTACAGTTTTAGCCGTAAAAGGAGTTTCTATGGGAAATTGCATTATCAATATTTACAGAAATGCAACCTATAAGGTTTAACAACCTTTCTTATCTTGAAATTCACCTTACCTTGATTTTAGAATTTTATCTATGACTTATTTGTGCAGATGTACTTAAAATAAATCTGAGAATCCTTACGATGATCAGTGAGTATTTTTTGTTTCAATTTTCTCAGTTAACTCCTTAGTTTTGATTGTTATTGTCTTCATTATTTAATCTGTTTATTACAAAACATAACTATTCAACGTTATTGTTATGTTAAATAAGCATTATTTCAATACTTTGAACGTGGGAAAGGTAAATTATGAAAACATATGTCAATTTTAATTATCCTTGATGTTTGTTTCACTCCTTCGTGTCCAATATGATATAAAATTTGGCAGGATTCACCAAAGTCTATAAACGGGAACTAGCTACAGATAATTTACAAAATATGATTTGTTTTGTTTTGAACATTTACAAAAGCGGATTCTAGAAATAATTTCAATAACAAGCAGTCAACTTGGTACAATTTTTACAAACAAAGCACAAAATGCACCACGTTTGCATCATTGGTTTGTAAGTCAATAGTGTAACTTCATTTTGAAAACATATTCATCATGTCTAAGCAATATTTGATTTAAGCCTGATGGAGGCGGGTTTCGAAGAAACTCATCATAGATACCAGGATTAAAATATTATATTTACGCCAGACGCGCGTTTCGTCTATAAAAGACTCATCAGTGACGCTCGAATAAAAAAAAAGTTAAATAGGCCAAATAGAGTACGAAATTAAAGAGCATTGAGGACCAAAAATTACTAAAGGTTTTGCCAACTACGGCTAAGGTAATCTATTCCTGAGGTAGAAAAGCCTTATTTTTTTTCAAGAATTCAAAGATTTGTTAACAGTCTTAATTTATAAATATGAACAATGTTTTCTGCTAGTGGTTAGCGTGCTTATTGATTGAAAATGAAATAAAAAAAAAACAATTTAGATGACTTATCCTGTCCCCAAACAATCTATCCATATACGTCTATTTAAACTATAACATTTAATAAAAATAATCCTAAAAATCACCATTAGACAATTGCACGTAATTTGCTGTATGTCTGTCTATGACATGTATGTATATCTATATTGATATTGATATCGAGATATACTATTTTCGTCAGATTTCGGAGGTCATAGTGACGGATTATTAAGTGTCCAACATACGTACGAATGGCTGATACATTACGGCGAGTTCATGCATTGACTAAGGGGCTTATCGGTAAACACGAATGCAACAGCTAATGCCTTGTTACTATTAGTATAACTATATTCATACATATTGTACATAATCGATTTTACAATATGCTTGTACTGCTGAAAATGAAAAAAGACCACATATTATAGTCACTGGAGATAGAATAAAATAAATTGGAAATCAATTTTTGATAACACAGGTTAAGGAGAAAAAGCCTTTTATTATTCAACTGAAATAAAACAAATTGTTTATTAAACATGTAAAACTGAATGATTAAGATGCGGCGAATTCTGAAAAAAAATCACAGGCAGAGTATTCAAAGATTTTCTGGGGAAAAATCATTACATCAATAAGAATATTTTCCTGGTATCTGAGATGAGTTTATTTGCCTGACCATTACCACAAATAAAGGTAGGCGTTCAGATACTCAAACATCATTTGAAATTATCAAATAAACAATAACTGAATTGTATTCCAATTATATTAAGAACAAATATCAATTTACGGTTTTAAATTCTACTCGATCTTCTTTTGCTCTTCTCTTAGAATTAAAATCCAAAATTATAGTTGAATAAATTACCTATAATTTCATAGTTGGCTTGATAAAACAAGTTAAAAGTTGTACATGCTAGTACTCTCACCGTTTTACTGTAGAAATAAACTCAGCACAGATACCACGATTTTTTATTTGCGCCAGACGCTCGTTTCATCTGTAATAGACTCCTAAGTGAGGCTCGATTACAAAATATTTGAAAAGTAGAATACAGTACGAAGTTAAAGAGCATTGAAACCAAAAAATTCATAAAAGTAAATTTTTTTACCAAAAACAGCTCAGTATTACTGGACTAGTCTATATTTGTTTAAGTGCCAGCTTACGGACGCCTACGGGTGCGAGAATTTCTCGCTACATTGAAGACCTTTTGGTAACCTTCTGCTGTTGTTTTTTCTTTGGTCGGGTTGTTGTCTCTTTGACACATTCCCTATTTCCATTCTCAATTTTAGATAATCTATTCTGGAGGTAGAGAAGCCTAAGCATTTCAAAATTTCAAACTTTTGTAAACAGTTAAATTATAATTATGACCATATCAATGATAATTCAAATCAACATAGAAATGCTAACTTCTGAGCTGGTGATATCCTGGGGGAATATAAACTGCACCAGCTATGACATTGACCCAGTGGTTGTAAAAATAACCTCCTCATAGATATCAGGATTGGAATTATACATAAAAAGTTTGAATGAATAATAGTAGCTGTTATATCAAAATCGTCTTTATTATTACTATTGAATATATAGTCTTCCCGTACTCTAACTTATGTTGTCATAAACTTAACCATGTCACCTGTCGTTAAACAATCACACAGCCATAAGGTTAAAAAGCAGGGGCTCAAAATACTGTAACAAAACGTGGGAAGAAATAGTATTAACCAATTCTTAGAAAAAAATCACAAACCATTTATAATGATACTACCATATAATTTGAATATAATGGGTAAATACTACGATTACTTTATTTATAACATAGTTCTTTGGACTTATGGTCTATTGGTTCTTTTTTCGTTATGTCATCAATCATGTAAGTAAACATAAGAATTACATTAAGTGACTTAATTGAGTTGGTGTAGGGATTTTGTACATGCAGTAATAATTAAGTAATTGAAATGGCTTAATAATTTTGGTTTCTCTGTGATTGTTTTTTTAATATAAATGAAGCTGATCATCAACGAGCATCAAAATGACGTAAATATGAGCAGCTGTAGATCCCTATACGTCTTTCGACAATGTACAATTCTGAATTGAATACAGAATCGTAAGTTTTAAATCGCTAAGATATGAACAAATGCAAAAGTATTTAACGCAAAAACCAACGTTTTGATTAAGATAAAAGCGATTAGGGCAATTATAACAAACGATAATCTATACATAACAAACGCAGCATCATGGAACCAAGAATAAACACAATAGCAGAAAGTCTAAATATGTCAACTGTTTATTCATTTGACATCGTACTTATGATTAGATATCTTTTTAAAGAGGAACAGTTGGAGAATGAGCATATTTTTGTTAAAAATAGTTGTTTTAATTTTTTTTATTGTTGTCATATTTTACATTCATTTCGATCAATTGAATTGGGTCAAATATGTCTTAGACTCTGGAACTATCTGCTTATCCTGCAATAATCTTGCTGAAGGGGAACTTTGTACAGGAGTAGAAATGTGCAAACATGACGAGGTAAGATAAAACGATATGTCTAATAATGAGATCTGATTTTGATTAAAGAAAGTAAATCGATTTTTTCATGTTTGACTAAGTATAGGTTTAAATATAAGTATCATACATGAAAGAGGGACGCAAGATACCAGAGGGACAGACAAACTCATAAATCGAGAAAAAAAAATGACAACGCCATTGCTTAAACGAAAAGGACTAACAGACAAACAATATTACACATGACACAACATAGAAAACTAAAGAATAAACAACACGAACCCACCAGAAACTAGGGGTGATCTCAGGAATTTCACTTCATAAAATAAGTGTTATTATTCATAATGCACAACTAACATTTGGTTTTCTTACTTATCTAAATATTTTGATATGAGTGTCACTGATGAGTCTTATGTAGACGAAACGCGCGTCTAGCGTACTAAATTATAATCCTAGTACCTTTGATAACTTTTACACCACTGGGTCGATGCCACTGCTGGTTGACGTTTCGTCCCCGAGGGTATCACCAGCCCAGTAGTCAACACTCCGGTGTTGACATGAATATCAATAATGTGGTCATTTTTAAAAATTTCCTGTTTACAAAACTTTGATTTTTCGAAACACTAAGGATTTTCTTACCCCAGACATAGATTACCTCAGCCGTATTTGCACAACCTTTTGTAATTTTAGATCCTCAATGCTCTTCAACTTTTTACTTGTTTGGTTTTATAAATATTTTGATGTGAGTGTCACTAATGAGTCTTATGTAGACGAAACGCGCGTCTGGCGTGCTAAATTATAATCCTGGTACCTTTGATAACTTTTATCTAAATTTACTGCTCAAACAAAATTAGAAACAATGTTTGATTTTTATTCTTTTTCATTCAAACTAATCTTAAAAGTTTGCATCAACACTTGAACTGTATTAACAAAAACTTGCGACTAACAAATCCCAACAAGTACTACTGACATTTTTTTCCAACTTAGACAATTTACTTTTAATCATATGATCTCAACAAAAACATGAAATGGAAAAATTAAACAAAAAATCTTACATGATATCGATATTTAACTTTTGAGATCTAAAATTTGTTATATTGGACATTTGTACTAAATACATTTCTACGATTATTAGCACGATTTTTAATACTTTGATAAAAAAAATGATGCCACATGTGAATATATTTGTTCCAAACATCTTTTATGACTTAGGTTTGTTATATCCAAAAGTATACGACAAATGGAAATGAATACAGATATGACGTGGGCTGTGCATACCCTGAGGTAACATTGATTTCTTCTTTAACAAGACCATGAATAAAATGAATGTGAATTGTTATTGATATACCATAAAAAATATAAATGTTGTACACAGTTTACCCATAATCAGATATCTATAGTTATTCCTACTTCCTTTAGCTATATATAAGAATCTTGAATTTTTATAATCTTAGCATTATAATCATTGTTGAAGACGGATAGAACATTTAAACACATATGGGTACGATGCCGACTTTTTTTTGTATTTTGTGCAATTACTTATTCAAGTGCGTCATAAAACCTACTACTCTTGCAGCTAAATAAGAAACAAAGATTGTTTCAGTTTCAAGAAACAAATTCCATATTCAATAAACGATTTGCGTGTGAACAAATAAAAACATATACCTAAAATTAAAACAAAATGTAATCATCTCTTTTTTGGTCAAATCTTTTTGAAAAAAATAGTCTAAATTAGAAGACAATGAATTATATGAAATATTAAAAAAAACAAATACATATAGAATTAAATGAATTCCATGTCCTAGTTGTTATGAAAATAATCATTTGACAATGATGTATTATTGTCACATTATTATATTAGCACAATCGTCATAAAAATTTTATATTTAAGTAATCTACAATATCTTTTTTGTTTTTTTGACTTATTATAATTTTTCTTTGAAGATATAGCGATTGTCAAAGCTTGCTTTGTTTATTGATCATTAACCAATTTCCATCCAATATCATTGTATGCACAAAATAGTGTTAAAATCTTATTAATCTAACTTAGTTGTGCAGAAAAGATTTAACAGGACACATACTTGGAAGAAGAAGTGATCATAGTCATTTACTATGTCATAAATGTTGTAATAACTCAGACATCTGCAATGCACGTCTTTCCTGTAACGATACGATCAGTGGTTAGTATTTTATCTTGATATAAGCTTTGCTTGGTAAAATCTCTTAGTGTAAAATTCATTGCGCGTTTCGTCTACATAAGACTCATCAGTGACGCTTAGATCAAAATATTTATAAAGCCAAACAAGTACATAGTTGAAGAGCATTGGTGACCCAAAATTCGAAAACAAGGTAAAGTGGTCAAAATGATAAAAAAAATATATAAAACCTTACGTCACTGAGGTAAATATCCTATAATTACTCTCTAAACAAAATGCATCAATGTGACAGAAAACCAATCAGAATTATTGCAACATGATAGAAAAAAAACAATGTAGCCGAAAAGATCAACACATGACAGGTATTTATTGAAAAGCCATACACACTTTATAATAAAACATGTTTGATGAAAAGTATCGGCTAAGTACATTATTTAATATGATATAATGGAAAAAAACATTTATTTTGTAATACTCAGTAGTCTGAGTAGAATGTTAGCATGCAGATTAAGTACTCGGGAAACAACCATTCTCTGCATGGTTGAGAAAATTGTTCCTTTACTTTTACAGAAGAAGCCAACCATAACTGCATTATGCTTCTATACACCTTAAAGTAACAACAATGCTTGCGGATCAGTATATTGGCACTTCAGTGGTGAATAGCAGTTCCAAAGGTCCCAATCGTAAATCACACTCCATCAGAATTTCTTTAACTTGCTTTTTAATTATTTTTTTTAATTTGTATAGTTTCACAACAGAAGTGCTCATCATGCAGTGAAATTGAAGACCCTCGGATGTGCAAAAATACTACAACTTGCGCCAAAGATGAGGTAATAATAATGCAGCCTGCATATATATAGATATGGTTAAAAACTTAAAACAGACTAACTATACCTCCATTCAACACTTTAAAGATTTTTGTATTTAAAAAAGATCAAACAATAAGTGATAATAAGTTGTTGTTTGTAATGAAATTCAGTTTCGATTTGAATTATATTAGA
This sequence comes from Mytilus trossulus, assembly GCF_036588685.1. Classification (NCBI taxonomy): domain Eukaryota; kingdom Metazoa; phylum Mollusca; class Bivalvia; order Mytilida; family Mytilidae; genus Mytilus; species Mytilus trossulus. The sequence goes on from NC_086377.1 coordinate 45,194,561, forward strand.
GTTAGCATACAGAGATTAATAAACAAAGCTGCATGTGCATATGCATCTTCCAAGTCAAATGAATAGTCGGTTGTTAATGGTTAATTTGATCTTTTGTACTTTTCAATAATTTAGAACATTCAAAAGTGATATCTTATGTAAACTATATCCCACTATTTAACACTCTCTTTATAAAAGTAATATTTGCGTTTAAGCAAGGTTAACGTTTTGACCATCGGCTTCATGAAAGATATTTTCGCAAATTGTATACTAGTAGTTTATTTCTAGAATTTTGACAGTAATTTTGAGATATATAAAGCCCTTTTCTTTAAATGAATACATTCAATACGCTACATAAACGGAGGATAATATCAATCGTACGTGTCAAGTTGTTTGTCTTTAAACCATTCATGAACTTCATAAGAAGTTTGTCTTCTCTTTGCAAATAGATTTGCTATCTTCATAAATACACAACTCACTCGAAACGACATCGTTATGATCTAGGTTGCAAGCACTCAGCGGTAAGTATATCATGTATATGGTGCTTATCCTACACAAATTTGTTTAATTACATTAGATACTATGTATTTAATTCAAAGCATCTCCTTTTCTCCTTTTCTTTTGGATTGTATTGTAGCATTAACTGTATATAAACAACATTTCTCTTTAACTGACAAAAAGTATTTGTGACGCAGTTGGGTATGCTCGAAACTTGATTTTACTGAAAGGAATTTAGAGAAAGAAAAAAACTTAGCTTAAAGCGAATCACAAATTTAATCATGTTATGGAGTTTTAATTTGTTACTTATATTAGAAAATTTGCGCGGTCTTACTTAGAATCATATTCAAAACAGTGTGGTTGTGGCCATTGATTGACGACCTAAATTATCCCATTGACTGGGACAGATTAGTTGAACGTTTGTATGTAACAACCACTGCTCACTACTTACTTATTATAGAGATTTAAACTGTGGGGTCACCAAAGATTTTTAACGCCTTTAATAATAAAATAATTCGAAAAATTAATCAGGAATAACCTTTATGTTTTGATTTATATTATTGATATAAATCAAAACATCGTATTATTCCTGATTCGTTTTTCGAACTACTTTATTTAGGTCTTGAGAACCTTTGGTGACCCCACAGTTTCAGTGTCTTTAAAAAGTACATAGTGAGCAATGGTCGGTACAGACAAACGATCACCTAATCTGTCCCAGTCAATGGGATAATTTATGTCGTCAATCAATGGCCACAGCCACACTGTTTTGAATATGATTCTATATGGAAAACTTTATGTTATCATTAACAAAATATGATTAATAAACAAATAACAGGTGATCATTAAGCGTCTACAACCGATTAATCAGTGACGCTCGAATAAAAAAGTAAAAGTAGGTCAACAACATTTCGAAGTTGAAGGGTTTTTAGATCCAAAAATTCCGATAGCTAAAATAATCTTTTACGTCTGTTGAATGTCATTAGTATTTTGAAAAATTCAAAGTTTTGGAATAAGTTCATTTATATGTATGACCACATCTATTAGAATTCATACCAACACAGAATTACTGACTAGGTTATATCCCAAGGGATGAATCTTCACCAACAAAGGCATCAAGTCCGATTGATAATGATATATCGATTTTGTATGCATGTATAAGATATGTTTATATAACGAGAACTCCCATTGATCTTCTTGGCATAATTAAATCGTACCCATTATACATATCTTGTGATATCAGGGAATGTTTGTTTTATTTTCAATTCCAGCTTTGTACACATGGGTATACAAATATACTTGGTCGCCGTTCATCACTTGGTGTACATCAGGAATGTGAATCATGTTGCTCTGGCACTGCATTGTGTAACCATGACTTGCAGTGTGATCACCTAAGTCGTAAGTATTCTGGTGGTTTAACATGGTATATGTGTGAGATTAAATGAGTCTTTCTACTCAAGTGCAGTCGTTCCAAGTAAATTAAAATAATAAACATATTCATTGAGGAGCACTTATTATCCTCTGGTCGAAATACGTTTTTAAATAGAGACGTTACACTACTAACCGTGTATTGAAATAAGCTCTGCCTACTTCCCAAACATGGAGTAAACATAGTCTCCACGTGGTCGCGTTTTATCAATTAAATTCTTAGAAATGTTAAGGAGGTAAGATGATAGTAAATAACTTCGATGTGACATCTTAACACAAACTAAAGGCAAATAATATCTTGACAGAATTTGGTATCTTTTTTACGTAAAAATATTATAACAAAATAGTAAACATTTTTCATTTTATCTTTTCTTGCAGAGAAAACCATCAATTCTACCTGCTCTACTATAAATGAATGTATAGGTAGTTTAGTATGCTTGTCTGGTATATGTCAGTGTCCATCTGAGGAATATTATTGGAATATAAATACTTGTATTGAACGTAAGTACTGACAACCAAGCTATAATACAGACATCTGACATTTTGAACTATTAAAAAAATAACTTTTTACTAACACCGGTGGATTTCAATTATTTATGCGATACTTTACCTAAATACCCTACTAAACTATTAACAAAACAAATAAATTATATAAACTGTTGATTATAACGATTTGTATTCTAGGGAAATCTGAAAATGAAAGATGTTCTGATGATAGTCACTGTAAAATGTCTTTGCAATGTCAACAAAATATGTGTAACTGTATTAACACTCAGTACTGGAACGGGTCTTTGTGCATATCTAGTAAGTTTCAGATATTATTTTAATATTAAATGTAGTTTTTCTGTAATACATCGGCAATAAAGTGTGGAAAATCATGTATCTTTTTTTATGAAATTGAAAAAAAAATGTTATTCATGTTAAATAAAACAAAACCTGTCACAATGTTAATTGTTTTGAATCTTGTTTATTTTGAACATATTGCATACAGAATATTGTTGAATAAAGAGGTAAATACTACTAAATTCCTTAAAAAAACTAATATAAATATAGGAGTAGAAGTCACGACTAACTGTAATGTATCGCGTCACATAGCTTTGCATTTGTAAAATACTACATGTACAAATATGTTCAATTTGACAATATTATATTGTATCTTTTCTTTATTTTATTTCTACCACGAAGAAAAAACATATAATTCAACTTGCGTGTCTTCTGATGAGTGTCTTGGTGCTTTGTATTGTAATCGTGGACAATGTAAATGTGATCGTGCTGATTATTGGTCTGGTTCTCAATGCTCACAAAGTAAGTTTTGTAAATTATTGTATGTGATGTTTAACATATTACTGATTTTCATTCTGCCATGAATAAATTTTACAATTTCAATTTTCATTATTAGATGGTTTCTTTGCTTGAAATATATGTGATTTCTTTATTATAAATATGCTTATTTATACAAACACATGCTCAATAGCTTAATATGGTTACATCTGTACGAGACCCTGTCTGACTCTGAGATTAATTTTCTAAACGGCGTTACCTAGGTTGCTCATTTATGATACCATGATCCATTATATAGGAACATAAGAAAACCCGTTGGGAGGCAAATAAACAATCTTTCATCTTTTCTCATATTATATAATTTTATAATTGTCTTAATTTGTTCAAATTTGATCTTTCAACAAATAACTGAAGTTCCTTGTATGATATTATAACTCCGTACATAATATTTCCAAAAATAGTCTACGCGTTTTCAGTACATACAGTTATACATAAGAATCCCACTTACATGTTTAACCCCATACTGTAAGTACGTGCTTTCCCCTAATCAGGAGTCTGAAATACAGGGGTTGTCGTTTGTTAATGTGTTACATATTTGGTTTTCGTTCATTGTTTTGCACATAAATTAGGCTGTTGATTTTTTTCGTTTGAATTGTTTTACATTGTCATTTCGGAGCCTTTTATAGTTGACTATGCGGAATGGGCTTTGCTCCTTGCTCTAGGCGGTACGGTGAACAATAGCTGTTAATTTCTGTTTCATTATGTTTCTTGCGGAGAGTTGTCTCATTTGCAATCATACCACATCTTCTTTTTTATGTAAGCATTTCGATTGAATTACTTTGTGAAAATCTAATAATTTTGCATTCTAGATCACAACAACTAAGATCAAAACCAAAAGCAAAGACAACTTGTATACCTTTTTTTTTTTAACTAAATCAAATTACAAAAAGAGTTTGCGAAGAGCAATGTTATCTACTCTATGAGGGCTACCAATGTTGACATTTCTCTTACATTCCTATATATGATGTTTCAATAGTCAGTTATTGCTTTTAAAGAAAAGAGTTTCAACTCAACATGCAAAACAAATGATCAGTGCGAAAATCCTTTCCGATGCATCAACAATGTTTGCAGATGTATCCAAGCAGAATATTGGGATGGGAACCAATGCCTCACAAGTAAGTACTAAATATACATGTATCTAAACTTATTAGCTATTTGTATTATCTGTGTGATTAATTTGTGTATATCTTAATCGATTCACAATGAAGGAAATTAATTATTTATCTGTTATGATAAAAGCATGTCTACTTATATGTACTAAGAAGTATTTAAATGTGAAGAAAGTTTTAGGCACATCTACGAAATTGTATACTAGTGTTTTAACGCTTTTAAAATATTATGTCCATAACTTGTCATTAAAAATCTGTATCAACAAAATATAAAAAGAAATTTTTGTAGCGGAACAAAACACAAAGCAGTAACTTTTTTATACACACTGGCAATTTTTTTGGTGAAAACAGAAATATTGTATATAAAGCTTTCAATAAGTATAAAAATGTTCAATGTACATATTGCAAGGCTTCACATCTTAAAATGAATGGTATATTGTATTTTTCCTATTGGGTTTCCTGCTACGTATACTACATTCAATCAACACTTTGTTTGTACATATTTAAATAGCAAGAACACTGTTGGTGAACCGCTAGTACACGTGGTCATAATCAACACATTAGTGCTTCGTGAATGACATGAGTAAAAACAAAATTTAATTAAGACATTATAAAAGGTTCTATCTCATTCAGGTAAAGTTACTTTGATGAATTCTGATTATTTGCCTATATTTCTATTGATCATTATGCACTTTATGTTAAGTTCATATACATCATTGTCTTGTTAACACTTATCATGTCTGTTTAATAGAGTCACTTGAATGTGATGATATAGAAGACACCAAAGATGGTGTGTATATTATTTATCCAGGAGGGGGAGACACAGCTGTGGATGTCTATTGTATAATGCGTCACACAAAGAAGTGGACAGTAAATATAACGAACATTAATAAATTAATACTTTTTATAATACAGATCAACATATTCTATAATTTTAGCATATCAAATAACTTACACATTTGTACACCAATTTGAATCACCAAAACAAAACCAGATTTTACAAAGGAAAAAAAAAAGACATGTAAAAATATTTTTTTTAAAGAAATTGCTTAAGGTTTATGACCCCTTTCGCACCATCTGGTTTACATAATTTTCGAACTGTAATAGCATCAAAATAACATAGATAACAAAAAATAGACATTGACCATTTTGTTCATATATTGCGGGAAAACTTCGTAGTAAGCATTTCACTTTATTATTTCATTGCATTTACTAGGAAATTCGTAAGAGAACACAGTATCTTGCCTACTTTTACAGTTTTCAATGTGATAGGGGAATGCACATTAAATATTTACAGTTTGTGAAATATAACATTTTTGTTGAACAACATGTACAACAAATGAATGCAGTATGCAATCAAATCTTTAAATTTATAAAAGAGATGTTACATTGGGTACTAATATTGCACCCCTACTGGCCTTTTTTTGTACTCGTATGAAGCAGAATTCATTCAAAACATACTTAAAGACAAAAAGAAAAAACATCTTGCGAAATTCTTTAATTTTACATTCCAATATATTAATGATGTCCTATTATTGAATAACCCATGCTTCAGCCAATACTTACATCTCATATGTCCTTGTCAACTTGAAATTAAGGATATTAATGATACTAGAAGGACTATTTCATACCTTGATATCTTCCGCAATATTTACACAGATTGACTACTTCAAACACAAATCTATGATAAACGGGACGATTTCAACTTCCCAATTATCCATTTCCCATTTCTCAGCAGTAACATACATTCTGCCCTTTCGTATGTGTTTACATATTTCAATTAATAAGTTATGCTCGTGCATGTTCACACTATACCGACTTTATATACAGGAGTGTGTTCCTAACGTAGAAACTGCTCCAAAAAAGTTAAGAAGAGGACAGATTAAAATTACTCTCCGTAAATTTTACGGACACCATCACGAATAGGTTAATCCATATAATGTGTTTTTGTCCAAACTAACTACTTACATGTTTACCACGTGTTAGATTGTGGTTTGTCATTACGTAGTCTGATCTTTAAATTAAATTAATGAACGTGACTTATAATTTTCGATTGTGACTGTTTTGCTACGTGTGAATTCGCATTGCTATAAAACGTGTCACGGTACTTTTCTATCCAACATTCATGTCTTTAGTTTTGATGTTATATTTGTTATTCTCATCGGATATTTTCAAATGTCTTATCATTTGTAGTTTTAAATTTTCTTATTTTCTGTTGTATTCGTGTGTTATGATTAAGATATTTCATTTATTTAATACATTTTAGTTTCGGTCAACTCAATTTGTACGATATATTTGGTTTACAGTTTAATTTAGAAGAAACCCCGACATAGCTAGATAATACAATTAATTATCTGATTACTACCACACTTAGACATGTTAGATAGTAATTAGTATCATAATTTGCACTGTTGTATGAATAAATGTTTAATCAGTATTACAAACCTAATCTTGAATTATATCATAGTTCTATCTTTTTTTTTTGGGGGGGGGGGGAATATTAAAAAAATCAAATGTGACGTCAGTTTGTGTGCTTATCGCTTTAGCTCACTTGGCTGAGATAAACATGTTAAACCCGCCTCATTTTAGCGCCTGTCACAAGTCAGGAGCCTCTGGCCTTTGTTAGTCGTGTATTATTATAATTTAAGTTTCTTAATTGTGTACAATTTTGAAATAATAATGGCGTTTATTTTCATTGAACTAGTATATATTTGTTTAGGGGCCAGCTGAAGGACGCCTCCGGGTTCGGGAATTTCTCGCTACATTGAAGACCTGTTGGTGACCTTGTGCTGTTGTTTTTTTTCTATGGTCGGGTTGTTGTTCCTTTAATTTGACACATTCCCCATTTCAATTTTCAATTTTATTTTACAGTGCAGATATAGATGCTATTTAGAATGCAAATATTTTTTTTTAAATGTTTTTTTTCAAAGAATCGAACTTCAAGCATTTTCCCATTTACCGTACATGAACAATTACAATCTGTCCCAACTGAAACCACGGACCCAAAATACTGGAAAAATTAATAAACTTATTCTTGACGAAAAGAAAGTACAAGTACAATAACATTGAAGTTTTATAACACATATAATAAACAGATCGTACAAAATTAAATAGATGAAGACTTAAATGTTGATCGACTCCCTCAACGTAGGTAAAAAGGGTATAGTATCATGTGTATGGTGTTAAGCTTAACATGAAATTCCTTCAATCATTTTAAAAGAAACTGACATATTTTAGGTTATACAGAGACGTGTAAATGGTTCGGTTGATTTCTACAGGACCTGGAAGGAATACAAAACGGGATTTGGTTCAGTATACGGGGAATATTGGCTAGGTACTACAGTTCAGCTAAATATTAGATTTTTCGAAATTACAATTTAATTAAATATGGATACATCCTAAAGGATTTCATGAACTGGTGTACATATTTGTTTATATCCCAGCTGAAGGACGACTACGGTGCGGGAGGTTATCGCTGCATTGAAGACCCATTGGTGGCCTTCGGCTGTTGTCTTCTCTATGATCGGGTTGTTGTCTCTTTAACACATTCCCTATTTCAATTCTCAATTTAATTTCAGTTATAATTCAAAAAAACTTTAAAACATCGGCGAGTGTTCTTATATTTCCAGTATTTTAACAAATTTTACTAATGTTATACGACTTTATAAGCTTTTAGGATATTTTTATTAACACATTCATTCTTGTTTAGGGAATGACAACATTAACATCATTTCAACGAATGGACATCACGAATTGAGTATTTACATGCAGGAAAGATCTGTACATCATAAGGCCAATTACTCTTCTTTTTTCGTCGAAAATGAAAAGTCGAAATATCGATTGACAGTTACAGGCTATAGTGGAGATACAGGTAAGGTAGCGTTTAAGATAATTGTAAAGGTAAAGTGTCCAGGTCATACTCGTCGGCAAGATGGAAAAAGATAACAGTTTACAATGCAGCTTTTTAAAATATTTCTCAATCTTTTCACGTAGCTATTTGATTGACCGGATAACATTTTTATGTATGCATATTACAATTTGCAATAAATATTTTAAAAAAAGATTTAAGAATGTTATTTATATTTATATACATTAAAAATGTGCAGTTTACTTTGAGTAAAACTGTGTTTTGTTTCAGGATTTCTAAACAGTTTAAAATCTATTCATTAATTTTCATTCAATTTGAGAGGAGTTTTTTCAAAAAGGAAAAACTACTAACTTAGCAATGAACGTTCTGTTTTACGATTACCTATATTTATTATCAATGATAACTTTAGTATCTAATAAAAAGTATACATTTTTGAAAGTGTCAATTGCATAACCTAACCCTTTCAAAATGTTACAGAATAATTCATTGTAATTTTATTGACCTTTTGTTTCTGTCTAATGATCACATTTGTAAGTTATTTATGTCTTACATGTATGCACTACTGTATGTCTGTTTTTTTTTAAATTTATTTGTTTAGCTACGGCATTGTCAGTTTTTTTCTTCGATTTATCAGTTTAGATATATCTTTGGTATCTTTCGACCCTCTTTTATTGGTTAATTTCGTTTTAAATTCAACGGAAACAACGTCCAACCTATTAGACGTTAAAACACAACGTTTTTGTACAAAGCTTTAAAAATTTCTTACCTATGTAATATCAGAATTTTTTTACACTGAAAATATTATTGATAAAAATATGTAGCAATGGCATTCTCCAACAAATTCGTTCAATGCCAATCATTAAATCATAAAAGTGTCAATGCAACAAAAACAAATACAGTGACTCCGGTAAATTATTACTTGTATACCACTCGTACAATATTAATTGCCGTTGTTCGTACCATGTGATTGCTCTATTAGTCTGTTTTACTTATTTTCAGTCTGTTTTGTTTATTCAACATCGGCAGTACATGTATTATTTGTATTGTCTTATCATCATAGGTGACAGCATGGACAAGGTTGATGATACGGTTAAAGCAAATGGACAGCCATTTACGACCAAAGATAGAGATAATGACAATTTTGACTCTAACTGTGCAGTGAAATACAAAAGCGCCTGGTGGTTTAATAATTGTTATCTTTCAGACTTCAATCGGGCTTACAGTGGTACTGCTGGGAGTATGTACTGGGGTGCATGGAGTAGTAGTATATCACAGAGCATTTTAATGATACGACGGACATCTTGATGAGATGAAAGATTAATCATAAATTTATATTAAAAGTGTGAATAACAAACGGTCGTTTTTAACTCTATTAAATTATGTTTATTTGGGATAATATTTGTCCTTTATAGTGCTGGCATGTGTTCAAGTGTGATTCGCAATGCAATTAGTGTGGATTGAATGTCAAAACATATATTACATTATTTTTACAGTCAGATACATTTTTCTTTTTGTTTGATTTTAAGGGAATACGTAAAGTGTGAAAGATATTGAGTGTTTCCAAACCCAGTATTCGTTTTTAAAATAATGGACGAGTTTGAACGGATAAGTAGTGTTATATTGGAAATGCCTGCAAGAGTAGTAGCGTATTCGTTTTTTGCAAACCTGTTTCTTTAATAATAAGAATAACAACTATTTTATGACTAAACCGGACGAGTACAATTTACTTAATACATTTAAATTTTCTATGGAAATGGAACTGGTCTTCTGAAATACAAGCCAAGCCATTTGAATAATTATTTTGATATTCATATTGATATATTTTCATTCCGTTTTCTAGTTATTAGAACAAAACCATCATTATGTCAGATTTCTTATATTTACAAAATATATCTATATATATGCACGCATAATTCTTTTTATTTGGTGTAATTAGCAACATCATATATTGATTGTTGACAAACACTATATCCGTGTTAAAGTTATGGAATAATGTTACCTGACAATTTGTAAAGACTGAAAAGCCTGCAAGGAAATTAGCTTTTGAATGTGTCGATACGCTTTATATCTTAATATCAGGATTTGAATTCATTATTTAAAGTGCATTTTCGCATGTAAGATCAGTGAGTATTAACATTCATGATATTTAAGCAGGATTTTCTTTTGTTTTTAACTGTTACAAATAGAAGGTGCAAATTTTTGAAATAAAATATTTGATTATGGCTCCTATGATGGTTCAATCAGTCAATTAACTAATCAACATATTCATCAGATAAACTTACTAAGTAGTGTGCTCTCATGATGGTCCAATAAAGCGATTTATTGATAGCTTGAAAGGTTGTTAACGCATTTTTTAGCATTATTACGCTATTTCTTGGTGGTCAGTTTTAAAGAAAAGTGGCAAGCCTAGTAAATTAATATTTGATTTTTACGCATCTGCCTAGTGCCGGACTCGATCATATGAGTTCAGTGTTGACAAGCTAGTGATACAGTTATACTAACCACTGGGCCACCAAACCTATCTGATCTCCTAAATCACAACGGATAATTTAAGGATTACAAGTAAACTAATTTACCAATTCAATATCATCGATTATGCACTCCTGCAATGGTCCAATAAGTCGATTGATTGAATCCACGGGAAAACTGCACGGAATATAAATCATCTAATTATTTATTTCAACTACACTAGTCTATCGATATCTCACTTTTTCACTTTCTGTTCATTTAGAAAAATAAGTTTCAATTGTGGATTTCTATCAAATGATAGATATTCAACAATTTGTTAATGCATTTTAAAAACACTTCTTGTATTTCACGTTAGATTTTTGCTAATTGCAGTTTCGTCTTCTTTCAACTCTTATAATATCTCCTGACTTTCAATCAGAATTCAACATGACGAGTGCCACATATAGATCACGAACAGCAAACATTTTCATGAGTTACATAGTTTACCTACTCAAGTTTTGTTTGTCTCTGCTATTTTGTATTTACGTAATTTGCTTTATACGAAATATGGGCATACAAATTCGCAAATCTACTTTTATATCTTTTTATCTATTCCGTTTTATTTTTGAATCAAGATTTTGCTATTGTAAAATTGAGAATACACAGTGGAATGTGTCAAAGAAACAACAATCCTACCAAAGAGAAGAAAACAACATAAGGCCACCAATGGATATTCAAAGTAGCGAAAATTCAAATGAAAATATGATCAACGAAGTCAAGAGGGTCTCTGTGAATGTAGATTTACGTGATATTGATAAAAAAAAATCTGTTCCATTATATTACTGTTTCTATTATAAGATAATCATGATAATGCGTAAGAAGTGGTTTCAAAACATTCAAATTCAGATTCAATTTTGTAGGGAGGGGAAGTTATTGTAATTAGGATTTTTTGTCTCATTATACATAAATTACGTCTTCTTCCAATGTACACGAGTGTACCCACTGTGATGTATCACCTCTTTTATTGGTCGTGTAGAATTTATGACGATGTAGTTAATCTCAATTTATTTAATTTCTTTGAAAATAATCAAGTTCATATGCACCCTGCAATTGTTTCTAATATACGTACCTAACCATTCATAAAATTTTAAAATTGAACAAGCATGATAATAAGGTTATGATCACATGAACACTGGATTTGTACACATAAAACTTATCCATAGCCTACAGTTTATGGTATCTGAGTTAAAGACGTACATAAACGACTTAGAATTGACAAACACACCATGGAAATGACAGGAAGGTTAGATTAACCATGCCAGGTGAACAGCTACACACCACAATCATTCCATATATCAAATATGTTGACTTGCTTATAAACTATTGAGACAGAATCTATACGAGACACACACCTAATGATCATGTAGAACATCATCGGCAATGTTGCAAATGAAGCTAACATACATACTGTTTTTTTAAGGAAAATGCTATAACTTACTACACTTGCAACCAGTTGATTGCATGAAAAACTCATTTGTGGTTCAAACCGCGTTTACACACCTCGGCTTAGCCTCTTATAAAACCACCCTGGATGTTACAAAATATTCCTTGTTACCTAAACAAAATAATACTTAAAACTGCATCTAAATTGCATAGCACTAGACACATAAGAATTGTTGTTAGATCATTGTTTAGTTATCCACAAGAACAAATGTAAGTAAAGCATAACGTTTTAATTTAAACCAATCGTCTTTGTTCACAATATTTAGGAACAAAAAAAAATGCATCATGTTTTCCTTCGTAACATGCACAAGACGACAAAAGAAAAATCATTTAGTTCAAAATTTGAACCCTTTAGCACAAAATCATTGAAATCAATTAGTCTTTTAATTAATATAATTCTGATTTATCAAGTATTACATACTGCTTCTGGTCTGGGGATTTACATTGGCAAGGCTTTAATGATCTTATCTATTTTTCATAAAAGAAAATTTTAGTGTTCTGTAGTACTTTTATGAAGTTAATTTAAGTTTCTGCAGTTTTAATTAAAAAAAAATGGAAAACTCTCCAAAGCAAATATGTTCGACAATATACAAGACACATATATGACTCTGCATATAAAAAAGTGGTTGAGCTATATAATTTCAAGGAATTGTATATTTAAAAGGAATGGAAACGCGGCCGACTTCAAAGAAAATATTATGATGCATCTCTTGCTTTGACCGGGTGTAAATGACACCCCATCGCTCTAACTGGCTCATTACTTAGCTGGTAGAAGTTATCGAACGTGGTTATTTTATCTGGCACTAGTTATCTAACTTCTTAGGCATGTTTCTGTAATAACAAATAATGAACTAAAATCCTTCTGAGGGGCATTCAATTTGCTTGGTGTAAAATAGATCATAAATGTTGTTGTTTTTTTAAGATAATTCGAAATACATATTTTATTGTAGAAGTGCAAGTTGCGTTGTGCAGTACGAACGTGGTATAGTAGGTGATAAATCATGAAACCAAAAATAAATGAATCCAAGAAAAAAATATAACAATACAACCAGATGGAAAGCTACTTATAAAAAAACTTTTTATTCTATTTTTTTTTATCTTGATATTTCATGAAGGTATGTCACAATCAGATGATATCGGACATTATACGAGTTTTAAATAGTTTTCATGCAAAATAAAGGAAATTTAAAAAAATGTAGCTTAATGTCTTTTCAATTGTGAAATATGACTGATAAAGAAAGAAGTTAATAAATCATTATGAAGGGAAGACAAAAGTAAACAACTGCAGTATATTATCTAGACAAAAGAACTTAGATTACAGGTGTTATAATAAACAATGGCATGCGGGATGTTCCAATTCGCAGGTATAATATTTCATGTATCAATGATAAGCTAATTTGTGTCTTACATACTTAAGATGTTAAAAATTAAATAACGCCGAGCTCACCGGTTAGTTAATGCTAAATTATGCAGAGATGCAATAAATTTTCTAATCAGAAACAGTAAAAACTTTCCCACATTCGCATTTTATGTATTTCAACAACAAAGGAATACTATTGCGATCTATAGACAACTGCTCTGCAAGAAAAAAAAGGAAGGAACAGTTTTGCTGTTGCGTATGGTAATTTGCGGCAACGCTTATTAATGGCAAACTGCATTACCAAACAACGATTTAGTATAAAAAAAAAAAGTATTTACAAAAAAATAAATGAATAACATCGTACATGTCGTATATAAAAAGGCACAATCAATCCCAATCGTAAGTCTTTGTATATATTTCTTGTCTGTTATTTCCAACTTCGTCGGTGTCGAACTTGACTGAACAAAATGGCGTAAATGTGAACTATAAACATGGAATTTTGAAAAATCATAGCAAATTCGTTTTTATCACCATTTACATAAAACCAACACTATTTGATAGAAAAAAGATTAAGCTTTAAAATTGTATGTCAATGTCACATCTATTTCAAGCAGTTATTTAACTCATACCAAAATACCCAGGGTCGATGTATTTGTTGACGCACAACTTCAAATTTTCAACATGTTTCGAAATAAAATAATTTACATAGTACCAATTGTATTTAGCATTCGTAGTTTAGACCAAACTGTAGGAAAATATTTCTCCTTTAAAGTGATATCTCATTTTCTCACTTTTTTCTTTCTACTTTTCAATATTATAAAGAAATCGTAGTGCACTACCAGATTGATAGACATATTTTGACAGAATAATTAAACACAAAACAGAAATTTCGAAAAATCGTAGAAAACTCAGAAAAGTAACAAGAAACTTTAAAAAGAGCTTAACGATAGAATAAGGTTTTAGCTTCATAATGATATCAACTGTTTTGTTTTGCGCTTTGTATTTGTCGAGTTTTTAGAAAAAAATCAAAACACCTGTAATCCGAATGAAACTCTCTAAAGTTTTAAGACAGAGGTGTATTCTAATGAGAATTTACTCAATACAATGTTACTAACCTATGTTTAATGAGGCATTAAAATGATACATAAGGCCTTTCCCTTTTCAAGGAATAAAAGTTTATTCTTGATTTCGGCTTTATCTCTCATTTATATCGTCTCAAGCAAGATGACCCCCTGAATTTAAAGACCGATCTATATGACAGGAAATGGACCACCGTCATGATTTTTTATATTATTAATCATACTTCCGCCTGAGCCAGACATGGATTATAGCTCTGCGGGTGCTCTGCGGGTATCCCGATAGATCTCGTGTCGCGTTTCCATTCCTTTTAAATATACAATTCCTTGATAATAATAATGGTTAAACAAAATTAAAATTTACAAAAGGTCTATTCTTTTATCGGTCTTATATATATGTAATTTGAGGTCAGATGATATATTTGAATAATTAATATAATTTGGGGGGGGGGGGGGGGCATATATACCAATAACAAACCTACAGTATTAAAGTACATGCATCATATTTGTTACGCAATTTAATTAAAACATTAATTTTCGTTTGTTTAAATTATGAAAGGTATTTCAGTTGATTTTTTTTTATAATAACCTATCGTAAATAATATACCTGTTGTAGTTGTGAAAGAAGACAAAGGTAACCTCAGGTAGATTCGGTTATTATTTTGTTTGGTGTTGTTTGGTCATATAGATCTTTACATGGATATATACGTATCCATTCTTAACTTTCAGCGTAACTGATGAAGATTAATCAAGAAATGCGCCTCGGACGCAAACAAATTATTAGGTGTTGTTTTTATTTTTAATAACACTCGATCTATTTTACTGCTGGTCGACTATTAGTCATACAGAATCATCGGCCAACTAGTCAGTAAATTTATATTGACTCGATAAAAATGTAAAACGAGACTTAACTTAACCAAAAAACACAAGGTTATCGTTTATGTTTCGTATCTGCATAACATTTATTATGATAGTGTATATTTCACTTTGTACGAACATTGAAACACATTCACAATATTTATACTATTTACAGTGTGTGTGTTTGTGTTGCATGTATGATGTTGTTCTTATAATAATAGAATTGGTAGCAATCTGTAGTGTTATAAAAAAGCAATCAAGAACAGGCAAATGAAACATTTATAGTTCACTTTATGGAATTCATTAACAGGATTGTGTCTCTTAAACAAACATGAAAACCTAACCCAAAAGAGTTAGATAACAGTAAGAATTATCTACCGATTGCGTTTAATCGCCGATAGTGACATGATTACTGAATGTGAATTTGCATTTCGGGTAAAATGTTAAAAAATAATACTGAATTCGGAGGATATTCTAAACGAAAAGTCCGTATAAACAAACTGTAAAATCAAAGCTCTAACGAATAGATAACAACTGTTATATTCCTGATTTGGTACAGACATTTTCTTTTGTAGAAAATGGTTGATTAAACCTGGTTTTATTGCTAGAAAAATCTCTCTATTTTGTATAACAGTTGCATAAAATTCCTTTATATTGACAATGATGTGTGAACAAAACAAACAGACATGATAGGTAAAAATTTAAAAACTGGGGTATTATATAACTAGCAGGAGACGCTGACTCTGTCAATACAATTCTTTCGCTCTTTTTGGACTTACCCAGTTTGGGTTCACGTCGATCAGTATGTTCTTTATGGAATACTAAGAGTTGAACATCAGTGAATTAACTACTGTTCCTCGAATCTACAACAGTTAAATACGGCGTCGAAGAACATCTAACATAAAAAAAAAAGTGATGTCATCTATGCATGGCAGTTGGTTAATCTAGGTGTTTCGTATAATTCAACAATTATTTAAACACTAAATATTAAGAAAATGAACGCAGCCAAATATTTAGCTAACAAAAAAAATGATGATACACTCGGAACGATGACGCACCTTTGGTGGACATAAGGCTCATCAAAAACGTCCAAATCAAAAGAGCTTCAAAAATGAACTTGATGAACATTAATAATAAACAAACAAAAAACAACTCCAAAATGAATTAAATAGTTCTACGTAATGTATGCCAGAGTTAAAAACAAACCCTTAGTGTCTGAACATCTTTAAAGAATATAAGATTGTTATGAGAATGAAAATATCAGGAAAGTTATTCCAGAATCTCATATATACAGTAAAGGACGTGATTAAATCGATAAGAAAATTTTTAACAAGCAGTCTTATCTCAATATTTTACCAGTATTTGATTGTAGAATTTTATCTGTTACTACTTTATGTACAGATTTTATAAACGCACGTTACGATGAAAAGTAAGTACATTTTGTTCCTTATTTCGTAAATACTAGTTCACATGTTATATGAACCAGCTTATGAAATTCGCGTTTATTTAAACATTTCGAATTCATTAATGCAACATTTTATACGTTGGAAAATTTGGTATGAACGAACGTCAATTTGAAATGGCTATCAAGCCATATGTTTGCATTATGTTGACTATACGAAATGTATAATCACTTATTTGACGTTTTGAGAGGAAGTTTGTGATAATCAAAATTGTCAGATATAATTTCATAATAACTTGATTCATTTAAACACTATGTATCTAGTATTGTCTGGTGGTACACAGTTTTCAATCATTTCACTCTGATAGAAAATTCCTTTTTACTTTGTTTTATAGTTGATAATATATAATTTACGGTCGGTAAAATGTAATATTTAATATCCCTTCGTTGTACATAATTGTTTATGGAACATCATTCTAGGCATTTGTGCAATACTGTGGATTCGTTATTATTTGTCGGAAACCATTTTTCATGTGTTTTGTCGGTACAGATGAACCACGAATAGAAATATTGAAAAATTGATACCCACATAAATTTTATCTCTTTCACAGTATATTGGACGCTTGGTCTCCTGGGTTTCATATTGTTATGCAAAGAATCAAGTAAGTGAATTTAATGATTAAATACCTTTTATTTTGATTTCATGTTTAACGATAATAAAAAAATGAAATGTTTAAAAAAAAAAATCATCTTTTTAAGCAACCAACTTTCAATCAATTTTGTTGAGACCACAGCTTCCTGATTCTTAAAATATACTTTATGACAAGTTTCTGCGATCGTTCTTATTTTGCATATTCTTAGCTTTTATTACGACTGAACATGTCTTTTCACGTAATTTGTTTCTTATTTAATTATTCATATGTTGCCAAAATCTAGTTAATTTTCATCCTAGGTCCAGGAACGCTTTGTTTGTCCTGCAATGGTCTTACTGAAGGAGAACTCTGTACGAGAGTCGAAATGTGTAAAAATGATGAGGTCAGAATAGCAGATGCTTTATTATAGAAAAAAAAACTAAATCATAATTCCTACAGATTGTTTAAGTGAAGCTTTTAAAGATTCAGACAATCGTTTATATATAGTGTGTAAGTGGTATGCATGCAATTTCAAAACGGGTTTACATGCGCTAACATTAGAATATGATTATCTTTATGCTCTATTACAATAGTAAATAGTGATACTTCGTCCATCTTGATTAGCTGGGCCATATAGATCTAGAAGAATTAATTACTTGAACTTTTGAAATATCTGTAACGATTTCATCACCCAATAAGTATGTTAGCAGCGGGTAAACAAATACAAATAGATCGTCGAGATTGTTTATTGTATAATACACTATAGGCATTACAAATTTTAGACAACAAGGGAAATTTGAAGACATATTTGGTGATACGTTTGTGTACGGTGTGAAGACTTCGCTTATGATCGAATCTGTAGCATATAACAGATTTAAGAATGTGGTATGAGTGCCAATAAGACAACTCTTCATACAAATCACAATTTGTAAAAGTGAATCATTATAAGTTAAAGTTTGGCCTTCAACACGGAGCCCTGGCTCACACCGAACAGTAAGCTATAAAGGGTCAAAAATGATAAGTGTAATTCCATTTAAACGGATAAACGATCTATATAAAAAACGAGAACCACAGAATTTCAGGTTCCTTACTTATAACAGGTGCAAAAAATGCAACAGGTTTAAACATTTTAATAGGCGCCAATCTACACCACAACATAGAAAGACACACTACAAAACATCAATTGAAATGACTTTACTCAATCAAAAAACAAATTAACAAAAACAAGGGAAAATCCACTGAACGAACTATATCTATATAACAAGTCTCATTCAGCCGTGTATACAAAATTGCCGGAAACCGTCATTTCAGTATATCATTTTACATATTTGAGTTTTTTGTGACACTCCTGTTTAATTTTAGGTTTGCTTTATTCAAAAATATTCAGCAAATGGAAATGACTATAGATATGATGTTGGCTGCTCATATCCAGAGGTAATTATTATATTGACTCAAAAGAGCGTCGCTAAGCAGAAAGCCGTTTGCAATATTTATGCTAAATTATATTATAAAACTGTCGATTACAATACCTTCCGCTTCAGGTAAGTTAAGGATGTATTCTTTTAACGTTTGGGAAAATGGGTGAGGGGTATAAGAAATAGTTTCACCATATGAATTTACATCACATAACGTGTTTACCTCTCAAATTTCTTAGATATGTAATGGTTCAACCATTTATAACAAAGATGTTGAAATGAGATGCATTTTATTCTTAAAATAGAGAAAAGTCACAAGTTGGAACAATTGACAGCTCGGTAAATTTGACACAAAAACGCATCAAAATATGATAAAACTTTCATATATGCATTTGTACCTATATGTTTTTTTTAAAGTTGATTTTTTTAAGTTTGGGCCACTTCCTCTTCTTTGGACCAAGTCCATCCACAAAAAACGCCCCTTGTGTTGTTGGAACTTGTACAACAGAGCTCGTACATTAAAACAAAAATCATATGATGAACAATGGAATGTGTTATTGCACATTTGCTGCATATATGGTGTATGTTCATTAAAATTGTAATCCGTTTAATAAATCGTTTACATTTACATAACTTTATAAAGACTAACATTAATATTATTTAGTTGTGCAGAAAAGATTTAACGGGACACGTACTTGGCCGAAGAAGTGATCATAGTCACGTGGTATGTCATAAATGTTGTAATAACTCTGATACCTGCAATGTGCGTCTTTCCTGTAATGATAAAATTAGTGGTAAGTACCAATGTATGTTTTATGGTAAAAAAACCTAAGGATTTTCTTATCCCAGGCATAGATTACCTTAGCCGTATTTGGCCCAACTTTTTGGAATTTCGGATTCTCAATGCTCTTCAACTTTGTACTTATTTGGCTTGATAAATATTTTGATAAGGGCGTCACTGATGAGTCTTATGTAGACGAAACGCGCGCCTGGCGTACTAAATTATAATCCTGGTACCTTTGATAACTATTATAACACAGATAATAAATAAAGATAACAATTTTGGATTGATTAGTTATTATTCTTGTATAGTGTACTGCTCAATTAATAAGGAAATGAATAGTTATGTTAAAACAAGGTCAAAGGCAAAATGAAAAATAAAAAAAATGTGAACTTCAAAAACAGTTAACATAAAACATACAATGTAGTTTTCAGTTTTGTTATTATTATTTTTTTGTCTCGCCCGAAACATAGACTTGCGTATCCCTCCAAACAATAGATCTGAAGTCTTTTATTTTTTTCACAGAACGTTTGAAATGATAAAAAAAAAATAGCATTTTTCTGGTCCTTCTTTTCAATTTTATTTTGCATTAACATTGATTTTCCAACGAAAATCCGGATATTGGTTACTGGTTGAACAGCAGGTGTCTTGGTATTTGGTAGGATGGCCTGTAAAAGTGTTTGTGTGTGGCGCTGTTTCCGTAGAATACATGGAATAACAGTTGAACATTTAAAATAAGTCTTTTGAAGTTATGATATAATGTTAATGATTAAGAAATGGAAGTTTGGTTCGATATTGTTGATTCGCGCTAAGGGGTTATGGGCCTTGACTGAAAGAAAAATGGCACTTATTTTTTAACGGAAAGAAAACGGTAATCTATCGATTCGACAACGGCTTGTGTTACCAGTGTAGCTGTTCTTGGTGTGAATCATAATTCATTATTGTCAATACCTTTACCATGTAGTTAATATGCTGAATCAGTTTGTGAATTTTACTTAGTATAACGCCCAAAGACTACTTTAATACGTTAGTAGACTGATGGTCTCAAACGACATATATCTTCTTATATCTATTTACTGTAGTGTTTGTTGCTCATGCTAGCTGTGTGGTTGCAGTAGAATGTATACCCGTGATTGTGGATTATGCGACTATATTTTTCACTTATGGGTTGATTTACATCGATATAAAATGTATATGACACCTATTTTTGGTAAACTTTAAAATTAAGTATTTGTTTTAAGGTTCAATCGTCAACTAATAAACAATTAAAGCTTTAAACGACAAAATAGTTTGTGAATGTGCCTAAGTACTTAAAATTGTGAATTATAGAATATGAACATCCTTTAATAAGATATAAGAACGAATTTCATTTTGGTTGTTACTTTTTGTTGCTGTCTGCTAAACCGACCATTGACGTAGAGTGGTTTACAATGGCTGCAGACTTGTTTTGAAGAAAAGTACTGTTTTGTTGGCTCCGTCCAAACAAATTTTGATAATTTTATAAATACTAAAACATGTTAGAATGAACAAAGAACTAAAATGATGATATTTATATTTTTGTATCAATTATAGTTCCTCTGCAGAAATGTTTGTCATGCAGTGATATAGCTGATCCGCGGATGTGCAAAAACACAACAGTTTGTGCATCAGATGAGGTAATAGAAAGTATAAACAAATATAAGAATTCACAAAACACCTAGTACCAATAAAACGCAATCGTGTGAGGCAAGTCTGCCGTAATCTGATTCTAAAAGTCGTTAAGCTTATTCCACATGTTCCCATGGAATTTAACCGACGTAAATCTGACTATGATGATTTCAAGTATCGTTTGTGTTTCACTGATTGAGTGTTTATTTTGGTATATATGTTTCAATTAATATTACATGATTTCATGAATTTGGAACAAAAAATAATATGGGTGGTATTCAAAATATCTTCAAAATATTTCTATTCCAATTCAATCTTTTAATAAACATGCTAAACTGTTTTTATTTGTACAATAGATCTGCTATCTTCATAAATATACTACTTATGCGAAGCAACACCTTTATGATTTAGGCTGTAAACACTCAGCGGTACGTATATAACTCATTAATCATGTATTTAACTTATTTCATTCCAGCGAAATTGTATTTAAACAAATTATATTTTCATAACGGAGAAAAATAAGTTGCCTATTAAATTCATAGCTTGGAAATATAACTAAATTAAAACTTTTATTATATTGGTTATTTTTTTAGGAAACCTTAGATCATGTTAACCAAAAAGTAGAGTAACAAAAAAAAAACGAAGTCTGAAAAAAATACAAAATGAAAAGTTCCTAATAAAATGATAAAATGAAAAACTCAAACAAAGTAAAGTATATATGCATGTTTTTCTTTGTTCATTTCAGCTTTGCACACATGGTTATTCTAATATTCTTGGTCGTCGTTCTTCAATTGGTGTTCATCTAGAATGTGAATCATGTTGCTCAGGCACTGCATTGTGTAATCATGACTTGCAGTGTAGTCATCACGCACGTATGTAAAAAAACGAATATCAGTGTACATGAGTTAATGAATACATATTAACTTGAATAGTAAAAAACTACTTACAAAACAACAAGAAAATGTTATTATCTAGAGTTGAATTTATGGATAAATAAACTTCAGCACTAGTTTTTGTCTCAGGTTTTGACTGTATCAGTCAAGAGCAGGTTTCTGAGACATGCGGATGAAGAAGCTAAAACTGAGATAAAGCTCGCACCTCGCACAATTGCATATACGGCATTGTGATTGTTTATGCACATATATTTACTGGAATGTTTTATCGAGCATGATAATTAAGTCACGATCCTTTAAAAATAATTATTTTGAAAGGTTAGCATTCAACACTGTAATGTCGTTTTAATGTGCCTATCCAAAGTCTGGCGCCTATAGTTCAGTGCTCGTCGTATGTTCATGTCTGTCATATTTGTTTATCGCAAATAGTTGTGATGTTGCGCACGATGTTGATCATAATGAGCGTTAAACAACGTTCCTAATATCAAGTGATTTTGATGATTTTAAAGAACGTTCTAATGAATGTTTATGTATAGTTGTTTTCAATCTTTGAAGGCTATGATTAAAAATTGTCCTTTTGTCAGTTGTTTGCATTAATGAATGGATACACCAATTTTCAGATTAACACGTTTTTTTTAATGTAACTTAGATCATGTAGATATTTATGTATGAATTTAGAAACTCCGATCTTTTGCACACATTATGTATACTAGTAGTTGGACATTACTTTTTTGTGTAACATTTGATTAATCAAGGGTTGTAGTTTTGGGTATTTCAAATGTCGGTTCCTATTTTTCTTCATTTACAAGTCTATTATAAGCAATGCATTCAAGCATCACTATATATTATCTAACTGAAAGGTCTACGTACTTTTTTATGATGATATATTGCAAAACGGAATTCGTACCAACAACGTGCGCAACGTCTTTGTTTTTAATTAGGCCGCTACTAACGGCAAATATAGTATACGAATTCAGTTATATACGTGTCTTTCATTGATGTCACAACCGCGGAAAAGATAACGATAAAATATATCCAAGTTCCAAATCATGTTTTAAATTTAAACTGGTTTTAAGGTTTCTTTAAAAGGTTATATCATGTATACCCTAAACCAAATTTCCATGCTGTATTTGAACGCGCCTTTAACAGATTAATTATAGATCCTTGCCGAATGTAAGGAATATTTTGTGCAATTTGGGTTTACTATAGAGTACATTTAGACTAGTATCCTTTACACACAATTACGACGACAGAACACTAAACTGTTCAGACACACAGCAAACAAACGCCGTAGAATTGCCATGATATTTCGGGAAGGTTAGCAACATTCTGGGTGTCTTATTTTTATTGCACTTCAGAGTTTCTGTTGTTCCGTTGTTTTCCTCTTATAGTTGATGTGTTTCCCTTTGTTTAAGTTTGTAACCCGGATTTATTTTCTCTTTGTCGATATTTGACATTTGAACAGTAGTATACTTCTGATGCCTTTATTTATGATCTAAATAATATTGCAGTAATGTTATTATCTTTCTTTTAAGAGAAAACAATCAACTCTTCTTGTTCTACTATAAATGAATGCATCGGAAATTTGATATGTTTGTCTGGTATATGTCATTGTCCATCTGATGAATATTATTGGAATTTGGAAACCTGCAATGCAAGTAAGTGATGAGCATAAAGTTCGTATGTAGTACTCAATAGTACTAAATTTGAATGAATATAAAACTTAACATTAATAAGCATATTTTTTATCCCTCTTTGTCGGGGTTCAGGGAGCTTCAAAAACAATCATATCTTACAATATGCTCATGATTAGAACAGATTATTTAATTGGTTTTGATCCATGGGATATATTTTGATCTGAGCGTCACTGATGAGTCTTATGTAGACGAAACGCGCGTCTGGCGTATAAAATTATAATCCTGGTACTTTTGATAACTATTTACACCACTGGGTCGATGCCATTGCTGGTGGACGTTTCGTCCCCGAGGGTATCACCAGCCCAGTAGTCAGCACTTCGGTGTTGACATGAATATCAATTATATGGTCATTTTTATAAATTTTCTGTTTACAAAACTTTGAATTATTCGAAAAACTAAGGATTTTCTTACCCCAGGAGTAGATTACCTTAGCCGTATTTGGCACAACTTTTTGGAATTTTGGGTCCTCAATGCTCTTCAACTTTGTATTTGTTTGGCTTTTTAACTATTTTGATCTGAGCGTCACTGATGAGTCTTATGTAGACGAAACGCGCGTCTGGCGTATAAAATTATAATCCTGGTACTTTTGATAACTATTTACACCACTGGGTCGATGCCACTGCTGGTGGACGTTTCGTCCCCGAGGGTACCACCAGCCCAGTAGTCAGCACTTCGGTGTTGACATGAATATCAATTATATGGTCATTTTTTAAAATTTTCTGTTTACAAAACTTTGAATTATTCGAAAAACTAAGGATTTTCTTACCCCAGGAGTAGATTACCTTAGCCGTATTTGGCACAACTTTTTGGAATTTTGGGTCCTCAATGCTCTTCAACTTTGTATTTGTTTGGCTTTTTAACTATTTTGATCTGAGCGTCACTGATGAGTCTTATGTAGACGAAACACGCGTCTGGCGTATAAAATTATAATCCTGGTACTTTTGATAACTATATACATTTTTTTTATACTTTAAACAACATTAACGGTACAAGTTTGTATGCACCAGGTCAGCATTATGACAGTTAATATCTCTTCAGTAGTTTTTCAAAACCGAATTATTTGAAAATCTAAACCTTAAGAAAACAGCCGATCTTAATGACCTAAACATTGTTTTATCTAACCAATATTGCAAAAAACATTACACGTTATACACTTTTCTTCGTTAAAGAGACACAATTAAAATTTTAAAAAAATACGTATTATTTGAACTTGTATGACTTGCAATTCGAAATACATTCTTTAGGAAAATCTGCAGACGAAAGTTGCTATGAGCATAGTCATTGTAAGACATCCTTGCAATGTCTACACAATGTGTGTAATTGTATGAAGACTGAGTACTGGAATGGGTCCTTGTGTCAGTCCCGTAAGTTTTATACGTTATTTATTGAATCAAAATATGGTTTTGTATTTCTTTGATGGGATAATAAGTAAAGCAATCAACAATAAGAAAGAAATGACAGAACTTTCGTGATCTCATTTCAGGAGATCGAGATTAAGAATTCCAGTACTAAGGATTGAAAATAAATATATCTGTTAATTCTTTTATGAAAATTTAGATTGAACAGAAATATGATAAATAGGAATCGGTACACGGATGTCGTCTTATGCAACTTTCGCAGTTGATTAAATACATTTCAATTATGAGAAGTATCACCAATTTCATTGATTTACTTTTATAGGGAACCATGAAATCAATGTATCGAAAAGCGCTAGTTGTTAAGAAGCATCCTTAATTGAGCTACTGGAAAAGCGATGATAAAATCAATGCTTTTCCTTTCTCTTTTCCGATTTAATTGGTGAAATTATCAAAAACAGCTATAGTTACTGGACCATTTTTGTTTTGAATGTAGTTAAATCAAATTTGATATTACACAGCATTTTCAAAATAGATTTCGTAAAAAAAAAAGCGTAACAGTGTCTCAATTTAATGACATATTATGATCAATGATTCTATTAACGTTTCATCATTATGCAAAATATTAATTTATGATAGTTATGATTTATCACAAATTATATTTGTCTACGTGCAAACGAGCGCTTAACATGTTCCAATGCAGTTTGTGTTTTCAGATGGGAAAATATCCAGAAAATTCTAATTTTGTACTATTTTGCCTTTTTCTTTATTTTTCTACGATGAAGAGAAAACGCATGATTCAAATTGTGAGTCCTCTGTTGAGTGCCTTGGATCTTTGTTTTGTATCCATGGTCAGTGTAAGTGTGATCGCACCGATTACTGGTCTGGCTCTTTGTGCGCAGCAAGTAAGTTTTCTAAAGACAAACACATTTTTTTTAATACATTAGGTGGCAAATCACACAAACGCACCAATAGGATTATATGGGAAAATGTGTTTCGTGATTTTATAGATAAGCGTTTAAATATAATATGCATTTTGAAGTGGTACGTTTGGTATTTTTAAGCCAGAATTTGTTTGATTTTAATCTGATCTTAATACTTGATGTACAAAATTGAAAACGATGTTTTATAAATTTCCTTAGTACAAAGCGCTTTCTCAGATTTACCCTCACCCTTCATTCATCAGAAACGCGGAAAGCCAACACTGAACCGAAACTGTGGGATAACAATATGACGAAAAAGACTAAGTGCTTTTAAAAAAAAAGCCAAATTCTTCTACGTTTAATTGTAGACAAATGAAAAGTGTGTTGTCAATCATGTTAGTACTCAAGTATAAACTACTGTGAAGATGATTCAATGTGCACTTTATGAAGACCATTGCACATTAACGAACGGACCATCGCACTTCACCATGGTCATTGCACTTCATGATTCTGACTTCACCTCCGATGCTTATATATATATATACCATTATGTGGTTTCCTTATATTGTTATAAAGCAATTCCTGTGCAGATAACAACTTTAGAGCACATATACATTATGGATTGATTATGAAACCTTAAATTTTGCAACTTAAGTGGTATTACTTGTTTTAGGCATGTTTTGTAAAGATGATTTGTTTCAATTTTCATATTCATTTTACAGAAAAGAGTATCAATTTAACATGCAATAAGCATGAACAGTGCAACAACAAGTATCGATGTATTGACAATATATGCACGTGTACTGAAGCAGAATATTTAAATGGGGAGCAGTGTCTACCAAGTAAGATATTCAGATTTCGTATTGTTGCAATGTATTTGATATGGGTCTAAGCTATTTTTTATGCTGTAAATGAAATGAAATTACAAAAAAACCAGAAAGCTATATTTTATTTGAAATAAGTGATCTTCATATATATCTTTATTCTCATTAACCAAAGTAAAAAGACATATACAAATAGATAAACATAGTATAAATTTTAAATACATATGTAAAATAGTGAAATACAGTGGTTACACTAGAGATTCTTGACATTTAATAATAATTCTTATAAACTTGCACAGATTGTTTAGTTCATACGGGTTGCTTCTATTTATTATACCTTGACATTTTAAAATATTACTATGTTTACAAAATGATGCTTTAGTAGCAATTGTCTACTTTCGTCTATAACTCGTCGACAATATCACCTGAATTGTACAAAGTACAAATACGATTTTCTCTCTAAATGCTTTGCAATCTACCAATTTTGATAGAAAAAATTTGTGTTCAATCTTCTAAATCCACAAAAAGAAGCAATATTTTTCTCATCTAAAATATAAAAGTAGGTTTCGAAATATATACTTTTTTTTAATAATTTATAATTGAGAGCTTTTTGAGAATTCTGTAGAGTAGCATATCATGTCTCTCTTAACTGGTCAGTTTTTACTTATAAAATATGAAGTGTTCCATTTGATAGTCAACAATTATCAAGCACAGATTGCACAATCTTACACCAAGCATTATAGAAGCATGTATGTTACTATTTGTAGTATTAAGTGGTTTGTAGTAAAATTCTAAATTAAAATTAGATTTTGATTGATTTCAGCAAATATACCATTTCTTTCTCTAAATTTGAGAGGTTTTTGGTGAAAGGTGAAGCCAAAAACAACATAATCTAAATAGGGACCAAGGTTATTGAGTTTGTCAGAAAGTGTTGTATCCGAATCCTTATATCTATAAAATTACCTGTATTTGTAATCTTTTAAGTAAAGGTTGTCTTTGATACGATATAATTTTATTTCATTCCCTATGTATAAAAAAGGACGTATATGATTGCCAAATGAGACAACTCTCCACAAGAGACCAAATAACACAAAGTAATATCTATAGGTCACGGTACGGCCTTCAACAATGAGCAAGGTCATGTGTATCCTTTTCTAAGTCGCTGTTAAAATTTGTAGGTATTTGTATATTGTTGAAAAGGGCAAATAAATTAGAAAAAAATATTGAAGAGCATTTAGGATTGAACATTCTGGAAGGGATAGCTTATCGAACATTATTTACTTTGACAACACTGTATTACATAAAAAAAAACCTTGTCGATCAATCATATTTGAAGAAAGAATAATCAATTTCGAATGGAACGGAAAGTTGAAACAATAACTTATTTCTATTATTTTTCAGAAAGAAAATTTAATTCAACATGCAATTTTAATGAACCCTGTAGAAACCGTTTTAGATGTATCAACAATGTTTGCACATGCATTGAAGCAGAATTTTGGAATGGAAAACAGTGTTTATTAAGTAAGAAATACAAGAATTTATTGTTTATATATGGTGCGATATATTTAATCAATAATTGATGAATATTTTTATGCATCAACAACCTAAATTAAACACTTCACGTATACACCAATAAGACTTACTTACAATCATGCGAACATATAAATTTCACCAATCCTACTGAACTACTTTTCCTGTGAAAAATCAGTTCCCATGACGAAAATTATTTCAAATAAGGGCTTACTGACTTCAAACATTCTGATGCATTTGTAGATCTTACGCAGCTGATAAATTTTGTGGTCTACTTACTAAGATTTTCAAAATTTTAGAAAATAAATGACACAAAACTATGACATGTAAGTAGATGGAAGACTAATTTTTTGGTAATCAACATTTTTGTCTCGCCCATATTTTGTCTATTTATAGTGGTTTTCAAGATCGTTAACATTTTACCCCTATGTTCAATTTTCGTCGATGTCGGACATGTTGGTTTTAGTTGTTCACATTTTTTAAACATGATACCCAAATAATGATTGTGGTCAAGTTAAATTCAATTATGCATTTTAATAACAGAAGTGATGATCTTTCTAAAAGATAAGGAGAAGGATGATGACAGACTATTGGTGCCTAGTGGTGGCAAAAGCTTAAACTCCTTGAGTCAGGTCAACTTGAAATAAATCTAAATTTAGGTCGTTGTCTTTAAACCATGTTTTAAATATTTACTAGGATGTAGAATCATATATTTCAATAAAAAAATACCCAACTGTGCATGTTACGGTCGCATGTTTATGTCAGTTCAAATATTTGTTGTTATAGAAAAGAGTTTCAATTCAACGTGCAATACGAATGAACAGTGTAACAACAAATATCGATGCATTGACAAGATCTGCCGCTGTTCTCAATCAGAATATTTGAATGGAACACAATGTGTAACAAGTTAGTACATTAAAGACACTCTAAATCTGTTTGCTTATATATATAAAAATATATTTCTATGGCACTAGTATTTATAACTGTTATTAATATGACGAACAAAAACGTTATTTTTACTAGATCTTGTTCGAGTTCTCGAGCTAAAGATGTTTTCATTACTATATTACAGCACACTTAATATTTCGCAGTTTTGATTGGCGTCGGATAACTCAAGTTATAATTTTCCATGTTTTGCTTTGATAACTATTGTTTGTAATGTTTATATTTTGTTATTCTTTGACGTCAAAAATTGATAAAAGAACTCATTTATATCATTTCTATAGAAAAACAACTTAATTCAACATGTAAAATCAATGAACCATGTGGAAATACTCTGCAATGCATCAACAATGTTTGCAATTGTATTCAAGCAGACTATTGGAACGGGACGCAGTGTGTATCAAGTAAGAAATCATAAGTATCAAAACGAAGATGTATTCAATAATCGAAGTTGCTTATGTTTTATTTGAAAACTGGTCAATTTTCTTACAGATTCTTTTATAATTATAATAATACTTCAATACGACATACTGATGACATCTTGAAACCGGCGTATACATGTCTTATCTTGTTGTTTCCATAACAAGCACCAGTGAACAATGCATAACACAAATAACGAACTCAAAGATAAATTAAAAAAATGAGACATAATCAAATACATTTTTTTTGTATTTTCAATAATTGGAGTTAGTGAAAAGAGCTGTAATGTTCTTAGCTTGATACAGGCCTTTTTCAAACAAAAAAGTGGACTTAATTCGATTTTATAGCTAGCTTAACTTCTCACTTCCCACTTGTATGCCAATAATAAACAAACAACATGATAACAAGGAACAAAATTGTTTCTCCGGCTTTGATAGTCCAATTGTTGTAATTGTCGTAAATAGCAATACTACTGATATTCTGACTAGTTATACTGATATTTATCGATCGAGGTTGAAGGACACTAATAACTTGGTGTCGATTTTACAGTACTAACGTTACGTATCTGCAATTGTCGAAAGTCTGTAAATTACTGTTTACAACCTACTAGATGTTTAGAGAAAAAAAAACATCAGTATTAGAAATTACAATTCCTCTTACTACAAAGCGTTTATTTATAAAACATTAGGTTTCCATGATCTGCCATCAAGTGGACAAGAATCTTAATTTTTTTTATTATAGAGAGATTGGAATGTGAGGATGTAGAAGATACAAGGGATGGTGTTTATACTATTCATCCAGGTGGGGGAGACATGGCCGTGTCTGTTTATTGCATTATGCGACAAGCAAAGAAATGGACGGTAATACATTGATAAAACTTATTTGCATTTACGAATCATACGCTTGCATCCATAAAAGAGTAATATTCAACAGAATACAAGGTATTGAAATCACACATTGAAATGCCAAACGTTTTTGTTCAAGTGCAACATTCAATTTTTGTGATTATAATAGGAAGTAAATGTTATTTCAAATAGTCTTATTTATTGTCCGTATAAATTTCTTTGTAGTAAAAATTCAGAAATCGGTAAGACACTATGCAAGATGCCTCATACAAAATTTTCCATAGTTTTTTTTTGTATTCATTGTGAACCTCTTTTTGTTATAGGCCCGATTGTAATCACATATTCAAACACCCTTCGTAAGAATGTTATATTCGGATTTGCAGCGTTCTTGATGATAAATTGGTAGTTCCTTTCTGTAAGTGAAATCAACTATAGTTTTGTCCAAAAATCCATTATATCAACATTCTATATATTATTTATATTTCATTTTTATCCAAGCGATGGTAGTGGTCAATGTATTTAGTTCAATCAGTTCATCCGTGTAGTTGCGCGCCTTGCATCAGGTTAAAATTCGGGTTGAGGCTAGTTTACCAAATAATTGATCAAAATAACTAAAACTCATTGCATGACTATGTTCAATATAATATAGACAATTAATTAAGGAATGTATCTCCCTCATGCAAAGCTCTGATTCCTTTCACGGATTTGGCTATACTTTTTGGAACTTTTGGATTATAGCTCTTCATCTTTTATATAAGGTTTTGATTTTACATATTTTGACCACGAGCATCACTGATGAGACATGTATTGTCGAAATGCGCATCTGGTGCAGAAAAATTGGTACCGTTAATGTTATTAAACATATACTAAACTTGTTTTTTTTTTTACCATGAATCCACTGTTGACTGAAACGCGGTATTTTGAACGTGCGAGACGGTGTAAAAACTTTCAACTATGGTAATAATCATTTTAACGAATACATTTAGATTTTCCCCTTGTATTCATTCAGAAAACTTTCCATAGAATTCGAGACAGATACGAGGCGTGAACATTATGTTTAAGACATGGGTGATTTTTAATAATACAAATATATTTGTTTCATTTTGTCGAACATCTTCTACGTTTGAAAATTGTTTTGTCGCCATTTTTTCAAAATTTTTCAAAATTTTATAAAAAAAAAACCAACAACATGTAACAGCTTTATCAAAAAGAACCAATGTTTGATTCTATACTGCTTTAAGGTAAAACAATGACTGAAAACACGAGCATCCAACAGTTATTAGATTTTCATTGTAACAATCTTACAAAATAAATTTTTGACAAGTCGCCCCATGCTGTAAATGTGGTCGACATCTTGAAAAATAATATCAGATTTTCTGATAATAGCTAGTTTTCAAATCAATTTGGAAAGGACATAATAAAAAATAAACTATTATATATATGATATTTCATATATTTATGAATATAGTAATAAGCACATATGTCCACAATTGTTCCATCTGTTTTATATAAAATGCAACTTAAGATTAGACACAACAGAAAATCCAATATTTATTGTAGTTGTATGATTTAACAGTGTGAATAATCGAGGCAACACAAAAAAATATTTAAACTTTTCCAAAAGGCATTAATATATTTCTTGATATACAAAGAATTATTATAAATGTCCACACTTTTTGTATCATGATCTAAAAGTAATTTATTTAATCAATTCCCGAAAGCCCCCGTGCATTTCTATACATTTAACTTTGGCATGATACGGGTGATGTGTGACGTCGCCAAAGTCACGTGATGACTGCTAAAGTTGGATATGTTTTATCGTCATATATGTTAATAGGAAAATCACAAAAATACTCCGAGGAAAATTCAAAACGGATAGTCCCTAATCAAATTGCAAAATTAAAAGCTAAATCACATCAAACGAATGGATAACAGCTGTCATATTCCTGACATGGTACAGGAATTTTCTTATGTAGAAAATGGTGGATTAAACCTTGTTTTATATTTAGCTAAACCTCTCACTTGTATGACAATTACATCAAATTCCGTTTCATTGACAACAATGTATCAACAAAACAAACAGACATAATAGGTAAGAATGTTGAAAAAAGGGGGACAAAGCAGTCAACAATGTATTATAATTTTAATCATTATAAAACAAACTCACGTGTAACAGAGAAGCACGAAAAAGCATATAGACATTAGCAAACATGAAAGACAAGTATCTAAAAATGTACAATAGCATAATAACACAGTGACGGGATGTATAAGTACATAGCCATGGCATATGTATCAAAGAAACACATAAAAGGGCAAAGACAAACCACAGTAAAAATGAAAGACAAAAATACAAAAATTATCATTGAACAATTATACAATGACGGAATTTATAAGTTCAGAGCCACCTCAAATGGATATCACCAAAAGCAAGCTAAACAGTAAAGGTATTATACATAAGAACAAATACAAGAATACTATTACACGTTATTTAGATGCAAAACAACGTCAGTACCCATAATCTATACTTATAAACCATCGTGTGCTATTTGTGAACAAGATCTTGGTACCTTCCAATTAACCCTTTTTGAAAACAGGACGAGACGTTCTTTGACAAACAGTTCATCAACTTTGTGTTCAGAGACTGTTGACGTTTTATAAAGTCTGAGTAGGAATTTCACGTGGGGAATGGTGGTATACAGGGATGAAAACGTTTTGATAAAACTAATTTCAGAAAAAAAGTTCGAGATTTAAAATTACCTAAAAGTTCTTTTTGTTAATACCAATACGCGAGTAAACAGTTTCACGGTATTTCTGACGACCCTCTTTCACTGCAGACAGAAGTTTTGTCAATTTAATGGACATTTCTTTAGTCGAACATGCAGATGATCCGACAATGAAAATTTGTTTGTACGGAATTTTGTGAAGGTTAGGTATCCATTACAAACAATGTAAGTCATCCGATTTGTTGTTCAATGTATTGTTCATTGAAGCAATGGGGGACTCATGATTCGCCAAAATCTCGTCCTTGTCAAAAGACATGTTTTTGTAACACAACATTTCATATTTCAATACTTCTTATGCAGACATATACATTTATATTGTTGGTTGTTTTCGTTTCTGTAACGTTGTGTTTAAGTCTGTCAATGTATTTGTCAAAAACCATTACGGCATTATACATCTATTCAGTATGGAACATGTTCAAAACAGTACACATTTCGTATTTTCTTATCCTACTTAATGTAGGAGATCCCTAATTAAAACAATATCGGGAGCGATTTCTGTTGTGCAGCTCCCTTCAAGAAACCTTTAATTGTGCAATATCCTGAGATCATAAAGACATTAATCTTATAGAAATCATCCATATAGCTTTTTTATTCAAATAATGAGTAGATGTAAGCTAAGATAAGAGGCAGACTTAACTTATCTGATGTTTGTATCTTTTATTTCAAGTTCTATATGCATTCAACAAAACCTTTAGAAATCATTTATTATGACGGTTTCTTTTATATAGTGGAAAGTGAATTGTTTAAGGCAGCTTCTTTTCATTATTCCTAGAAATCAGACTTATATAAATAATGGTAAAAGCCCGGCTTAGTCGTTTTTTTCCCCTGAATCAACTGATATAAATAGTGCGGAAGGAAGTATCGTTTAGCACCTTAAAAACTTGGCAATATAACGTTGTGTGTAAGAACATTTTTGTAATTTAGTATTCAAATACAGTGAAGGAAGATCCAGTTCTTCATCATAGGTTTATATTTCAAAGAACCATAGAACAGACATTCTAACTTGGGACTAAAATGTGTTATTATATGTCTATTGAACTTAATAATATATAAAAAATACATTTTAGAGAGTTCTTATATATGATATAAAGTTTTGTCATATTATATATATTTATATTCCTTTTACAGAATGACATTGGTATCATAAGTAACATCTCCAATTATCTGATATTTCAGAATTCTAGCAATTCTAATTTATTTGTATAATGAAATAAAGCTCATTGTGTGAGATAAGTTCAATTATACCAACTTTTTAAGGTGATACAAAGACGATCTAATGGTTCTGTTGACTTTTATCGGACCTGGCAGGAATACAAACACGGATTTGGTTCCGTATATGGAGAATATTGGCTAGGTAATAGGTAGGAGATAACGGGTTCTGTCAATTAAATGAAAACGCCAACTTCTATGCAGAATTGTAGGCCGAATAGACATAACATATTGTACATTATACATAAGAACCTTATTAAAGATAACATGATTATAATTCATAACGCAATATTTGCGATTCGGCTACACAAGACACAACAGCTTCCACTGAATCAAAACAGTTAGAAAGATAATTAAAAAACAACGTTAGATAAGAATTCATATCCGTTATAAAAGAGAAGAGCTATATATTAGAAATGCAAATGGTAAATAGTTTGGCTTCACATAATTATTTTTGAACCAGATCATTTAAGAAATACACAATGGCATACGATACAGTTACAGGGGAGGTAATGACGTTGCTAACGTAAAATGTTATTTTCGCGACGTCAAACGGTGACTTATCGTGAAAAGATGCAGTTTTTGGCTGATTTTTATCATTCAAACTGATTTATCTTGAAAACGAGTTCATGGACCCCTCTTTTTCAAAATGCCATTTGGTTTGATTACGTAAGAAGATTATGTGTACCAATTTTCATGAAAACGTAAATAGTGCTTTTTGTTTTAATTTGATTAATATACAGCTAAAAATTACGGTTTTTACCTACATTCATGAACATTTGATAAATTTTAGTATTTTGTAAAAATAAAATGTACAAATTTATGGAATATTTATATAACACGTAAATTACAAATAATTTAACAAAAAAACCAGATCGTGTTTCTCTTTTACAACAAAAAAATTATGTATTTCTATCGAAAGGAAAAATACGTCCACAAATCCGTATCTTGAGGAAATATCTGAATATGTATATAGCCCACATGCAAATTTTCATTAAAATTTAAATACGGGATAAAAACTGTATCGTATCATATGCCCTTAATGATCTTTCTTGTTTAGGAAATGATAATATTCACTTGATTTCGACAAATGGACATCATGAATTGAGTATATACATGCAGGCGGAATCTGATCACAGAATGGCAAATTACTCTACATTTTCCCTCGATAATGAAAGGTCAAAGTATCGACTTACAGTGACCGGATATAGTGGAGATTTAACAGGTAAGCATGGTAAGGTAGCATTTTTTTTTATGGCCCCACAACATATTTTTACCTTTGCCCGTCATTCTGTCATTCCGTCATTCCGCCATTCTAGCATTCCGTCATTCCGTTACAAACCATTATACAGACTTTTTTCTAAACCTTTCAGATATTAGGCTGGATTTTGGTATGTTAGTTAACCACGATGAGTTACAAATCAAGTTTGAGTTTCGTTCCGCTCCCTAGATAAATTGTTGAAAATCACTGTTTTATTGACTTTTTTCTAACCACCTTCAGATATTGGGCTAAATTTTGGTACAGTTACACGGACTTTTTTTATGCTCCTTCAGATTTTGAGCAGATTTTTTATATGTAAGATAACAATCATGTTTATATCCACGTGTGTTGTTGAATTTGCAGATTTTAATTTTTTTGAGATGGGGCCATTCGTCTTGCTTTGACATATCTAGTTATTATTCTACAAAAGTATTTGATTCAGATCAATTGTCTTTTGGTCTGGTTGCACGACAGCATGGTGTATGTCGGCCGACGTGTCATGCATAAGACACCGGACATACAGGGAGAAGTTATACCTATTTTAGTAAATAAACAGATCCAACCACCAATAATTTAAAAAAAAAATACTACCTTTCCATGAGAATAAGTGATCGGAAAACCCACTGTTGTGTATGCATCCCTACGAATGCTGAATTTGCAGGCAGACAAATAACATATTTAGATTGTTTATTGTCGAGACAGAAATACAAAGTAGAATAACAAAAATAGCGAACACCGAGGAAAATTCTTCAATGAAAAGTCCCTATGCAAATGGAAAAATCAAAAGCTCAAACTCATTAATCAAATGTTAAGTAGAAAATGGGGTATTAAACCTGGTTTTATAGCTAGCCAAACCTCTCCATTTGAATATATTTCCATTCTATTGACAACGTTGTGTGAGCAAAACAAACAAACACAATAGTTAAAATGTAAAAATAGAAGTAAAACAGTCAACATGGTGTTATTATGTGAATAGATATAAGATGAGATATAAGTGCCAATGAGACAACTCTACATTCATGTCACGACACTTTTAAACAAGAAAATGTGTCAACATAGATAAACAACAATGTATACAGGCAATGCACATAAGCCAAGACGAAAGACCAGAATGCCCACAGACAAAGTAATGCCCCGCACTCCGCTCAAAAATAACTGTCTTATGATAATTTAACGTGGGAGACACAATTGATGCCCCGCAAATGCAAATTGTTTATTAGACATACACATATTTCAGCATGGGTTCATTGTTCATTGTAGGAGATATCGAGAAACACTATGCACATCTTTTGCAAGTGTATACTCCAAAAATTACAAACCAAAAAAGCAAAGTAAAATCTTCCTAGCATTTAAACTGTAGAAGAAGCTTTTCGGGAACGCTGTGCATATCATTTGAAGACGCACTGAAAATACCTTAGCAAAACGAAAAAGACAATAAGACCATCAACAGATTAAGAAATACACATATGAAAACAAAAGCATAAACCCCGCAACATAAATAGACAAATGGTGATATTAATTGCACCTGAAAGATTGCAGCTCCTTCTGAAGGTCCAACTGGCGAATTTCTCTCACAAATAAAAACAAATTTATGATTAGTCAAAAAGAGAACGGTATAAGTGTTATGACAACTGGAATATGTCCACAGTCATTTGACTAGCGATACATTAAATTGACGCTTCCGTTAAATTTCAATGGTATTACTGCAACTTTAATCTCTTGGACCCTTTTGACTCGAAATTATGTAAGTAAATAAGACGTCTTAGATATGTTACAACTGTAATATTTACCTTCTTAATACAGGCGTCACTGTAACATATCTACCTACAAATAGAAAGTGTACTATGGTGAATATGCATCAAGTCATATGCCGAAAGTTGTTCTCAGTCGACACCTTTTGTTATTTTATGTCCGTCAACGTAATGAAGTGGTCTATCTTTTGTTTCAGGTTCATAGGGTAGATACGTTAAACATAATCACCAAACATTGCAATGTTTATTTAAATTCTATGTTTAATATTGCAAA
This sequence comes from Mytilus trossulus, assembly GCF_036588685.1. Lineage (NCBI taxonomy): Eukaryota > Metazoa > Mollusca > Bivalvia > Mytilida > Mytilidae > Mytilus > Mytilus trossulus. The sequence goes on from NC_086377.1 coordinate 45,232,610, forward strand.
GTTCGTTTAATGATGAAGCAAGCTGCTTCTATCATTCTTCTTAGTACAGCTCTTGTATTGAATCTGCTTGTGGTATTTGTTTATTATTAGTGTGTGTGTGTTTAGTTCAAATGTATTTATTTTATATTATTTTACCGTCATAGTAGACACCATGGATGACACTGATGCAAGTGCAAAGGCTAACGGACAGGCATTCTCGACAAAAGATATGGATAACGATAATTATATGCCTGGAAATTGTGCCGTGGATAACAAAAGTGCCTGGTGGTTTAACGCATGTAATTATTCAGACTTCAACACTGCATACAATGGTTATCTTGGAAAAATGGGTTGGAAAGGTTGGAGAACTGATATATCAAAGAGTTATCTGATGATAAGACGTACATCAAAATGAATAACATTCGCATATGACACATACGCATACCATTAACATTTACAATAAATGGCACATTAATTTTTGTATATATTTATGTAAATACAAGAACGTTTGTTGATTAAAACAAGGACATGTTACAGATCTTCAATTTTATTATATCTTTAAAAAATATATTATTCCTAACAATACAAATCTTCTCAATCTCAATCTTCGTGAAATTTAAAACAGGGAGCCTCAGTGTAAAGGTTAACTCTAAGGAAGGCAACTCATTCGAGTTATATTTGATTTTTCGTGATCATCGATCATCACATAGTTTAATGATTCTGTAGTTTTCTTCTTTCTTATAGTTTAGAGTCATTTCATTTGCAGAACATCTTTCCAAGACAGAGACTACTGTAGACTTTTTCAATAACATAACAAATTACCCGTAATATCTGACAGAAATGTATTATGGACAACCATACCAATATACTCTAGTATAAGAAAAACAAAGAGATAATATTTTTGTCAAACATATTTTATTTATCACTTCGGTTATACAGATAAAGAAATATAGATTCTTACATTGGTACCAGTGGATTATCGGATTTATTCAATCGAGATAGTTAAATTATCAATTTTAAAGTCCGAGCCGCCTCGGCGAGGACTTTAAAATTTATAATTTTACTATCGAGATTGGATAAATCCGATAATCCACGAGTAATTATGTAAGAATCTGTTTCTCTAATGATTAAAAAGGCATTTTCTTTTTTTGTTAACCGAAAATCCCCTTCGAGTGCCTTTCACATTGCACGAAGTTGTCAATTTCATTAACACCTGTTATCAAATTTTGATTCATCCAGTTAGCTAAAAAGGTCATGACTCTTAAAATCATCCAATGATCTTTTGAGATCACCAGCAACCACACGTTGATTAAATTTTTTTATACAATGGGTTCGGAAAGGGATAAATTTACATAGAATTAGAGAAATACTAGTATACAACAAACATATAAACCATACAAGCATTGAAATGTGATAAAATACATACATATGTCATAAAATATTCATCTTGTATACATTTTTTTAAAATTAACCATCTCATACTTTTTCTCTTATATACTCATGCCACTCATTCATTTTTTCCACTGCATACACATGTCACCAAATATTCAACATCCATATTCACACTCACACATATAACCTATAACATAAAGCACTTAAATACATAAACGTGCAGTTATAAAAGTCACAACTGAAACTAAAGCACTAGACATACTACCATTTACTATATTATGATCATTTAGTTTAATAGTTGTAATATTAATTGCTAATTGGCAATCACGTAAACTAATTAAAGGATTAACACCTCCGAAATTTGAATACTTTGCAATAAACAGAGACACGCGTCCCGACATTGATTTGATTGATATGATTTATGATGGGTTTTTTTTATAGGTAATCAAATTAAATTTCAAATTTTTTATCAACTTTGAGCTTAACGGCTCATCAGAATAATCAAGTACATGTACAGTGTATACATTTGGTATATTACAAACAATATGCATAATAAACAATAGGTGACGTCATTCAGTATCTGATTGAGAGCTGTCTCATCATCAGATTCATACCACATCTTCTTTTTTTTTTTATATCTGTTAATTAATATCTTTTTTGGTCCATTTATTGGACTAATTTGTAATGCAAATATGAAATAATTCTTTTCAGGGAAGGTTAAAACCAAAATTAAAGTAAAAATGTATCTTAAATATAAACGAAAGTACGAACTATGATTCAAATGAAAAACTACATTACTAATAAAGTATATACCTGTATTTCAAAGCTGTGTTACTTTTATAAAGCAAGGTCGGTACATCAAAAGACTCCAAACAGCTTGCATTTTTGCAAGAATTTCACTACCAGATGTATGTTTGCACTACGCTTGAACTCAGCTTTTGTGCTGTGTTTTTATAGTGATCTCGAATTGTATTTCCTTTTGAATTTATTGACAAAAGCATAATTAATACTTGTGTTCATCCAAGAAGTAATACTAAGCAATGAATAATAATAAATGATACAACAAAATTAAACATGATAAATGATGTTTAAACAGTATAGTTTATCAAATTTTTTTATAATAACCATCTATAGGTATCAAAATAATTCATATATAACATGTTATAATATGGACGATACGTCTTTACAAAGTATGGCCGTTTCATCTTTTCGGGGTATGGCCGTTTCATCCTATGGACGTCATGGTAGTATGGCCGTTACGTCCTGCGTCGGTAAAAATAAACAAACACCTGAATTACTTTGATACTGTCCACTCACTGACTCAGATAAATCTCATAGTTGTACCACAACCTAGTTAATTTTCACACCTTTTGCATGAAGGAAAAAAAATGCCCATCAAAATCCAACAGAGATTTTATCTTTCTGAAACACAAAATTCATTTAACTTTGTTATATCTAGTGGATGCCAGGCATTAAATCTTTTCCAACTTCCCAGGTAAGTATGTATTCAGAGTTATTTTTGGGATGCAAATACAGCCATATTTGTCCGTTTGTTATGATGAACCTTACAATGTCAACATATATTTTGGTTAGGACTAATGTATGATTGGTCTATTGAGAACATATTAAATTTATGAATATTGTGGGATACTAGTCAGTAACAAAATCACTGCGGGACCACTTTTCGAAACTAAAAGGATGGTTTTTAAAATAATAATTGCCAAATCGAAAAAAGTGTTTGTTATCCTAGTAATGGTTTGAATAACTGCCATGTCATCAAATATCCACATGCTTTCCTAAGGAATGAGCCTTTTCTAAAAGACCACTCAGGACAGATTTTAATTTTTCATTACATGTGTACCATCAAAGTTTGCAAGAGACATTTGAAGAGGACCTAATTCAAACCTTTCGTTTCTCGTTTCTCGTTTTGTTTATATAGATTAGACTGTTGGTTTTCCCGTTTGAATGGTTTTACACTAGTAATTTTGGGGCCCTTTATAGCTTGTTGTTCGGTGTGAGCCAAGGCTCCGTGTTGAAGGCCGTACTTTAACCTATAATGGTTTAATTTTTAAATTGTTATTTGGATGGAGAGTTGTCTCATTGGCACTCACACCACATCTTCCTATATCTATCTACTTTCGCATAACCAATGATCTTGTCTGAGCTATGACAAGCATGCGACATTTTTTTCATCTGCTCTCAGTGTTTTGTTGTTCTTATCAGCCATTAACTGCTTGCCTTTTATTTCCTTTTTTTAAAATGTAAGCAATGATTTTCTTTTGAGTGTTTTGAAGATATCGGTTGACTTTTGAATAAGCCGTTCCGTAATGAAAATTTCTGACGCAAATTTTCCCTTTTCATACGCGTTTAGAAGGTAGCACATTAATTCCGAAGAAGCAACAGAACCCGAGAACAAGCCATAAAACTGCTCAGATGTTATAATGTAATTTGTCAGCTTTGCAGTGTTTGAAACAATTTCAAAACATCAGTTTCGTCTCGTTTCATTCGAGTTTTTCTGAGTTCTTTTTGGGCGGATGTTTTTTTTGTATCTCTAAGAAACCTAAGAAAGTAAAAAGTATTGCCAAATCCCACAACTGACTAATTGACGTTGATTCAAAGCGATGTTTGTCGATTGAATGACTTAACAATCTTAAGTCAATCACTACATAGCTAAAACACAAAATGTTATCAAGCACATCTTTATTGAGTTCGATACAGTGCACCTTTTCTGAACGCAAAAAAGTCACCTTAATTTGTATTTTTTTCATAAATATTTCTTTACACATTCACTTAATAAAATAATTTGTTTCAATTTAAACATTGCATAATGATTAATTCTCAAGTTTAATTAATTAAAACGGGTAATTGTTTAACGAATAATGATAGGAGAAAATATGCCTTAGTTTGAACCAAAAAAATCTGATTGTTTGTAATGTAAAAAAAATAATTTATAAACAAAAAATCTTCCGAGTTACATATTATATGATAGTTTTGTATCTGTTTTAGAAGCGCATCACCTATTTTTTTTTTGGGGGGGGGGGGGGGGTGGAAGTAAAAAAAAAAAATATTTTTTTGTTATTTACACCCGTCATACATTTATCTGGTTAGTAAAAATCAATCATTGTCTTACCTGAGCGAGCCAGGTAATTTAAATTACGAGGCGGCGGGAGCATGAAATGTGTGACGCGGGACGGCGGGTAGCTGAATAAATTTTAAACCGTTTTTTATAACATTGTTGATATTCAAAATAATCATTGGTGAAAGTATAATCAATACAATTATCGATTATGATTTACTACTGTTGACATACAGACTGATGGACATGTAGTGTGTTGGACCCACAAGAGTAGCACTGTTCCTTTTTTCTTTCTCTTCACTTGGGACCCCATCAACTGGTTAGCACCCTGAAACTCATCCCTAAATCCACGAATTTTATCCGTCCCTCTGTCACCAATAATTGGCTCAATATTTTTGTTGATTTACAGCAGTTGAAACAGTTCTCAATGAAATATCCGTTTCACCATCATTATCCAAGACTAATTTTAAAAGCACTTAATCGACCAACACAGCTAGGAAAATTGATGTGACCTATCGATTTGACCCGGTCGTGCCGAATGATTTAACCGCCAAATCACACAAAACACTTTACCTAAACGCCATATATGGGCAGACAATTCAGAAAAAAATAATTTCATGCTAATTCATAAAATCAACCGACTGAAATTATATAAATGTTTGCTTTTTTGTGGTAATATCTTAAAACTAAATGATATTGGGGGAAAACAAATTCTTTAACGAAAAGTTTATCATGACTTAAATCATCAGTCAAATCTTCAAAAAGACCGAACTTGGAGGCAAATTCCAATAGGGGAAGTTCGATAATAAGAGTTTGTAAAAAAATCCCTTTTCCATTATAAAATTCCTAATGGTATTTTTTTTCGAAAAGTTGAAACAAATTTTAAAGGATATAGTGTCTTTTTAAATCAATTCGAATTTGAAAGCTGCTTCTCTTGTTGTTATGGTGGAAAAGTCTGCACATTTTGATCTTTCCCATTACAACTATATAGAGAGGTCACATATATACACATAGATTCAGCATTGCTATAAAATCACAAATCCTTTAAGACCGTTTATAAAAATCATGAAAGATTGTGGGGCATCCCATAAACAATTGGATGACTTGTAGATAGGCACTCATCTTTGATCTTTCTATCTTCTCTGTTATTTTAATGTATCATTATCTATTTTGCTATTCATTTTCTGTGTGTAAGTGTGTGTACACATCAAGTGATTACATAAATGATTTTTTTGTATTATCTTACTATTATGAATGATAGCATGTATCAAGTTAGTGATCCTTTTTCAGACGAAAATGAGGTGCTTGCATTATATTCTGTATTATACTGAACATCCAATACCAAGTATGTGCAGCAAAAAAACTTTTTGAATTCAGTTATCTGGAGTGCCCAAACCAAACAATTGAGCCAGGAATACAACTAATGTGTTTATTGTGAAAACATATACTCTACATTTTCATTTTCTTTACATTGACATGGTTTAATGAGAATGTCATCTCAATATAAGTTGTTCATGAAATTTTGCTAAAACTATGGTCAACTTTGATATGCCCGTTCTGTAAGGGTTCAATTCGTGAATTTGCACTCAAACTATATATGATTTGATATCTTTTGTGTACTTTGTGAAAGTGTTTCCATAAACAGATAATGAGTATGTGGACGATGTACAAATGTTTTACAAATGTGCTACAACATAAACACCAATTCTACTGAATCAGATGCGCATAACTGTGACGGATCACTTCAATGATGCTAGGGCCAAAATATTAAAAAATCCATAACACAATACAAACCATAATGATCTGTTTAAAAAAGGAAAAAAGAAATCAAAACAAGTTTAAATCAAACAATATCTGCATGTTCATGCAAATACTGAAATACTGGATACTGGTCTTATTCTGAATACCATGGTGTGTTTTTTACAGATGATGTTCAAGGTTAAATTCATTCAATGATAAATAATATCAAATGAAAATATGAATACACATGTCTTCAAACACCACAAGACCAATTGCTGGTTCTCTATATACATGCATCAGACCATGGAGTACCCATCTACAGTCATGCTTCAATACCCATTGAGGAACCTGTGTAATATTTTATCATCTTCAGTCATTTTTCAATACAAAAAAATCAATTCTAAGACATTTTCGTTTAAAATATGATCTTTATTTACAATGATTTTAACAGCAATGTATGCTCCTCTCAATTAAGTTTGAACTGGCAGCTGAAGTTATCTACTTGAAGAAACTCATTTTATTCATTTATAAGTACATGTACCATGAACAGCAGTTTACCTCTAATTAGAACACAAATAGTTTCAGGAATAAAATCCATTCAAAATAAAATTTATGGAACATATCCTCTGTTCTATAGATCCTTTTTTATATTAAAAAAAAGAAGCAGATGAAGGAACACAGTATCATTCAATAAGATATACTGTGACCAATTTTTTATAATTGTTCCCAACCAAACTTGCATGATATAATGATGAATAATAATGATATAAGTGTCCATATTACACAGGTGGTCCTTCATAAACCTGTATTGACTTATCATCTGACACTGACACAATCTTTGATCCATCGTCACTGTATTTAGCTGACCATACCTGCAAAACAAGTAAAAACATTAGAAATACTGTCTGACAGACATGTGAAAAAACTATATACTGTAAAAGCAGAAATTTACCTAAAATGTTTGCCAGTAGTCAGTGCTTCCAAATAAATGTTGCAAGGGTTTATATTCTTACTTACAGAGATCAATGACAAAAACCAAAACACATATACAGGCTAGTGAAAGCTCCTTTTAAGATTCTAATTGTGTTAGATAGAAATCTGTTTCCTGTAACAGCAAGACAGAAATTATAAATATACGGTATAGCATGTTATTTTTGCAGAGTGTAAATTTTGGCTTATTTTCATGGATAGAACAAAATCACTGAAATATATTCTGCCAAATTAAATGTACATGCAAAGGTAATTGATAAAAGTTTTGAATCCACCAAAATATTTTGTATACCTTATTCAATGGAAATCGTGAAATTTAACACGCACATACCCACCCACCCCTCTCCGCTATACAGTAACTTACCTGATCTGCATGGTCATAGAATGTATGTACACACTGCCTTGATCCAGCATCCCAGATCTTTACGGTTTTATCTGATGAACTGTAAGCAGATATATAACATGATTATATAAAAAAATTCTGTGAAGCCAATTCTCTTATTAGTTTTGTATGGATCAAATGAGGGCCTTAAATGTCGACCGGCATGAAGAGGATAGGTGAGGTGAGGTGAGGATCAAATGAGGACCATTATAAACAGGTCTGACTGCATATATGATGAAGGTAATAAATGGCTGCTTAACATCCGGCAGCAAATTAATATGAATATTCAGGACGAGAACATGTTACTTTTTAATTTGTTATTTGGATGGAGAGTTGTCTCATTGGCACTCACACCACATCTTCCTATATCTATTATGTCATATGAATGAATTTCAACCCTGCTTTCTACTATACAGACACCATATAGGTTGAAAATCAGGGAGAAAATGCATTGTTTCCTCTAATTTTTAACAACAATATTATATTCTTGGTTCATTAGTGAGTTTTTTAAGAGAAAAGCTGTAAAAAAATCATTTGATTATGATATAAAATTAACAAAAAATATTGCCTCTACCAGATGTGATGAAGACAGAAAACTTTGGTTTTGAGTCAGAATTTGTATTTGCTGCAAAGCTTGTTCATATCAAAATATAAAAGAAACATATATTCCCCTCTATGTATAATTCAAAGTAACAAAAAATGAGGATGTTACAATTCAATTGCATACTTGAGAATGAATTCTGATCAAAGGTTCTGATAAGAAATATTTTACCTTGAAACAAAATGTGTGTCGTCTTTACAGAAGTCTACACTGAGTACCCATGAACCATGTCCTGACAAGGCACCAGCCATGATGGCATGTTGTCTGCAATGTAATATTTACAATAATCAGTTAAATTGTGACAACCTAAATTCATGTGTCATTATAATGGAATTTGATGCAAATGTCATAAAAGTAAGAAGTTTAGCTAGCTATAAAACCACCATTTTGTTCATGAGAAAAATTGTGATTTGATGTGTTTGAGCTTTTAATTTTGTCATTTGATTACAGACTTTCCATTTTGAATTTTCCTTGGAGTACAGTATTTTTGTGATTTTACTGTCATGCTCAATTTTTAGTTTTCTTTTTACATACGGCTTGGCTTGTCTGTGGGTTGTTTTTCTTTTTTGCCATGATTGTTGACTATTTAACGATTAAATATCCCTGTAGTATCGTTCATCTCATTTATGCTACCTCTTTCCATTTGTTTTCTTTGAATTTCAAATACATATCGAACTTATCAAATGGTCTTCTAACATGGTCAATGCAAAATTGAAATTCTTGTGTCTGATCCTTTTGTCATTTTAAACAATAAAATATCTATTTGAAACTTATGCAAAATGATAAATTTCAATACGTTAGAAGACAGAAAAGAGGAATCTCAAGAAATCTGACCTTTTAAAGATAAAACATGTTAAGTACATGATATCATATTACATTGAAATAATGACAAAATTTTTAAAAAAGGAACAAACCTGGTACTTACATTTCATAAACTTTAATGGTATTATCATCTGACCCTGTCAGAAGTAGCTGGGAGTCTGGTGAAAAACATAGAGATCTGATTGGCTTGGCATGACCTGAAAGTGAAAAGGTGACATGTATATATTTAAAAAAATATAAAACAGGATAAGTATTTACTGTAATAATTTTATTTTTAGTGCACCTCTCTATTCATATTTTGGAATTAATTTTATTTAATTTTGGTACAGTTATAAGATAAGACTTTAAATTTTTTCTAATTCTTTGTGTATTTTCATGACTCTATATGAGCCCAACCTTGTCTGAGCGAACTGCAACTGGTTTTAAGTAGAATAAACATGAGTTTTTACATGTTTGTTGATGGTAAAATGTATTGTATTAACCAGCAAAACTTACCTTCCAATGTGTTGATAGGTACACCTTTATTTACATCAAAAACATTAACAATCCCGTCTATAGAACCACATGCAATATACTGGCCATTGGGACTCTGAAATGTAAATTGTTACAAAATAAAAAAAGTTCTCTGTTGTTTGACTTTTGGTCCTTCTTTGTTTTTGTCATGACTCATGGCATTGTCAGTTTGTTTTTCAATTTATGCGTAACTATTTCTTTGATTTTTTCCACCTTTCTATTAAGAAACTTACGTACTGTGGATTCATTTATTTTCATTGGTACAAATTTTTGTGGATTGAGAAACTAGAGGCTCTAAAGAGCCTGTGTCGCTCACCTTGGTCTATGTGCATATTAAACAAAGGACACAAATGGATTCATGACAAAATTGTATTTTGGTGATGGTGATGTGTTTGAAGTTCTTACTTTACTGAACGATTTTGCTTCTTACAATTATATCTATCATGAACTTTGCCCATTAGTAACAGAGAACTATATTTGGTAAAAATTTACATAAATTTACCAAATTAATGAAAATTGTTAAAAATTGACTATAAAGGGCAATAACTCCTTAAGGGGTCAATTGACCATTTAGGTCATGTTGACTTATTTGTAGATCTTACTTTGCTGAACATTATTGCTGTTTACAGTTTATCGCTATCTATAATAGTATTCAAGATAACCAAAAACGGCAAAATTTCTTCAAAAATTACCAATTGGAGGGCAGCAACCCAACAACCAGTTGTCCAATTCATCTGAAAAATTCAGGGCAGATAGATATTGACTTGATTAACAATTTAACTTCTTGTCAGATTTGCTCTAGATGCTTTGGTTTCATAGTTATAAGCAAAAAACTGCATTTTACCCCTATGTTCTATTTTTAGCCGTGGTGGCCATCTTGGTTGAATGGCCAGGTCATCGGACACATTTTTCAAACTAGATACCCCAAAGATGATTGTGGCCTAGTAGTTTCAGTGGAGATTTTGTAAAAGATTACTTAGATTTATGAACTAGAGGCTCTAAAGAGCCTGTGTCGCCCACCTTGGTCTATGTGCATATTAAACAAAGGACACAAATGGATTCATGACAAAATTGTATTTTGGTGATGGTGATGTGTTTGAAGTTCTTACTTTACTGAACGATTTTGCTTCTTACAATTATATCTATCATGAACTTTGCCCATTAGTAACAGAGAACTATATTTGGTAAAAATTTACATAAATTTACCAAATTAATGAAAATTGTTAAAAATTGACCTTAAAGGGCAATAACTCCTTAAGGGGTCAATTGACCATTTAGGTCATGTTGACTTATTTGTAGATCTTACTTTGCTGAACATTATTGCTGTTTACAGTTTATCCCTATCTATTATAGTATTCAAGATAACCAAAAACGGCAAAATTTCTTTAAAAATTACTAATTGGAGGGCAGCAACCCAACAACCAGTTGTCCAATTCATCTGAAAAATTCAGGGCAGATAGATATTGACTTGATTAACAATTTAACTTCTTGTCAGATTTGCTCTAGATGCTTTGATTTCATAGTTATAAGCAAAAAACTGCATTTTACCCCTATGTTCTATTTTTAGCGGTGGCAGCCATCTTGGTTGAATGGCCAGGTCATCGGACACATTTTTCAAACTAGATACCCCAAAGATGATTGTGGCCTAGTAGTTTCAGTGGAGATTTTGTAAAAGATTACTTAGATTTATGAAAAATGGTTAAAGATTGACTATAAAGGGCAATAACTCCTAAAGGGGTCAACTGACCATTTTGGTCATGTTGACTTATTTGTAGATCTTACTTTGCTGAACATTATTACTGTTTACAATTTATCTCTATCTATAATAATATTCAAGATAATAACCAAAAACAGCAAAATTTCCTCAAAATTACCAATTCAGGGGCAGCAACCCAACAACCGATTGACCGATTCATCTGAAAATTTCAGGGCAGATAGATCTTGACCTGATAAACATTTTTATCCCATGTCAGATTTCCTCAAAATGCTTTGGTTTTTGAGTTATAAGCCAAAAACTGCATTTTACCCCTATGTTCTATTTTTAGCGGTGGCGGCCATCTTGGTTGGTTGACAAGGTCACGCCACACATTTTTTAAACTAGATACCCCAAAGATGATTGTGGCCAAGTTTGGATTAATTTGGCCCAGTAGTTTCAGAGGAGAAGATTTTTGTAAAAGATTACTTTAATTTACGAAAAATGGTTAAAAATTGACTATAAAGGGCAATAACTCCTAAACGGGTCAACTGACCATTTTGGTCATGTTGACTTATTTGTAGATCTTACTTTGCTGAACATTATTGCTGTTTACAGTTTATCTCTATCTATAATAATATTCAAGATAATAACCAAAAACAGCAAAATTTCCTCAAAATTACCAATTCAGGGGCAGCAACCCAACAACCGATTGACCGATTCATCTGAAAATTTTAGGGCAGATAGATCTTGACCTGATAAACATTTTTATCCCTGTCAGATTTCCTCAAAATGCTTTGGTTTTTGAGTTATAAGCCAAAAATTGCATTTTACCCCTTTGTTCTATTTTTAGCCGTGGCGGCCATCTTGGTTGGTTGACAAGGTCAAGCCACACATTTTTTAAACTAGATACCCCAAAGATGATTGTGGCCAAGTTTGGAATAATTTGGCCCAGTAGTTTCAGAGGAGAAGATTTTTGTAAAAGATTACTTAGATTTATGAAAAATGGTTAAAGATTGACTATAAAGGGCAATAACTCCTAAAGGGGTCAACTGACCATTTTGGTCATGTTGACTTATTTGTAGATCTTACTTTGCTGAACATTATTGCTGTTTACAATTTATCTCTATCTATAATAATATTCAAGATAATAACCAAAAACAGCAAAATTTCCTCAAAATTACCAATTCAGGGGCAGCAACCCAACAACCGATTGACCGATTCATCTGAAAATTTCAGGGCAGATAGATCTTGACCTGATAAACATTTTTATCCCGTCAGATTTCCTCAAAATGCTTTGGTTTTTGAGTTATAAGCCAAAAACTGCATTTTACCCCTATGTTCTATTTTTAGCGGTGGCGGCCATCTTGGTTGGTTGACAAGGTCACGCCACACATTTTTTAAACTAGATACCCCAAAGATGATTGTGGCCAAGTTTGGATTAATTTGGCCCAGTAGTTTCAGAGGAGAAGATTTTTGTAAAAGATTACTTTAATTTACGAAAAATGGTTAAAAATTGACTATAAAGGGCAATAACTCCTAAACGGGTCAACTGACCATTTTGGTCATGTTGACTTATTTGTAGATCTTACTTTGCTGAACATTATTGCTGTTTACAGTTTATCTCTATCTATAATAATATTCAAGATAATAACCAAAAACAGCAAAATTTCCTCAAAATTACCAATTCAGGGGCAGCAACCCAACAACCGATTGACCGATTCATCTGAAAATTTTAGGGCAGATAGATCTTGACCTGATAAACATTTTTATCCCTGTCAGATTTCCTCAAAATGCTTTGGTTTTTGAGTTATAAGCCAAAAATTGCATTTTACCCCTTTGTTCTATTTTTAGCCGTGGCGGCCATCTTGGTTGGTTGACAAGGTCAAGCCACACATTTTTTAAACTAGATACCCCAAAGATGATTGTGGCCAAGTTTGGAATAATTTGGCCCAGTAGTTTCAGAGGAGAAGATTTTTGTAAAAGATTACTTAGATTTATGAAAAATGGTTAAAGATTGACTATAAAGGGCAATAACTCCTAAAGGGGTCAACTGACCATTTTGGTCATGTTGACTTATTTGTAGATCTTACTTTGCTGAACATTATTGCTGTTTACAATTTATCTCTATCTATAATAATATTCAAGATAATAACCAAAAACAGCAAAATTTCATCAAAATTACCAATTCAGGGGCAGCAACCCAACAACCGATTGACCGATTCATCTGAAAATTTCAGGGCAGATAGATCTTGACCTGATAAACATTTTTATCCCGTCAGATTTCCTCAAAATGCTTTGGTTTTTGAGTTATAAGCCAAAAACTGCATTTTACCCCTATGTTCTATTTTTAGCGGTGGCGGCCATCTTGGTTGGTTGACAAGGTCACGCCACACATTTTTTAAACTAGATACCCCAAAGATGATTGTGGCCAAGTTTGAATTAATTTGGCCCAGTAGTTTCAGAGGAGAAGATTTTTGTAAAAGATTACTTTAATTTACGAAAAATGGTTAAAAATTGACTATAAAGGGCAATAACTCCTAAACGGGTCAACTGACCATTTTGGTCATGTTGACTTATTTGTAGATCTTACTTTGCTGAACATTATTGCTGTTTACAGTTTATCTCTATCTATAATAATATTCAAGATAATAACCAAAAACAGCAAAATTTCCTCAAAATTACCAATTCAGGGGCAGCAACCCAACAACCGATTGACCGATTCATCTGAAAATTTTAGGGCAGATAGATCTTGACCTGATAAACATTTTTATCCCTGTCAGATTTCCTCAAAATGCTTTGGTTTTTGAGTTATAAGCCAAAAATTGCATTTTACCCCTTTGTTCTATTTTTAGCCGTGGCGGCCATCTTGGTTGGTTGACAAGGTCAAGCCACACATTTTTTAAACTAGATACCCCAAAGATGATTGTGGCCAAGTTTGGATTAATTTGGCCCAGTAGTTTCAGAGGAGAAGATTTTTGTAAAAGATTACTTAGATTTATGAAAAATGGTTAAAGATTGACTATAAAGGGCAATAACTCCTAAAGGGGTCAACTGACCATTTTGGTCATGTTGACTTATTTGTAGATCTTACTTTGCTGAACATTATTGCTGTTTACAATTTATCTCTATCTATAATAATATTCAAGATAATAACCAAAAACAGCAAAATTTCCTCAAAATTACCAATTCAGGGGCAGCAACCCAACAACCGATTGACCGATTCATCTGAAAATTTCAGGGCAGATAGATCTTGACCTGATAAACATTTTTATCCCGTCAGATTTCCTCAAAATGCTTTGGTTTTTGAGTTATAAGCCAAAAACTGCATTTTACCCCTATGTTCTATTTTTAGCGGTGGCGGCCATCTTGGTTGGTTGACAAGGTCACGCCACACATTTTTTAAACTAGATACCCCAAAGATGATTGTGGCCAAGTTTGGATTAATTTGGCCCAGTAGTTTCAGAGGAGAAGATTTTTGTAAAAGATTACTTTAATTTACGAAAAATGGTTAAAAATTGACTATAAAGGGCAATAACTCCTAAACGGGTCAACTGACCATTTTGGTCATGTTGACTTTTTTGTAGATCTTACTTTGCTGAACATTATTGCTGTTTACAGTTTATCTCTAACTATAATAATATTCAAGATAATAACCAAAAACAGCAAAATTTCTTCAAAATTACCAATTCAGGGGCAGCAACCCAACAACCGATTGACCGATTCATCTGAAAATTTCAGGGCAGATAGATCTTGACCTGATAAACATTTTTACCCCATGTCAGATTTGCTCTAAATGCTTTGGTTTTTGAGTTATAAGCCAAAAACTGCATTTTACCCCTATGTTCTATTTTTAGCCGTGGCGGCCATCTTGGTTGGTTGACCGGGTCACGCCACACATTTTTTAAACTAGATACCCCAATGATGATTGTGGCCAAGTTTGGTTTGATTTGGCCCAGTAGTTTCAGAGGAGAAGATTTTTGTAAAAGCTAACGCCGGACGACAGACGACGGACGCCGGACGCGGACGCAAAGTGATGAGAAAAGCTCACTTGGCCCTTTGGGCCAGGTGAGCTAAAAATGGTTAAAGATTGACTATAAAGGGCAATAACTCCTAAAGGGGTCAACTGACCATGTCGGTCATGTTGACTTATTTGTAGATCTTACTTTGCTGAACATTATTGCTGTTTACAATTTATCTCTATCTATAATAATATTCAAGATAATAACCAAAAACAGCAAAATTTCCTCAAAATTACCAATTCAGGGGCAGCAACCAAACAACCAATTGACCGATTCACCTGAAAATTTCAGGGCAGATAGTTCTTGACCTGATAAACATTTTTATCCCATGTCAGATTTCCTCAAAATGCTTTGGTTTTTGAGTTATAAGCCAAAAACTGCATTTTACCCCTATGTTCTATTTTTAGCGGTGGCGGCCATCTTGGTTGGTTGACCAGGTCACGCCACACATTTTTTAAACTAGATACCCCAAAGATGATTGTGGCCAAGTAGTTTCAGAGGAGAAGATTTTTGTAAAAGATTACTTTAATTAACAAACTAGAGGCTCCAAAGAGCCTGTGTCGCTCACCTTAGTCTATGTGAATATTAAACAAAGGAAGCAGATGGATTCATGACAAAATTGTGTTTTGGTGATGGTGATGTGTTTGAACATCTTACTTTACTAAACAGTCTTGCTGCTTACATTTATCTCTATCTATAATGAAATTGGCCCAGTAGTTTCAGTGGAAAATGTTAATAAAAATTTACAAATTTTATGAAAATTGTTAAAAATTGACTATAAAGGACAATAACTCCTTAGGGGGTCAATTGACCATTTCGGTCATGTTGACTTATTTGTAAGTCTTACTTTGCTGAACATAATTGCTGTTTACAGTTATCTCTATCTATAATAATATTCAAGATAATAACCAAAAACAGCAAAATTTCCTTAAAATTACCAATTCAGGGGCAGCAACTCAACAATGGGTTGTCTGATTCATCTGAAAATTACAGGGCTGATAGATCTTGATCTGATAAACAATTTTACCACCTGTCAGATTTGCTCTAAATGCTTTGGTTTTTGGGGTATAAGCCAAAAACTGCCTTTTACCCCTATGTTCTATTTTAGCTGTGGCGGCCATCTTGATTTGATGGTCGGGTCACCGGACACATTTTTAAAACTAGATACCCCAAAGATGATTGTTGGCAAGTTTGGATTAATTTGGCCCAGTAGTTTCAGAGGAGAAGATTTTTGTAAAAGATAACTAAGATTTACGAAAAATGGTTAAAAATTGACTATAAAGGGCAATAACTCCTAAAGGAGTCAACTGACCATTTCGGTCCTGTTGACTTATTTGTAAATCCTACTTTGCTAAACATTATTGCTGTTTACAGTTTATCTCTATCTATAATAATATTCAAGATAATAACCAAAAACAGCAAAATTTCCACAAAATTACCAATTCAGGGGCAGCAATCCAACAAAGGGTTGACCGATTCATCTGAAAATTTCAGGGCAGATAGATCTTGACCTGATAAACATTTTTACCCCATGTCAGATTTCCACTAAATGCTTTGGTTTTTGAGTTATAAGCCAAAAACTGCATTTTACCCCTATGTTCTATTTTTAGCCGTGGCGGCCATCTTGGTTGGTTGACTGGGTCACGCTACACATTTTTTAAACTAGATACCCCAATGATGATTGTGGCCAAGTTTGGTTCAATTTGGCCCAGTAGTTTCAGAGGAGAAGATTTTTGTAAAAGTTAACAACGACGACGGACGACGACGGACGCCGGACGCAAAGTGATGGGAAAAGCTCACTTCGGGCCAGGTGAGCTAAAAATGGTTAAAAATTGACTATAAAGGGCAATAACTCCTAAACAGGTCAACTGACCATTTTGGTCATGTTGACTTATTTGTAGATCTTACTTTGCTGAACATTATTGCTGTTTACAGTTTATCTCTAACTATAATAATATTCAAGATAATAACCAAAAACAGCAAAATTTCTTCAAAATTACCAATTCAGGGGCAGCAACCCAACAACCGATTGACCGATTCATCTGAAAATTTCAGGGCAGATAGATCTTGACCTGTTAAACATTTTTACCCCATGTTAGATTTGCTCTAAATGCTTTGGTTTTTGAGTTATAAGCCAAAAACTGCATTTTACCCCTATGTTCTATTTTTAGCCGTGGCGGCCATCTTGGTTGGTTGAACGGGTCACGCCACACATTTTTTAAACTAGATACCCCAATGATGATTGTGGCCAAGTTTGGATTAATTTGGCCCAGTAGTTTCAGAGGAGAAGATTTTTGTAAAAGTTAACGACGACGGACGCCAAGTGATGAGAAAAGCTCACTTGGCCCTTCGGGCCAGGTGAGCTAAAAAATGACACATTCAAGGATAAATAAATTCTTGGCTTGTCTAAAGTCTGCATTCAAGCCTTTAGAAAATCGGTAATTCTTTGAATATTTAATTTCATGGTTCACCATGACCCATGAAATCCCCGAAAAATTGGTATCCAAAAAATTATAATGAATCCACAGTAACAGTTTCTCTGAAAACATACACAATCCTTGGTCAAATTATAATGAAAATAATTCAATTTCAGGTTATTATCAAAATACAACAGAAAACATGCATAGAACCATTTTAAGATATATACATTATGGTGACTTGAAAAACACCGGTACCACTCAGATTACAATTCTACCTTGACAGGTAAGTTTGTATCTAGCCTATAAAATACTTATTTAGCCTTGAGAATTGAAAGGTCAGTTTATCCCATTCATACAAAAGAAGTTGGTAAAATTTGCTTCATGCCATTTACCTTGTCCAACATTAAGGTCACTTTATTGTTATTGCAAATCTCAAGCTACTGTTTTGCATGTTTAGGTCATGTCCCAACAAAAAATCAATAAATATGACAGTACAATGTACTCTAAGCACAAACACATAAGGTCACTGTGAAATAGACATCTAGGGCAGGAGCAAACTGTCAGTTATACCAAACCAGTTTGACTAGATCTTTAGTTAAAAACCAGTTTGACTAGATGTCTAGATTACTCTTGGAATAACAATGGTGTGGCCTATATTTTGACAATGTAAATAACATGAGGACCTGGATGGGTTTTTTTAATATCTGTATTCTTTAAAGTTTTAGGGCATTTTCTTTTAATAGCCTTGAAATAACTCATTCTGTAAAATTCTCATGAAAATGATTTTCCAATTTAGTCTTTCTGTTACAAGATTATTTATCAATTATGTACATTGATCATGATTATATTATCAGTATTGCATAACAGTTACCTAAGTAACCCTTTATTTTGCACAGTTATTCTTTATACTTTTGCAATGCAGTAAATTATTCTCTTTTCTTTATTTTGATATTCATTTTCTATATTCTCTATTATTTTTTGTTGCTATTACATGTATTCTCTATTCTGTAAACCCCATTCTGAACCTCATAGGTAAACTTCTTTTGTATGAAAGGGATAAACTGACCTTTCAATTCTCAAGGCTAAATAAGTATTTTATAGGCTAGATACAAACTTACCTGTCAAGGTAGAATGGTAATCTGAGTGGTACCGGTGTTTTTCAAGCCACCATAATGAGAATATGATCTCCCTTGTACATGTGTAAACCTACATAAGCAATACTTAGTGTAAATTTCCCTCTTGTGTCCATGGTCATTTCTTTTCTCCCCGAGTCCACACCAAATATGTTTATTTTACCACTGTGACTACCTGTTGCTAAAAATTTGGAGTCTGGGGAAAATGCTAGCGTCCAGGCATCCACTGCAAGGAAATGTTAAAATGTTAAAAGGTTAAAAGGTTAAAAGTTTGCATTAAAAACATTTACCCTTGTATCTGACTTAAAGTGTTATTCAGGCATCCACTGCCAAAGAAGGTCAAAGGTTGCATTAAAAACATTTACCCTTGTATCTGACTTAAGGTCAAGTGTTATTCAGGCATCCACTGCTAGAGAAGGTCAAAGGTTGCATTGAAAACATTTACCCTTGTATTGGACATCAAGTGTTATTTTCCTTAAAGATACAATTTCATCTGCTCAGAAGTTATATTTCTTGCCCAGTAGACATTTTTGGTACAAAATAGTATCACTGCTTTAATATATAATTATTTCTCTGATATTTTAAAAAGTAATTCATTTCATTAGTAGATTTGTATATACTACACATATGCAGTTACAGTACACAAAATGATTCTGTCAAAAAACATTCTCAGAAGTAATCTTTCAGAAAAGGTGCTAAGGTCATCTTCAACTAAATGTGCAGTGATATTTATGCTCCAAGCTGACAGTGACTCGTTTTTAGTTGGAGAACAATAATAAAAGCATGTTACATTTGCTTTCATTTTTTTTATCTCTAGGTCGTGATTTTATGTAAAAAAAAACACATATAAAACCTTACCTGGACCTGCATCAATACTTTTAATACATTTGCCTGTGATGATATCCCATACTCTTACATGGCTGTCTAAACTACTAGAAGCAGCCACTATCAATAGGTTAAGGAATAGTTTTCTTTGAAACTTGAACTTCTAAAAGGGGGTGCATACTATATACATAACTGTGTACTATACCGAGCAAAACACTTTAAATGATCTCATAATAACTTGCTTGTTGACATTTCAGAATGTCAATCTCTTACATAGCAGGATCTACTTACCCTTACAGAGCACTGTTGGTGGGGTTTGCGTTGCTCAGTCTTTAGTTTTCTATTTCTGTCTTTTGATCTTTTCTTTTTTAACCATGGCATTGTATTAAAGTTAATTTCGACTTATGATTTCAGATGTCCCTTCAGCCTATTTCACCTCTCTTTGCCTTTTTTTTTAATTCTTAATTTGTTGTGCTGTTGGCCATTTTATTTTACTTTTTGAATGGTTCATAGTTTATTTCATACCCCTTTTTATTTTCTAATTTATTTTTAAATAGGATACATGTTCCGTTTTTGTTAATGTCTACAGAAACCACACCAAGCTGATGTCCTTCTAAGGCATGTCGTAGATCTAATCTTCCGTCTGTCCTGTAAAATAAGAGAGAAAAGAATAGCAAATCTTATACATGTAACATATATGATGATCACTTCTCTAGTTTTTGAATTTTGCCAGATTTTCAGAACCCTCTGGTTTTATCCATTTAGTACTATTAAAATGATTTACCCACTAACCCCTTCTTTTCTTTTCGTAATTTGATTACATATTACAGTTTAAATGTCTTCTTTGAAAATCTTATAAAGTCTTTATAATTTTTTCATCATTTTTAAAGAATAAGGCGCCAATGTCCACTATAAGTGTATGAAAAATCTAGAGAAAATTATTTCCCATCAAATTTTCAAAAGCTTATACCCAGAAAACAACCACACTGACCCTTTATTTTTTCCTGCTTTTTAGGTTCCTTTATTTCAAAACTTTCAATTTATTACCTTTTTATTTTGAAATAAAGTAGCCAATGTCCTTAAGAAATTTTCATGTGCAACTCAATATATCAGTGGCAACATTTTCTAGAAGTATGTCATCTGCAAACAATTCACTGATCATTTAAATGCATATTGTACAAAACCTGAATCTTATATTTATAACCTAATGAGCCAACTTGAATTTTAGTTCATTAATATGTTTATGAGTTTAGTGTGACTTTAATTTTTACTGAACATTTGTGTTTAGCCTGTTTATGGGTTGGCTGATCATGCCCACTATTATGTGTGGATTTCTCTTACTGTATTGAAAACAAATAGGTGGCCTGAAGCTGTTTTTTGTTCATTGGTTGGATTTTTGTCTCGTAGACACATTTCTCATTTCCAATTCTATTTGCAATTTTTTTTTTAGAATATATACAGTATTTATTAAAAATATGTCTGAACCAGTGTCAACTGTTCAACAGTATTTATCCATCAGATCACCAGCAGTGATGATGATACAAGGCTGAAAATGTTGAGACGAACTATATATCAGTAGTATATATTATATAAAATTGAGAATGGAAATATATATATGCCCATTTTTTAAATTCAAATTCCTTGTAATCAAAATATGATTTAAAACAGATAAAGTAAATTTTAAATAATAATTTTACCATCTCCATATTTTGACCAGATCATCTATTCCCCCAGTTATAATGTTCTCGGATCCATCTGTTTCGTTCTTCTTCCAAGCACAACTCCAAATACTGTCTTCATGTGCTATAAAATAACAGTAAAATATATTATAAGCATCTTTTAAATTCAATTCTTAAGTTAACATGTACCACGACTTTTTGTCAAAGATTCGGAATCCTCTGCTTTTATACATTTGTATATTAGCAACTACTTTGTGTTATTTTGTTATCATGGTTATTGGGATGTACAAGTACCCAGCCATGGCCACTTGTACAAATATTATATTTGTAGTATGTATCCATCTGATAAGTAAAGCCTTTTCAACTGATTTTTATTGTTCATTCTTATGTTGTATTGTTACTGTCCCAGGTTAGGGGAGGGTTGGGATACAGCTAACATTTTTAATCCTGCCACATTCTATATGAATGTGCCTGTCCCGAGTCAGAAGCCTGCGATTCAGTGCCCAGACAGTGGTTGCTGTTTGTTTATGTTTTACATATATTTGTTTTTTGTTCACTTTTTGTACATAAATAAGGTCATTAGTTCACATTTGAATTGTTTTATATTTTCATTTCAGGTCCTTTTATAGCCGACTATGCGGTATGAGCTTTGCTCATTGTTGAAGGCCATACAATAACCTATAGTTGTTAATTTCTGCGTCATTTGGTCTCTTGTGGAAAGTTGTCTCACTGTCAATCATACCACATCTCCTTTTTAATATATTTTTTTTTAATTTGCCTGCTTATACATACCTTACTTTTCTTTTCATCAATTTAAAAAAAATATATACTAATAGCTATGAAAAATCAAGAGAGAACATTTTCCAGCCAAAATTCAAATGGCTAATATCTCGAAAAACAAACACATTGACCCCTATATTTTTTTTGCTTTTTTGTTTACTCAATTAATCCTCTACCAATATATACTAATTTTATGGAAAAGTATTTATTTTGAAACTGAGCAGCAAACATCCTTAAATGAATGAAAATATTAGAGAAAATAATTTTCCACCAACTTTTCAATGGCTTAAATCTAAAAAAAATATACCTACCTGCATACAGAGACCTTACATTTTTTTCTGCCTTTTTTTAATTCGTTTTTATAAATATATGTACTCAGATTTTATAGAAGTCTTTTGAAAAACTTATTTTGAAACAGAGTACTTAACAAAAATTCATTGGTAAAAGAAAGTTATATCTGATTTGTGAATTAAACTCACCCTGTTCCTGTTTGAATATCAGGGAATACTACAAAGATACAATTAAACATAATTAGGTAAACATGAAATATTCTTCATATTATTTTATAGGTTAATTGTTATATGCATTTTTTTTTTTAAATATCGAACTTTTGATGGTTGGTGTGGAAGCCCCCAAACAACCAGAGAGCTACTTTTAAACTGTTACCATGGTTACGGTAAAAAATAAATTAACACAAATAATTTAATTCATTCTAGGTGTTGTTATTCATCTTGAGCCTATCAAACCCACTGCATATTTTATACTCTTTTGTTGGTGTGTTTTATAGGTGTTTCACGCTCCTTGTTTTGTATATAGTTAAGGCAGTTGGATTTCCTGTTGATATTGTTGTACAGTCAAATCATGACAGCGGTCATTTTGGGGACCTGTATAGCATTCTGTTTAGTGTGAGCGTGGGTTTGTGTTCAAGGCAGTATTTCTTTGACCTATAATTGCTAATTTAAACTACATTGTGACTTGGAAGGAGAGTTTTCTCAATGACACTCAAACCAAGTCTTCTTATCTATGTAGACCTTTGGTTTTCTTTTTGAATGGTTTTAAACTGGTCATTTAGGACCCTTTCTGTCTTGCTGTTTGGATGGAGAGTTGTCTGATTCAGTAATTGGCACTCTTACCACACCTTCTCATTTCTTTTAATATATTACATGTATTACATCAATGTGAACTATTTTCAAGTAAACACCTAACCATGAATTAAGATTCTTATTAGTCCAAATAATTAGCTATTATACAAAATGACTTTTGTCATGTGCATTCCAACATACTTCATATATAAAACATTTTATATATTGTGATTTTTTTATTTTTTTTATTTCATACATCATGTTCATGAAAAAAATGATGTTTATTATACATGTGCATTCCAACATACATAATACAATTTGGAAATTAGTATGGCGTTCATTTTATTACTGAACTAGTATTTATTTGTTTAGGGGCCAGCTGAAGGACGCCTCCCGGTGCGGGAATTTCTCGCTACATTGTAGACCTGTTGGTTACCTTCTGCAGCTTCTGCTGAGCTGAGAGGGTATAGTGGAATCTGTGTACACTCCCTTTCGGGATTAATGGAGAAGTGTCACTAATGTAAATTTACAATGTGCAATATTTAAAAGGACAATCCCCACCCCAACACAAAGGGAGTGCTAGAACACTGGGATATCTGTTATTATGGTGGAGGAAGCCAAAGTACTTGGAGGGAACAACTGGGACACTTGTCGGAAACAGACAAACTGCAGATATATCAGTAGCTGATTGATCTCCAGGTCAAAGCAGGGGACAACTTTGACCAACCCAGGCCCCCAAAGTACCCATTCTAGTTTAAACTCTGGTCTGGGTACCAGAGATGTGTGTGAGAGGGTGAAAATCACCCTTCTGATGTACTGATATTTTTAGCATCCCAAGTCAGTATCAAACTTGGGACCTTCAGCACTGTAGCCATTGGTCCAAACCCCTAGACCACAAACTCACATGATGACTTTTGATATCAAAAGCAAAAAAATTAAAATCGCCTAATTGCAAGATGTCATAATTATTTTGACTGGTATACTAGGGTATTTATTCTCATGTACACAAGACCATTGTCAGTGTGCTGAATAATACAAAAGTTTTAATAGGGCTCTTCACGGTTAGTTCGAACTAACCGTGAAGAGCCCTATTATACTACAGGATACAGATTCTAGTGATTTTCTAGTTCTTTTTATGTTGTTTATTATCAGCCACTGTTGCATACATGTGTCTATCAGTATCGCTCTATGATGTATTCCAAATAATTATGACGTCTTGAAAGGATATTATATTTTTTTTCTTTGACGCCTTACATCAACGAAGTAAGGCGTCAAAGAAAAAAAATATAATAGCCTTTCAAGACCTCATAATTTTTTGGACTATCTATGATGTTGAGTCTGGAGGAGAGAAAAAAGAGTAATGTGACTATGTCAACAGTAAGGATCTGTGTACCAGTGACTGTACTGATTCATCTGTTGTGTGTATAGTTACAAGAGGAGTGCAATACACACATGATCTTTAACTGTCCATAATATAAAAACAATTTCTTATCCTTACCAACTGATTCGCCATCCCGTTGCCGGTGGCTGTGTAGTCAATAGAATGTTTTATTTTCTCTTCGGTTTTTCTCTTTGATAAAACGCGTACCTGTCTAAGATAAAAATTTATAGTCTCTAACAAAATATTGTTTTGTTAATTTTTTGATTTGATCTGTTATATTACATTTTATTACCATTTATAACTATAAAATTATTATTGAATACTAATCTGATATATTTGTCGTAAAAATATATAGATCTATAAAATATTTATTTATTTTTTAATTTTGTTTCAAGACTGTTTACAAATGGCGACCGTAGATGTAAACAAATCAACAAAACTATAGACATAAACTTTTTTTTCTGTCCAACACATTTATATTGTACGTTATCGTTTACAATCATAAGTATTCATATACAAGTAGCACTTTATTCAGGAACAATTAGATTCCTTTTGACCAGAAGTCGAGTTAACCAGACAGGTGCCGATTTGACTATAGTGTAATTAGCCCTTTCTGGCAATTTCCTCATGGGCTAAACACCAGAGAAAAACAATTTGCTATCAAGACAAATCCACACCACATAACAGTGGCGGATCAAGAAATTTTCATAAGTGGGGGCCCTTCTGACTGACCTAAGAGGGGGCCCGCGCCAGTCACGCTTCAGTGATTCCCTATATAAGCAACCAATATATTTCCAAAAAAGGGGGCCCCCTGGGCCACCCCCCTAAATTCGCCTATGCATAACACATAATATTAGTCAGCGATTACTCTGAAGTTCAACGGCTATTTTGCTAGACAAGCTGGGCCTTTGACATCAGCACTCGTCCCATACTGACATACTGTCTCAAAAAGTGGATATTCTTATGTCCAACATAGATGTGCTGCTACATTGCTTCTGGTCAAAGCTAACCGACATGGAATTATATAAATCAGGTATCAATTTGTTCATTCTTCATTTATCTCTTCGTTTATGTAAGTTTCATCTTCCTACCACCCTTTACTTTCTCATATTTAGACAGTTTTCACAGCGACCTTTCTCTTCAGAAGAATGAACAAATTGATACCTGATTTATATAAGTCCAAGGCCGTTAGTCTAGAAGCGACAAAGCAGTGCAGCTATTTTGGATGGGCAAATCTCCACTTTTTGATATGGGACAAGCCTTTGGACTATACTTCTGTTTATATTCCACTATGAGGGTCGTAATGACATTCATGACAAATAATGGTTTTAAATTTTTACCAAATGACCTTAATTAACAGTATACACATATTGACTGGCTATGAGGGTAATGGCAATAGTTGGTATTGATGGGACAACAAACTTGCTATTACTAGTCTTTATGTGTGTTATAATACCAAATAAATAAATTTTCTAAAATTCAATATACATTATCTAAAAGAAAAGAAAAATGTCACTTAAACATGCATAAAATTAACTATTATTTATTTTTAAAGTCTGTGTTGCATTTGTAAATATTTCATTTACTACAATCAAGACTAGGAATACTTGTGTTAAAATTTCTGTGCAGCTGATAAATTCTAGCTAAATAAGGCTTAAGGACATCAATCACAAATACAGTTTTTAAAGACATTGACAGACCCATATTATACATTAACTATATTTTAGATCTTTTAAAATGTGTTGCCAAGATTTTTTTTCTCAAAGAATTTTTTTGCTTTTGGTTAGCTACATTTGTATATTGTTATATGGGTCATTCTCAAATTTTGTCCAAATACTTGTGAACGAAAGACTCCAACAAAAATATACAATATATACAAGTTTCATGTACTGTACTGTGAATGGTGACACAAATTAGATTCAGAAACGGCAGTTTAATGTTTGTGGGTATGATTATAAGGAAAAAAATATTCTTCAATACCTCCAGATTGCTCTTATTTTGCATGTGATTTCGCCATTGAAAGCACTTACTGTAATGAATTCAACTTTCTTGTGAAGTAAAATGCATAGTTTTTACTAGTTTTACATCACAAATGTTTTTGTTAATTACAAATGTGAACATATATCTCAATAAGAATTACAAAAAAATGAAAAAAATATTAAAAATCAAAGGTGCCATCTGCCATGTCCTTGTTGTTACCAAATACAATTTAGAATGTGTAAGAGTTATGTACCTTACAATAACTCTTCTTTAATGATGGATCCCTGAAGACAACTTCCTTTGCAGACATCTTGTGACAAAAGCAGACGACAATTTGGTATAATACAAAGAAATTCAGTGTTTAGGTTTGTATTGACTTCACCATAAGTATTTTTTAGGTCCATGATGTTATTAAAAAAAGGTTGTCTTATAAATAAGCATAAACTAAAAATGATAGACAAGCGAAATGCTTATGAAAATACGTTGCACATGAGATTTTATTTTGTGACTGGGGAGCAGTAATTTTTCAATTGGTAATGTTTTCCCGTAAATATATCCTTGGTGTTACTGTCCATTATGTTACCTAAAAATAAGTAACATAATGGACAGAATCGGTTATGTGAAGGAACAAATGTTTAATTAAACCTATGAAAAAGATGATATAAAAGAATTTTATAACATTTTTCGATTTTATATAAAACCAAAACAGACGAGTGTAAGTCATGATATATGTAAACAATACAAAACGTATGCACTATTATAAAATCAGTTAGAAAGTAACACCAGGGAAAATAATGGTAACACACTGGACACATAAACAACAATAAAGCGTCAACAATGAAAAAAAGTACATTTATAAATAAGAAATATATTGAGTAAATAGGTAACCTAAACTCATAATTAATAACACATTTCTATACATGTTCGGTTGAGAATAATACAACCACAAACATCAAAAAGAATAGTAAAAAGTAAAATCACAAAAATACTGAACTCAGAGGAAAATCAATTTGGAAAGTCCATAATCACATGGCAAAATCAAAAAACAAAACGCATCAAAAACGAATGGACAAGAACTGTCATATTCCTGACTTGGTACAGGCATTTTCAAATGTAGAAAATGGTGGATTAAACCTGGTTCTATAGCGCTAACCCTCTCACCAGGGAAAAAAACAGATTAAAAAAATAATCTTTTTGTATGTTTATTGAATTCGAAATTTGATATGATTTTACGTTTTTCTCATGATGCATTTTGTAAATTATCATTTATTTTGCATCTTATCTATCTAAATTATTTTACAGAGCATCATGCCGTTGACGAACGCAGAAAAACAACGTCGTTATAGAGAAAAGAGAGACAGTGACCCCAACAGAAGAGCAGAATTCCTGGCAATATGTAAATCAAAATATCAAAGTGACATAGGTGTTGGAAAGCGCAAACGCATCATTGAAATGACACCACGAGAACAAAGGAAGCAGAGAAAAGAATGGAGGAAAATAAAATCAAAACAAAGAAAAATAAAGAAAAGTAATCACACCATTCTTACACCGCCTTCTTCACCACAACCAGCTCTAGAACAAATCCCTCCAGAACACCACAGTACACGCAGGAAGAAAAGATTGATGGCAAAGTGCTACAGGGACAATGACCAGCTAAGGTTGGAAATTGCAAAGCAAAAACGACTTGCACATAGGCTTCAGATGCGCCTGTTAAGATTGAAACGGAAATCCTCTTTGAATACACCAACAGGTCAAGACACTCCAAGGTCAAAAGCCAGAAAACTTCTAAGACATTGGTCTACTGAAAAAGATGAAGGATCCAGAGCTAAAAGGAGATTAATGAAAAATCAAGCAAAGAAAGCACTACAGTTCCAATACACATTAAATGCAGAACTAATGAATAAGTACAGATCAAAGAACAAAGGAAAGCAGGCACTATCACAGATTATACGGGGCAAGCTAATGAGAAAATACAAAATCATTACAGAAGCAGTTAATGAATTTAGATTTACAGCAGGCAGACAACGTCAAAAGAAAGGCTCACTAAGTAAAAGGTTGACAGACAGAGTCTGCGCATTCTATGAAAGAGATGACATAAGTAGAATCACACCAGGAATCAAGGATACGGTAACAAAGAATGGAATAAAGAAGCAAAGACGAGTTATGACCAAAAGTATTGAGATTATTCACGAAAGATTTATCCTTGAAAATACAGATATAAAGATCAGTTATCCAACGTTCTGCAGAATGCGCCCATTTTGGGTTCAACCACCGAAGGATTCAGATAGAGAAACATGCGCATGCAAATACCACGAAAACATGCAATTTCTTGTCAATTCTCTTCACGGTTTAAACTGTCTTCCATCGAAAAGACTACAAGAGATCGTTAAGATGTTTGCCTGTGACATTAACAAAATGGATTGCATGTACGGAAGATGTATGGAATGCAAAGATATCATTCTTCAATCAGAAACTGATAGTACTATAAATACTGAATGGTTTCAGTGGAAAACAAAGAAGGAAACCAGACTTATAAATAATCAAGAGAAAGAAGTCACACTAACAGTTAAGGAAAAGGTAACTGACAGTATAGATTGTTTGATAGACACATTTTCGAGTGAAGTGCAAAGATTCAAAGTCCACACCTTCAATATCACCAACCAATTCAATCACTACAGGAAAATGAAAGAAAACTTAAAAGAAAATGAAGTTTTAATACACATTGATTTTGCTGAGAACTTCCTTTGCAAGCTTTCAACAGAAATTCAAAGTATGCATTTCGGTGCATCCAAGCAACAAATCACTTTGCACACAGGTGTGTATTACACTAAAGGAAGAACCCAAACGTTTTGCGGAGTTTCGGATTGCCTAGACCACAATCCAAGTGCTATCTGGGCATTTCTTGATCCGATTTTAGATAGAATTATAAATGAGAACAAAAATGTAGACACACTACATTTCTTCAGTGATGGCCCATGCAGCCAGTACCGTCAGAAGGGTAACTTTTTTCTGTTATCAAAGGAAATGTCAAAACGAGGATTACAGGCTACTTGGAATTTTCATGAGAGTGGACATGGGAAAGGGGTCCCTGATGGTGTTGGTGGCACACTAAAGAGAACAGCAAACGATTTAGTTTTACGTGGAAAGGACATCACAAGTGCAAAGTCTTTTGTGGAGAGTATTCAAGAGCAAGAATCCTTGGTGATGCTGTATGAAGTTGTAAAAGAACATATTGCAGAAAAAACACATCTACTAGCATCTCAGAATCTAAAAGCTGTACCTGGAACATTCAAATTGCATCAGAGAAGAACGTCAATATGTGGGGAAATTTGGTACAGAGATGTCAGCTGCACATGTGTTGAGAGTTGTTCGGAATATGGACATAATTGGAAAAAAGCAGTATTAATAGTAAATAGCAAACATGTCCAAGACAAAGATAGAGAAGACAGCAATTTGAGAGGGCTAATTCCAGAAGAAAGTGGTTCGAAAAAGAGTGAAGAAGATAAAGAAGCTAAAACAAAATATAAAAAATCCTGTGATCATCAAGAACCTGATGGATATGTCCCTAAAGATACAGATTCTAGTACCAGAGAAGCATTCTTCTTAAAGACTTTAAATAATTTGGCAAGTTGTACAACTTTTACTGATGTACACAAAATATGCACCACGATACAGAACGAGATAGAAAGACAACAGTTCAACATAGATTACAACTATTTTCCATCTATTTTGAATACAGGCATCAGTGTTGATGAGGATTCTCTTCAAATATTTCCAAAGGATATTTCTCAGAAAGAATTACTTGAATTGACTCCTGTTAGGATTGGAGCGGATGGTAATTGTCTACCTTATACAGGCAGTGTATTTGCCTTTGGTGACCAGAAAAGAGCAGAAGAGATTCGGGTCAGAATGATTATTGAACAGACTATTTTCAAGGATTGCTACCTAGACCAAGATTACCTTAAACGGGGTACAGATAATTCATATACAAACAACGCTTTGTCAAAGACTTATGCCATGTACTCAGATGAGTATATTCCAAATGAAAGACTATCTTTGCGAAA
The DNA here is from genome assembly GCF_036588685.1 of Mytilus trossulus. Classification (NCBI taxonomy): domain Eukaryota; kingdom Metazoa; phylum Mollusca; class Bivalvia; order Mytilida; family Mytilidae; genus Mytilus; species Mytilus trossulus. The sequence goes on from NC_086377.1 coordinate 45,263,164, forward strand.
AGTGGAAATGGTATACAAACAGGAAGTAATGAAAATTACAAAGAACAGGTCTTATATGGGAATCTGGCAACTGTTTTCACTTTCAAGTATTTTGTGCAGACCATTATTTTCTGTGTATCCTATGCTAGGCAATCCAAATGTTCGCAATGATCTTCATAGGTTAATCCTACCTAGACAAAACATAGGCCTTGAAACAGCTTATGTAATGTGGACATCAACAAGAACAGATATGAATGAGAAAAACTGGGTTCCAAATCATTTTGTAGCAGCTTTGAAAGATATTGAAATGGAGGAAAAGGATACTATTGAGAATTTTGATCCAAATGATGTAACACCCCAATACCTAGTCGATCGTTATGTTCTCGTTGAATATGACAATAAGCCATATCCTGGCAAAGTAATAGATTGTGATGAAGCTGAAGTATATGTCACTTGTATGCATAGATTAGGAAAGACTTTAAGAACGAGTACGTTTTATTGGCCACTCGCAGTTCGAGATAAATGTTGGTACGGTATGGATAAGATCATAGGAGTCATTCCTAAACCAAGACTTGTAGGACAAAAATAATTTTCAAATTTCTTTTTACAAGAAAAGTATTTCATCTATTTTTGGTACGTCCTTGGAGTTACCGGTCCTACTGATATGATGTTTTAAAGTGAATAATCTTAAGAAATTTCTGACAATCATAGAATAACCAAGTTTATGTTAAAATCCTCTTTGACAGATACCTTCTTTATAACACTTTTTCTTTCCTTTTGATAAATAACGGTTTTTTAGCTGAAAATGTCATTGATGATACTATTTATGTCATTGTTGTTATATTTTGTCCTTTGTGTTACCATCCTCTTTTACTTTTAAATATTTAATTCATTGCAAATAAACTTATTCAAGAAGATTCTCAAATGATATTAGTAATAATATTTACACAATGGGATATTAAACAAATGAAATTGATCCTGCAAAGTAGATTTAAGAGAAAAATAACAAAGTTGTTTTTTACTATGCCTCTACCTAAAGTATGAAAGTGAAAAATTCACTTCTTTGGAACTTAGGATAAGGTGGACGTAATTTGATAACACATATATTGGATACTCAGGCTATTATTTTGACTTTACACATAATCTGAAATTGACCAATTTTAAATATCAGTGCTTTCTTAATCGGTAACTCCATGGACACTTGCAAGCAGCAAGGGTATGTTTTATGATATTTTTACAAAAAAGTTATTGTTCATGTTGATGTTAAGTTGTATTTTCAGGTTTTGCAGAAGTTAGAGTTCTAATTAAAGTAATTTTTTATCTTAGACTTGCTTATCATTTTTATAAATCTTCTGGTTTTGAATTTGGACATTTTTTGAGAATGACCCATATATTAATTTGAAATTACGACAGGCACAAACAGAAACATTAGAGTTTGGCATTGCCAAGTGTACAAACCCATGCAGGATAGTTTATGACATCATTATTGTCCAATGAAGTATAAGTAAGGGAAAAATAATTATAAAACTATTAACGAGGGTAATAGTCTTTTAAGGAGGCTTGGGGTATAAGATTTTCCAAAAAAAAATTAACATTAATGCTTCAATACAAATTTTATCTATTACCTTGAGTAGTTGTTACTTTATCATGTGGTACAAAAATCATTACAAAAAATCGTCGTGTTGGCCCCAGGTAAATTTTAAAATGTAGATATCATTGAAAAAGCTCTAAATTATCTCCCTTTGGTGCAAATATGCCATTTTTTTGGCATTAAAATTGAAATATCTTTGTTAACTTATCGGTGACCTATATTTTTTATAGTTGTTTTCGAAAAAGCTTTACATTAACTAAATAATTGTAAAAGGAGTATGTTCGATAAGGTCCTAAAATGGCCCCCTTTTTTAGCGTAAATTTCAAATGCGGATTTATTGACCAATGTCACGATAAATTATAGCTAATACATTAAATAGATAGGATATGAAGCATTCTGTTGAAAATTTTACGTGTCTGCGTTTCATTATGACGTCACAAGTTGTACTCATATTGATTTTTCACAAAAAAATCAATGAAAATGGGTTAATTTCCAAGGATTATTTGAGAGAAAACATAGAGCGCATATGTCGACATCAAAGATCTTTTAAAATAATGTTTGTGAAGACATTAAACATGTCTTATTTGAAATTAAGGTTGATGACGCCTGCGCTCTATGTTTCCTATTCCTCTATTTGGTTAAAATCCAGATGATTTTGTCAACTTTCACCAAAATCCCTTATTTTGACCTTTTTGGGATGAAAAAATCAAAGTATTAGAAAAAAACTTTAAGAAAAACAGCTCTGTTTAACTTACCATATGTCTTTAAGGCAACTGAAAACAATTATTGTCTTGTAACCATGAACTTTGCAATTGGGGCCAAATATGACACTTACCGAACTTACTCCTTTAAGCGATTTCTGTAATTTTAAATTCTTTTTTTTTTTCCTTATTACCGCTATTTCTGCTATTTGCCCAACAGAAAAAAAGGACATTAACAAAAATATATGCTTCTTTCCAAGGCAGATTGTGAGCGTAAATAAACAGTGACCCCATTTATAGAAAAATATAGAGAAATCCTTTATTAAATAAAAAAACGATTTCGACCCGCGAGCCCCCTTAAACTATTGACTGGCAAATAGTCTATGAATTGTAAAAACACATCTATTTCATTCTTTTTTTATACAGAAATAACATTCTGATCGAGGTACATGTACATGACATGTATAATAATAATTTTTGGTGCATGATGATAAGTTGTACACTTTCTTTAATACAATATAAAAAATAGTCAGTTTTTGACAAATCACAAACAAACAAAACAAACAAATAATTTATTAGAGTCTCACCTCTTTAAAACATTTGATATACAACACAATATAATATTAACAATTTATAAAAAAGAGCTACTCTAAAAAGAGTTATGAGAGACTGTAAAAACACAGATTAAAATACATTTATATTACATCTATTACATATATCAATATATCTTAGCATAAAACACCATACTATTAAAAACACTTATACAAAAGAAAACAAACAAAATTATAGAAACTTATTACGAGTATAAAATACACTTTCTCTTAAAAAGTACTTCATGGCAGATTTTGGCTGTAGAAACATAAATAAAAACTTTTCTTCATTACTTAAATTACTAAAACTACTTTCTATATTACATACACTGTTAAAAAATAACGTTCGCAGATCTGCATATTCTGGGCATTCTAATAAAACATGTTTTTCATCTTCAATTATATTTAAATCATTTTTTCTACAATTAAAACAGAACCTTTCATTTACATCTATACCTTCATATCTGCCAGTTTCAATTTTAATCGGAGCAACACCTGCTCTAAATTTAGCATATGCACTTCTATATTTACCGGGCATAGTAATACTTAAATATTTTTCTGTACAATAATTTGATTTAAATAACCTGTAAGTACGCAATTTACTGCTTTTATTAGCTAGTAAATTTAAATGCCAATTATTTTGGTACATAATTACATTATTTTTTTTCCCAAAAATTATGGTAACAATAATTAGGTGAGAACTCTGACATATATCACAATAACATTAAAATAAGGATATTTTGACGAATCACAGTGACATTTTTGTCGAGCCTTCGACTTTAGTCGAAAAAGCGAGACTAAGCGATCCTACTTTCCGTCGTCGTCGTCGTCGTCGGCGTCCACAAATATTCACTCTGTGGTTAAAGTTTTTGAAATTTTAATAACTTTCTTAAACTATACTGGATTTCTACCAAACTTAGACAGAAGCTTGTTTATGATCATATGATAGTATCCAGAAGTAAATTTTGTAAAAATAAAATTCCATTTTTTCCGTATTTTACTTATAAATGGACTTAGTTTTTTCTGCGGGGAAACATTACATTCACTCTGTGGTTAAAGTTTTTAGAATTTTAATAACTTTCTTAAACTATCCTTGGTTTGTACCAAACTTAAAGACAGAAGCTTGTTTATGATGATAAGATAGTGTCCAGAAGTGAATTTTGTAAAAATAAAATTCCATTTTTTCTATATTTTACTTATAAATGGACTTAGTTTTTTCTGCGGCGAAACATAACATTCACTCTGTGGTTAAAGTTTTTTAGAATTTTAATTACTTTCTTAAACTATCCTTTGTTTGTACCAAACTTGGACAGAAGCTTGTTTATGATCATAAGATAGTATCCAGAAGTAAATTTTGTAAAAATAAAACTCAATTTTTTCTGTATTTTACTTTTAAATTGACTAAGTTTTTCTGCGAGAAACATTACATTCACTCTGTGGTTAAAGTTTTTATAATTTTAATAACTTTCTTAAACTATCCTAGGTTTGTACCAAACTTGGACAGAAGCTTGTTTATGATCATAAGATAGTATCCAGAAGTAAATTTTGTAAAAATAAAATTCCATTTTTTCCGTATTTTTCTTATAAATGGACTTAGTTCATTTGTAGTTTTTCTGCGGGAAACATTACATACAGTCTGCAGTTAAAGTTTTCAAAACATTTATTAGATTCAATAACTATCCTAGATTTTTACCAAATTTGGACAGAAGCTTCTTACAATCAAAAGATTGTATCAAGAGGAATATTTTTATTGATTTTTTTCCTCATTTTTGTTGAGCCTGCGATTTACAGTAATAGTAGCCGAGACACTGGGTTCCGCGGAACCCTTACAAATTTTTAACTAATTTGTGGCTAACAGAAGCCAAAAATTACTGTTTGTTCCTTGTAAGAAGCTAAGAATTTAGTAGCCAACACCAATTTTTAGGAAACATTTGGGAAAAGTGTTCCTGCTAACTTCAAACCCTGCCTTCTTTTAAGTTTATCAATTAACATACATGTACTCACTTATCAAAGTTCATCTTGGCTTTATTACTTTTTATTATACTTTTATTATAGATCCAGCTTCACATGTATCTACAATTTTGAATAAATAATTTTGCTATATTGTTATTAAAGTGCATTTCTAAATTTGGATCCTGAAACTTTTAATAAAGGTATTTTTTTTACAATTGATGTTAATTTTTAGATTCAAAACGTTTACCAAATCATAGGATACAGCTGGTAAATCATGTTATTAAAGAATCATTTATTTGTAATTTTAGAAAGTTCACAACATGCATTCAGAAGATTCTGATGACGATATGAATGTAGGGGCTCCCATGATGGTGGAGGTCAAAGGTCATAGTAGAACACCAAGGCAACATTCACAAAGGTCACTTCACAGAGATTCTGATGAAGATGAAGAGAACAGGTGAGTGCAACATTAGATAAAAATGTGCAGCACTACAGAATTCATGAATTTGATAAAATTTGAAATGGAAATGGGGAATGTGCCAAGAAGACAACAAAGAGCAGATAACAACCTAAGGCAACAAAAGGGTCTTCATTGCAACAAGTACATATGTATATCCTGCACCATGATGCAGGCTTCAGCTTTACCAAAAACAATTGATGTTATATACATGCTTAATATCCAAGATGATGTTTCAATTGTCAAGAAATTTACATTTGTAAGGTGCAGGATTCTAACATCTGTTCTAAAAATATAACATGTATAAATGATGTCATTGCAAAAGTCATCTTTAGAAATTGGAGTTATCATCCTTTGTCTATAATAGCTGTTAAATCAGCAACAACCAACGCAGTATTTTATTTGACTTCCCAAAGTTCCCACTGATAAATTAACAAACTTTACCATTCAGTGAATTTGCTTACAAGCACTTTGATTAATTTTTACAAATTATTCTCCAGATATGAAGATGATTACGAGGATGATATGACCACAGCTAGATCAGGGAGGACAACCAGTAGGAAGAAAAAGCCTGGGAAGAATGGTCGTCATGGGATAGATATGACACCACCTGACAAACTTCTCAAACAGGCAGTTAAAAGGATTGGAAAATTCAGAGAAAATGAAAAAGTAAGAACTATTTTTTGGTCTTTTCCTTTTAAAAAATATTCCTACTTTTATTCCTGTCTTTTCCAGCTAACTAGAAAACCCAAACAAGAATGAATGAATTAGTTTTGAATATTACCAAATCTGCATATACCTCCTTTCACATTAATCTGTAAATAAAGAAATTATTGCAATTTACTAACAAATGACTGATAATGCTGAAAGGAAAGTTGTGCATTGTATACTGTAAATTCAAAATTTAATGCGAGGTTTTAATTATTGCGAAAAATGCGACAGAGTTGTAAACGCAATAATTCAAACTCGCATTTTGAAATGTTTTATATGAATTAAACAGGATTTTTCTCAAAATCGTAAAAATAAAAATCGCATTTCAGTCTAAAATGACAAAATCGCAATAATAAATGCACGCAATAATTTCTGAATTTACAGTAATTAAATGCAAGATCAAATCGCGATTTCAGATATATTCTTGTTATTGTGATACTCATTCAGTCCTATTATGCACAATGATAAACTTATCACAATAATTTCTGAATTTAAAGTATATAAATATAATCACTTTGGGAAAATGTGTTTGTATTTTTTAAGAATTTTGACATGATTGATATTAAATGGATATCAAAGCATTATATATAGTATGAAAACAAATTTGTTCTAATTACAGTAAGTTAAAATTTATTTGTTGCAAGCTTGTTTACTTATCAAGAAACACAAAACTTATATTTGCTAAAAATAAAGTTAGAATTATAGAATTATCATAAAAATTTAAGGTCCAAATTGACCCTCATTGACTTTAAAAATTAATGTTTTTATTTTACAATTTTAGCATGATGAAGCTATCAGAGAACTGGTGCGATGCATAGCACTTACCAGGATTGTTTATGGTGCTAATCACTGGAAGTTAGCAGAAAGCCATGCTGATCTGGCCGAAGCATATCTAGATCTTAAAGGTGGGATTATTCTGCAGGTTTAAAGTTTTATACTTTTTGAAGATGAATGCCTCTTTTATAATTTTATTGGGGTGTACAAGTGTTGATGGTAGCACATTTTGTATGAAGTGTGAAAGCTTATGATAAAATGATTTGACCGGGGGAAAGGGAATAAATGATGATCGTAGTACAACCCAACCTCTGTTATGTGATTGCAATTGTTTTTTAATGTATGCGTCTTTTGTGAATTCTTCCCCCTGGTTTTGTGATATTAGCTCAGAAATTTTAAACAATCAGGATTCTTAAATATAACTTGCAAGACCAGAGATGTCAATAATAGAAAAATATTAAATGGTTTATATTTGGACAGGAATAAAATAGATTCAGTGCTTTTCGGGAATTTGTTATAAAAAGTAAAAAAAATCCAATAATTTTGAAGTCATGAATCTATCCAAATATAAAGCATTTAAAAGAACACTAAATGTAAATTTTTGATTTTTTATACATATCTTGACATACATTTCAATTTCATGTTTCTTCTATTTTAGGATTAGCACCACAAGCAGACTATCATGCAGAATCAGCCAAAACCATCATGTTAAACACTGTCGCTACCTACACAACGGAACAAGAGAAAGCAGATGTCATCTTCATTTTGTTTAAGATTCATCATACTCAAGGGAGAGCACTCACAGAGATGAAACAGTACTCTGATGCAGAGAAGGCTCTGTCGAAGGCCGATAGGACCTGTCATGATTTCAGTCGGTTGACATGTGTCAGTGATAACGAATGTGACGAGATGGAGATTAAATATTGTCATGCTACTGCTAGGTTTGTTACTTGCATTTAAATAGGCGAAATGTCTAGGGTTTTATTTTTATTCTTGGCTGTTTGCAGCCATATTATGTGTCTGTGCACTTTGACCTGCAAATATTTCTGCTTCTTTAAGAATCAGTTCTTACCATTTTTTTAAAATTCTTTAATTATACCCCCGCTTTAAAAAAGGGGGGTATACTGTTTTACCTCTGTCTGTCCTTCCGTCAGTCAGTCCGTCCATCCCATAAATATTTTTTGTCACATTTTTCTCAGGAACTACAAAACAAGGACTTCTGAAATTTGGTTTCAGGGTTTATCTAAGTCAGCTATACTGTGTGATGCTTTTTCAGATAGATCACTTGACAACTTCTTGTTTACCGAACACTTGTATGATTTTACACATGATAGCCAAGTTGAAAATTTTCGTCACATTTTTCTCAGGAACTACAATACAAGGATTTCTGAAATTTGGTTTCAGGATTTATATAAGTCAGCTATACCATGAAATGCGTTTTCAGATTCATCACTCGACAACTTCCTGTTTACCGAACACTTGCATATTTTTACACTATTAATATTATCCACTTGCGGCTGGGGTATCATCAGTGAGCAGTAGCTCGCAGTTTCACTTGTAAATGACAGTTTTCTCATCAGACTTGCGATGTGTGTGGTGGGGACAGTTCAAACAAGAGGACTAGTAGTTTAAGTCCCTGGATACAGAAAAAACATCCACTAATTAGTTTAAGGGAAGACAATATTTCAATAGCGGTTCATTTATGAAGATTTTGATAATATTTTAGAATACACCAACTTTTCAGTAAAACTTACCATTCAAGAATATATAGTTCTTATTATTGCAATGCCAAGTCACATTATTTGCATTGATAAAAGCCTCACAGTAATTGTTTACATTATGTAATTTATTCTACAGATTATACTGGAAACAGAAGAAGCATGCCAGATCAGCCGCCCAGTTTGATAAACTATTAGACTTAATGAAGAGACAGTATGGACCTGATTCTATGGACCTTGTTCCTATTTATCAGGAATATGGCAAAATATCCTTTTATTTATGTTATGAAAAGTCCCCTTTTTTAAATGGTTTATAGATAGATAAACTATTAAAGTTGAGAAACAAAAAAAATAACCAAAACAAAAACAAAAGTCAAAATAAAAAAAGAAGGAAAGATCAAGTATAATATAGAAGTACAAAATGCATGAGCCTATTCATATATAAAAACTAGATTGAGTTGTCTAAAAAAAAAGAAGATCTCGTCATCTGGTATGATTGCCAATGAGACAACTATCCACAACACAGCAAATGACACAGAAATTAACAACTATAAGTCACTGTACCGCCTTCAACAATGAGCAAAGCCCAAACTGCGTAGTCAGCTATATAAAATGTGGTGTGTTTGTTCTTGATTATCTCTTATATGTGTAAAATGCTCCAAATGACTCTTGAAACTATTATGTGTTAGCCATTTTAGTATTATAAGAAAACTGTGATTAATTTGTGTAACATAACCAAATGAATTCTATTGAAATTTAAGATATTGATTTAAAAAAAAACTGTCGAAAAAGATGTGCATACATAGTACAGGAAATGAATCAATTACCAAAAAAGGTCATACTGTTACTGCTAACTTTCCTTAACAAGTATAAGTAGAATTGAGTAAAGGAAAATATGCCAATTATGACAAAGCCACAGACCTCTACCTACAGTCTCATACTATAGCTGGTGCTAAGTAAGTTTAGATTTCCACCTGACCTTGAAGTCACAGGAATTTCCTGTGCTTGGTGACAAATTTAAAAAAAAAAATGACAGAATTGAATACCACAATGTATTCCTATTTCAGGCTTATATAAACACAGTTTTTTTTTATTATTCTTAAACAAATAATAATTTAGTGATTCATTCACATTACATTTACTCAAAAAATTGTCGTTTAAAAAAAAGAACTTTACAGGGCCATTTAATGTGATTACTGGCTTCACTCCTGTGTCATTTCTTATATTTGAAATTGACATTTCTGTGTATCTTGTTATTAACTAAATTGAAAAAAAGGATCTTCCTGTTTGTTGCTCATTCAGGACAGGAAAAATGCCTAAATAAAACCTTACTAACATGTTTGTCATTTGAAATACAAAAAGTTAATCTTTGCAAAAAAAAACTTTATAGTTTTGGAAATAGCAAAGACAACTGTCTCATTATTTAAGACCATTATTTAAGGTTTCTACATACAAAAAAGTTCAGACCAGAAAATTTTTATATAGATATTAATATTACACAATAGACATAAGAAGATGTGATTATGAGTGCCAATGAGACAACTCTCCATCCATGTCACAATTTGTAAAAGTAAACAATTATAGGTCATAGTAAGGTCTTCAACACAGAATTTTGGATTAGCCTACAAGCAAGCTATAAAGGGCCCAAATAGTGACTAGTGTTTTCCCATTCAAATGGGAAAATCCAGTTTCTTCAACCTTTGCAACATTGGTGTTATCGTGAAGGTGCAGGATTAGCTCTTGCCCAGGCTTACATCAGTAAATTAAATGTATTATCCCATATGTTGATGTCTTATATTCAATATTTCAGTTATCGTGAAGGTAGTACTAAGATGGTGGACACAGGCTTAGCGCTAGCTCAGGCATACATCAGTACCGGGAAGGAGGAAGCTGAAGACTTGGCTGAGAAGTACCTAAATGAATGTCTAGTAACATGTCAGACAGGGTACGGTCCACAACATAAAAAGACAATAGAAGTACAGGATGAACTGGCTAGGTTACTTATCAGAACAGATCGACAAGAGGTATTGTGTTGTGTTCATTTTATGAATTTTAATAGATATAATAAGATGTGGATGAGTGCCAATGAGACAAAGCTCCATCCAAAAAAATTCATCATTAATAGCAGGATTGAAACTTCTTATTTGGAAAAGACTTTTGTCTTGTTGACAAAAGACTCACCTGTGACGCTCCAATAATTTTTTTTTAAAAAGGCCAAAATAAGTATGGAGTTGAAGACCATTGAGGACCTAAAATTCCTAAAAATTTTGCCAAATACAGCTAAGGTAATATATTCCTGAAAATCAAAATTTGTAAAAGTAAACCATTATAGGTCAATGAACGACCTTCAACACAGAGCTTTGGCTCACACTGAACAGTAAGCTACAAAGGGCCCCCAAAATGACTAGTGTAAAATTATTCAAACAGGAAAACTAACTGTCTAATCTATATAAAAAAAAGAGAAACACTAAGGAACCACTTAAAACAAAAGACAACCACTGAACAACAGGTTCCTGACTTAGGACATCAATTGTTTAAAAAGGCATTTGATCTTTAAATTTTCTTAAAATCAAATACATAAAGAATAACAAGATACATTGTCTCAAATAAAAAAATAGATTTGTACAAGGCCTTAGGAATAGAACATAATCTCAGAACAAATTAAGCTACATATTGAGACCAAGGATCCGGAAATTTTTTCACCTAATTTCGGTCATTTTCATACAACTTAAAAGTTGATGCCCCTTTTCAAAAAAATGATTGTCAAAATCACATTACTGCATGAGACTCATTATGAGTATGCTCATACTCGATCGTCATGTTCGTAGCATCAACAAACTTGTTTCACTGTTGCATTGCAATTGCTTCATGATTTGTCCTACCATTTTCCAAAAATTGATCAAGAGCAATTAAGGGAAGGCAACAGTTTAAAAATAAAATGATTTTAATGACTCAAAACGATAATATTCTCAGTTATCACTTATGTTTCTTTCGATTCTGAAGTCAAAATTCATTCGGATGTTATGCGACAATAGTAAGACGAACAATTCCGGACTCATTTCCGGGATTAGTTTTGTTTACCCAAATCACAGGAAATCATCGGCTTTTTAATATTTTACCTTTAGTAGTGCAAGAATATTAATTAAAATAGTTGCACTAGCTTTATTTAGGATGAAATTATTTTAAATTTACGATTAATTGTCTAAATCTGTGGAAGAGAATTTCAAGCATGTGTATTACATAGTAAACAAAGCACGTGTGTTAGAAGTAAAAAAAAAAAAAATTCTACGTAAATTAAACCAAGTTTTAATTTGATTTTAAATCATAATTGACAATTGTCTGACCTGTTGGGTAATTAAATAATGAAGCCAGTTGGTATGGAATTTTTATTTCTTTATAATAATAGTTTGGAGCTTGTGATTAAATGCCAGGTGTGAATTAAAAACACAGGTAAAGAGATTAGCAATCATTAGCCAATAGCTCCCCGAGGCATTAATATAGTTATTAGGAGGGCCCTCAGGATTATTACACTTTATTGGAGTGGCAGTTTAATTACAGGAAATTGATAACAAAACAAAAATATGTTCAAAATGGCGATTTTGAAAGTCAATCTCAACGAAATGACCGAAATTATTACTGTTGAAAAATAAAATTTGACCTAAATCCAAATTAAAAGTTTAGGACATTATAGTTTCAGTTTAGGACATGACTGGCAAATATGACCGTTTCCGGACCCTTGATTGAGACACTGTATAGCTATTTGCTTTATACTGAAACTCATATAACTGTTCCATATGAAATAATGTGGGTAAAAACTATAAAAAAAGAATTTAAAGGAGACAATGAAAATCTTCAGTGACATCATTAATAAAACCATACGCCATCGCCAAAAACAAAATAATCAGTTATGTATTGCGACAATTGTTGTGCTTTTTACACACCTTAGATATTTATAATAAAACTTTAAAGATGACTTAAAAATTGATGAACAACATTCCTGTTGCATATTATTTCAGGTTTCCTTTATACATGTTTGTTTAATATTTTATTTCTTATCAAGCGGTATCATATTTTATGGATTACGTTCATCCATTCATTTTTTACAGGATGGTTTAGACATTTTAAAATCCACTTTACCAGATAAATGTGAGATTTACGGTGACTACTCAGAGCAGGTCTCAGATACACACAAACTTACAGCATCAGTCCATCTATCTCAGGGAAATCTGGAGAAATCACTCAGAGGTTATAAAAAGGTAATGTTACTAATTTTGTTGACATGAAGAATTTGTATTTCATATAAAAAAGGAAGTGTTGTGTTATTGCCAACTAGACAATTACCAATGAAAGTGCAAGAAATGTTGATGTAAGCAACTATAGGTTATGGTATGGGCTTTAACAGTATCAAAGCTTATGCTGTTTAGTCCGCTATAAACGTCTTGAAATTAAAAATAAGCTTATTACACACCATTTGGTCTCTGGTGGAGAGTTTTCACATCACTTGACGTCTGTTATTTGTCCGCATCTATGGTCGTCATCTGTTAACTGTTTCAAAATCTTCTTCTCTTAAACTGTGGCCACAATCATTATTGGGTATCAAGTTAAAAATGTGTCCTCCAATGACCCCTTCTGCCAACTAAGATGGTCTGACATGGCTAAATATTAAACATAACAGTAAAATGAATGTTTTGCTTAAAACTGTTATTGAGAAAAAAATCTGACAAGAACATAAATGTTCAGAATATTTAACTCTACCAATTGTTCATATAGTTTTTTTTACCCTCTTATGTGTTTTGAAAAAAAATATAAAGAAGATAGAGACCAAATGATCAGCAATACAAGATCAACAAAATACAGATTTTTGTAATGAATTTTATTCTGTTCTACAATGTTGGAGAGTGTCCTTTGTTAAAAATACACTTTGACCAAGGTCAGTGATACATGCCCTTTAGAACCTCTAGTTATATTATTTATGTAAGTTGATGTTTTTCTCTAGTTATTTTAAATTAATTGCCATTTATATCGTCTGTTTTCAGTGTTTAAACATAGAACAGATAGTCCTTGGTAAAAATCACAGAAAAACAAAAGATACGGAAAGAACCATTGACATATTAATGGCGTAAGTAAATTAGATATCATGGATTTATATTCACTTGATAACACACAGACATAAACAGGTTTATGGTAAAATGAGGGCATATATACATATGTGTATTCAGCAAGGTTCTCGCTAAGGTGAGTCCATTAGTACTGGACTCATCAAAATTTGTCTTGGCTCACCATTTTCAAAACTGGTGAGTCCACAGATGCATCAAGATTGTAAGATTTTGTATCAACTGAACACAGTTAAACACAAATATCATCATTTTATAGCAAAAGTTTAAAAAGTAATCTGAATTTAATGTCCTTTTATTGCTCTGTTAGGCCATGGAGAATAAAATATTACATTATATTGCAATAAAATATAATCTTCTTGCTGTTGGACTCACCATGGCCAAAAATGACGAGTCCCTGGACTCGCTTTCAAAAATCCTTAGTGAGTACCCTGTGTATTGTACATAAAGTTACATTTGTAAAATTACATTGAGAAAATTGCATTTCAAATTTTGATATTATAATTTGTACACAGCTACTTTTGCATAGGTACTATTTCTGTAGTATTTTTGTACTTAAAAAGCTGTAGTACTGGAAATTTACTTTTGATATTTAGTACTATTTCTTTATTTTAGAATTATTGTAATATTTAGGTACTTGTATTTTCCAGTACTTGATTTGTACTTAAAATATTGGTACACAAATAATACAAACAATGATCACAGTATTCCATGTTTGAACATCATAACCTAATTTAATAAGTAACAGCTAAATAATAACTTAAATTTAATTTAATTATCTTGCATCAATGTCCATTATTCAATATTAATGATCAAAATAACAGATGCACACAAAAACTTCTGAATATTCAGTGACCATATTTAAGTTTTTAAATTTTACTTTCAAAGACATGGTTAATTGATTCACAGATGACACACATTTAGTTAAATGCTTTCTCAAGTTGGTACCAAACATTTAGACTAACATTAATTTTGCTCTTTTCATTTTCATAAAATTTTGACAAAATGTTTACTTTGACCATCTAACAAAAATGTAGAAATAACCACAGACCGTATCGTAAAAATTTCATTGGACATATATAAAAAAGAAGATGTGGTATTATTGCCAATGAGACAACTATCCACAAAAGACGAAAATGACAAAATATTAACAACTGTAGGTAACCATATGGCCTTCAACAATGAGCAAAGCCCATACCGCATATAGCAATTTGACAAACTAAAATTTGGATCAACAAGAACCTTGATATTTCCTTAACAATAGAACGTTATTAAAATGTTTATGCTGATTTTACAGAGTTATCTCCCTGTACAGTTATGTATCACCTTAACATTTTTGTTTCTGTTTTGTAGGAGCCCTGGTTTATCAAATAAATTTGTATTGAGTAAAGAAGATGAACTGAAGAAAAGGCCAAAGTTCAACACCATGGTGACGACAAAACAAACATTAGGAGGATTTAAATCCTCAGCATTTTAGGTTTTAGGATTATTTCAAATATCAAAGTAGAAAATTTTGGATGGATCGGAAATTTGCAAAAGTTAATCTTGTTTTGTGGTGCACAGTGAACAAGCCTCATCGTGCTGCATCTACATTTAGTAATCTGCATCGGTTGACTCGAGAATTTGCGACGGTTAAACTATTGCCGTCATACAACAGTCACTTTTCCTTAATTGCGTCAGAAATTTTCTATTATGAATTCAAATTTTATGGTGGCCTTTGTGATATAAAGTAATAGTGATGAGGGGTATGAAATTGAAAAATATGGCAAATAAATCTGTAAATGTGGAGAATTTCTGTTATGAAGCAGCTAAAGATGCATTTTTATTCACTCTAAAGTGTCATTTGTCTTAACGAAAACTTCACTTACATTCCATGAATATATGATCAACATTAAGTTTGTATGTGTATGTTATTTATCAGATACTTTGAATAACCAACAATTGTCCATTGTCAAGAGCAGTTGTACATGTCTCTCTAACATAAGTCAATTTTCCTGCAGGCTCCTAGCTCATTGTTGAGTTTTTCTATAAATATATGTAGTAAAACTGGCAACACATATTCCATGTATTCCTGATAAAATTGATTGAATCGGCAAGCTATTTATCATTTTTACTTTTGTCTCATACAAGGATTAGAACTTTCCTTATTTAACATGTCTGTGATATTTTCTATATTTAAAATAAATTTATACCTGTATAAAACACGTTTTGACTGATAGCCTGCATTATTTTTCATTCCATTTTTAGCTCACCTGGCCCGAAGGGCCAAGTGAGCTTTTCTCATCACTTTGCGTCCGGCGTCCGTCGTCGTCCGTCGTCGTCGTCCGGCGTTAACTTTTACAAAAATCTTCTCCTCTGAAACTACTGGGCCAAATTAAACAAAACTTGGCCACAATCATCATTGGGGTATCTAGTTTAAAAATTGTGTCCGGTGACCCGGTCAACCAACCAAGATGGCCGCCATGGCTAAAAATAGAACATAGGGGTAAAATGCAGTTTTTGGCTTATAACTCAAAAACCAAAGCATTTAGAGCAATTCTGACATGGGGTAAAATTGTTTATAAGGTCAAGATCTATCTGCTCTGAAAATTTCAGATGAATCGAACAACCTGTTGTTGGGTTGCTACCCCTAAATTGGTAATTTTAAGGAAATATTGCTGTTTTTGGTTATTATCTTGAATAATATTATAGATAGAGATAAACTGTAAACAGCAATAATGTTCAGCAAAATAAGATTTACAAATAATTCAACATGACCGAAATGGTCAAATGACCCCTTTAGGAGTTATTGCCCTTTATAGTCAATTTTTAACCATTTTTCGTAAATCGTATTAATCTTTTATAAAAATCTTCTCCTCTAAAACTACTGGGCCAAATTAAACCAAACTTGGCCACAATCATCATTGGGGTATCTAGTTTAAAAATTGTGTCCGGTGACCCGGTCAACCAACCAAGATGGCCGCCATGGCTAAAAATAGAACATAGGGGTAAAATGCAGTTTTTGGCTTATAACTCAAAAACCAAAGCATTTAGAGCAATTCTGACAAGGGGTAAAATTGTTTATAAGGTCAAGATCTATCTGCTCTGAAAATTTCAGATGAATCGAACAACCTGTTGTTGGGTTGCTACCCCTAAATTGGTAATTTTAAGGAAATTTTGCTGTTTTTGGTTATTATCTTGAATAATATTATAGATAGAGATAAACTGTAAACAGCAATAATGTTCAGCAAAATAAGATTTACAAATAAGTCAACATGACCGAAATGGTCAAATGACCCCTTTAGGAGTTATTGCCCTTTATAGTCAATTTTTAACCATTTTTCGTAAATCTTATTTATCTTTTATAAAAATCTTCTCATCTGAAACTACTGGGCCAAATTTAACCAAACTTGGCCACAATCATCATTGGGGTATCTAGTTTAAAAATTGTGTCCGTTGACCGGTCAAACCAACCAAGATGGCGACCATGGCTAAAAATAGAACATGGGGTAAAATGCAGTTTTTGGCTTATAACTCAAAAACAAAAGCATTAAGAGCAAAACTGGCATGGGGTTAAATTGTTTATCATGTCAAGATCTATCTGCCCTGAAAATTTCAGACAAATCGATAGTCAATTTTTTAACAATTTTCATAAAATTTGTAAATTTTTACTAACACTTTCAACTGAAACTACTGGGCCAATCATTATAGATGGTGATATATGTACGCAGCAAGAATGTTCAGTAAAGTTAGATGATTAGATCTACAAGCACATCACCATCACCAAAACACAATTTTGTCACGAATCCATCTGTGTCCTTTGTTGAATATTCACATATACCAAGGTGAGCGACACAGGCTCTTTAGAGCCTCTAGTTTAGTTTATTCATGAATGGAATTGGATGTTTATAAGTAGTAGTGTGGATTCATTTATTTTTGGTGGTACCAATATTCGTGGATTGAGGAAAAATTGCATATTCATGGATATTCATTTTTTTCATTTTGCACATACAAGCCTATTTAAAGATTGTCATTTGTTGAACAATTAATTTCGTGGTTTGTTGTATTAACAGGATCCATGAAAATTGGTATCCAACAATAATAATAATCCATAGTATAAATGATCTTCCTGCCATAGCAGTATGTGTTAACTAGAATTTGATAGAATATTTATATGTCATGGTAAAAGGGTAATACTAAACAACGATAGAAAAAGCAGAAGTTAAAGATAAAGAAAAAGTGAAATCATAAAAGTACTGAACTCCAAGGAAATTCAAAACTGGACGTTCCTTATCAAAAGGCAAAATCAGCTGAAACGCATCAAACGAATGGATAACAAAGTTCATATTCCTGACTTTGTACACACATTTTATTATGAAGAAAAAAGTGGATTAAACGTGGTTTATCAGCTAGCTAAACCTCTCATTTGTATGACAGTAGCATCAAATTCCTTATATTGACAACAAAGAGTGAACAAAACAAACACATAATATGTAAAAATGTCAAAAATAGGGATACAGCAGTCAGCATTGTGTTATTATATTAATTACAATAAAACAAACAAATATAAAGAATCACAAAAGGCATATATCAAATTTAACAACCTCATGGTGAATAAACATCATTGGCAAAGATTTATTGTTTGTCTGTGACTGTAGATTCAGAAAATATTGAGGCTATTTATTATTGCAATTTTTGAGGAATGGTGTCATCCATCTGCCTTATTGGATATAATAATTTGCAGTAATTTCTGAATATACAGTAATAAAATTAACGGTACCAATTTTCTTGCACCAGATGCGCATTTGGACAATTCATGTCTCTTCAGTGATGCTTGTGGCCAAAATATTTGAAATCCAAAGCTTATATAAAAGATGAAGAGCTATAATCCAAAAGGTCCAAAAAGTATAGCCAAATAGGTAAGAGGAATCAGAGCTTTGCATGAGGGAGACACATTCCTTAATTTATAATAATTTCTAATATTTTGTAACAGCAAATTTTTATAACACAAAACATCTGTATTTTCAGTAACTTAGCATGATGATCAGTAGTTCTTTTTCCTTATTGTAATTGGACGTCTGATGAACAACAGATCTTGTGTGTTCTAGTAAAGATGGTCGGAACTTGGAAAAAAGTTTCACTACATTTGCAGTTCTATAAATAGAAATTTGACAGATCAGAATGTGGTTCAGTTAACTTTTGAATGGATATGCTTGAAACTAAAGCCAAAGTGAAAATCTTTGTAAAATAATTAAATTTCGTTTGTTATAAAATGATGCTTCTACAAGAAAGCTATTAAACAAATGGTTCAAAATTGTACAGTTTATGTAAGCCTTTTAAAACTTTACAGACGCCATTATGATTTGGCATATCCTTGTCAAATAACATCGGACAAGTTTACTTGTAGCAATAGTTTCATAATCTTTTCACTCATTGTGAAATCACAGATTATGACCTTTTCAATGAGCTTTTAATTGCACCGACTTATGCAATTGGTGTCAGTTGTAAAACAGGAACGACTCTACCATCCTAAAATATATTCTTTTGTTTGTTGTTAGTTTCTATGAATTAATCTTAAATTACCTGTTTGGTTTAGTCGGTTGTTATCCGCCTGTACGTGCTTTGACTTTCTGGCCATCTTAGTCCGTTTGTATTGGACTTTGAACTAATATTTGAATGCAACCTTAAATTACTAGTTGGTGTATTCCCCCTCTATAGGCATTTGCATATATATTTACCAAACGAAAACTATTTCATTACACAAATGAACGGTAGAACAAACTGAAAACACTACTAGGGTTATGGTTGAATAAAGCAGACAATGTTCGGTTTGAAAATACGAACAATGTCACTCAAAACCAAAACAGCAGGAAGGTCAAATTAAAGTGAAAGGTTTAGCATTATAAAGTCAAGTTCAATCCACCATTTTCTACTTTTGAAAATGCCAGTACCAAGTCAGGAATATGATAGCCCATTTGTTTGATGTGTTTTATCATTTGATTAGGAACTTTCCGTTTTGAATTTTCCTCGGAGTTCAGTATTTTTGTGATTTTTCCTTTTTATACGACCGCAAAATTTGAAAAAAAATTCGTCGTATATTGCTATCACGTTGGCGTCGTCGTCTGTGTCGTCGTCGTCGTCCGAATACTTTTAGTTTTCGCACTCTAACTTTAGTAAAAGTGAATAGAAATCTATGAAATTTTAACACAAGGTTTATGACCACAAAAGAAAGGTTGGGATTGATTTTGGGAGTTTTGGTCCCAACAGTTTAGGAATTAGGGACCAAAAAGGGCCCACATAAGCATTTTCTTGGTTTTTGCACAGTAACTTTAGTTTAAGTAAATAGAAATCTATGAAATTTTGACACAAGGTTTGTGACCACGAACGGAAGGTTGGGATTGATTTTGGAAGTTTTGGTTCCAACAGTTTAGAAATAAGGGGCCAAAAAAGGGCGCAAATAAGCATTATTCTTGGTTATTGCACAATAACTTAAGTTTAAGTAAATAGAAATAAATGAAATTTATACACAAGGTTAATGAACACAAAAGGAAGGTTGGGTTTGATTTTGGGAGTTGAGATCCCAACAGTTTAGAAATAAGGGGCCAAAAAGGGGCACAAATAAGCATTTTTCTTGGTTTTCGCACCATAACTTTAGTATAAGTAAATAGAAATCTATGAAATTTAAACACAAGATTTATGACCATAAAAGGAGGGATTGATTTTGGGAGTTTTGGTCCCAATAGTTTAGGAATGAGGGGCCCAAAGGGTCCAAAATTAAACTTTGTTTGATTTCATCAAAAATTGAATAGTTAGGGTTCTTTGATATGCCTAATCTAACTGTGTATGTAGATTCTTAATTTTTTGTCCCGTTTTCAAATTGGTCTACATTAAGGTCCAAAGGGTCCAAAATTAAACTTAGTTTGATTTTAACAAAAATTAAATTCTTGGGCTTCTTTGATATGCTGAATCTAAACATGTACTAGATTTTTGATTATGGGCCCAGTTTTCAAGTTGGTTCAAATCAGGATTCAAAATTATTATATTAAGTATTGTGCAATAGCAAGAAATTTTCAATTGCACAGTATTGTTCAATAGCAAGAAATCCTCAATTGCAGAGTATTGTGCAATAACAAGTATTTTCAATTGCAGAGTATTGCGCAATAGCAAGAAATATCTAATTGCACAATATTGTGCAATAGCAAGAAATTTTCATTCAATTGGAGTTATCTTTCTTTGTCCAGAATAATAGTTGAATCAACTTAAATCACTGTTTTATACAATATACAATGTATTTTCACTTTTACTACCAACTGATAAATTAAAACAATCTTTACCATTCAGTGATAACAAGCACTTTATATTTTATGATGTATTTACATGAGCAGTTATTGTTGCAAACTCCATTAGAAAGTTTTGGAATAAGGGAAAGGGAGATGTGCATGAGAGAAAAAAATTGGGGGTGGGGTGGGGTGTGGTGGGGGGGGGGGTCAATTTTTCTCATTTCAGATTTCATAAATAAAAAGAATTTTTTTTTTGAGAGGATTAATATTCAACAGCATAGTGAATTGCTCAAAGGCAAAAATGTTATTTAAGTTCATTAGACCACATTCATTCTGTGTCAGAAACCTATGCTGTGTCAACTATTTAATCACAATCCAAATTTAGAGCTGAATCCAGCTTGAATGTTGTGTCCATACTTGCCCCAATCGTTCAGGGTTCAACCTCTGAGGTCGTATAAAGCTGCGCCCTGCTGAGCATCTGGTTAAATGCATGAATTCAAAATAAATTGAACTAATTTACAGCTGACATACAAAAGATTTATAGACTGCCAGAAGTGGCATCGACCCAGTGATAACACAAAGAATGGCTTAAGTTAAATTCCCCAAAATTGTCGTCGAAAAAAGACTTTTCAATGACGCTTTGAATATCAATTTAAAAACGCAAAATTAAATATGATGAATTAATTTGGTGAATGCTTACCCTTCCGGAGCACCTGAGGTCACACCTAGTTTTTGGTGGGGTTCGTGTTGTTTATTCTTTAATTTTCTGGGTTGTGTCTTGTGTACTGTTGTTTGTCTTTTTGTCCTTTTATTTTTCAGCCATGGCTTTGTCAGTTTATTTTCGATTAATGAGTTTGACTGTCCCTCTGGTATCTTTCGTCCCTCTTTTATACATGCGATATGTATTTTAACTGAAATGCTTCAGTTAAAATTTAAAAAAAAATATGCATTATTTTTTTTCTTTTAGATGAAAAAGAAAATGTCAATAAGTGATCTGAAGATTTTGTTTCGAAATCACAGCAAACGAGAGATAAACGATAATACATACTAGTACATCGAAATCTGTTGAAAAGAATTTCAAGTTTGATTTTGGTTAGAGGCGATTATGTCTGGATCTTGTGGATATGGCTATACTTTAGGTCTATTTTATTTTGATCGTCTGTTTATATTTTAGTTTTTCAAATAGTTTGGTCACGAGCAGCACTGAATGGACATATATTTGGTGCAGTAAATTGTCACCACCGTTAATGTTACTTGTCAAAATATCTGTTTTGAAAGCAGTTGTATTCAAGACAAGAAATATCCTGCACAACTGTTAAGAATATTGTAACATGATATTTAAACGTTTATTCTCAGCAAATGTGAAGATTAGTTTGACATATTGTAACATGGAACTGATAATTAAACGTCTTTAATTCCAGATTCTCAATGGAAAAGATGCAAGTGGTCTAGGTCACTGAACTGTTGCAATATAGAAGAATCGTTTCTTGTGGTGAACAAAAATCTAACCCAACTTGGAAATTTAGTGTATCGTGCCTGCAATAATGAAACTAATTGTACTCCCATTTGGCTGCTATAGCATTGGTCAATTCCATCAACGATTATTAAAAGTTTGTGACCTAATACTGATTTGAGTTCATTCAGTTGATGAATGACAAAGTTGTCTAAACAATAATAAGGATCATAGATACATACTCCTCTAATGTCCGTCCACTGTGTATCTACCTCTCTTAGTAGTTTTTGATATCTTGGATATGAACAACTAATCCGTTGCATTAAATTTAGTACAAATTTCTCCGGCATTTGAAGCATTTTAACGTCGCGTTTACAGATATGGTAAATAATTGTGTATCCATTCGGTCTACAATGGTCTTTGTTTTTAATAATATCGGCAATAAATGCTGATTTTCCATAATTAGGACCCGCAATCAGCATGACACCTTTCGCATGCGTGACATTGATTCGATGAAATGTTTCGTCAATCAGCCATTTTCTTCCGGCAAAATGTCTCTGTTGTTGAAGATAATACTCAAAGTGCAATCCATATCCAAGATTACAACCTGAAAAAAAAGAAGAAAAGAATGTATAATTTGAATAATTTGTCGAACAGCTTTCCCAATGAGAAGTTATTCGAAATTATATTAAAAGACTAATGTCTACCTAAAGAAAGAACGCAACTTATGCGAAGCAAACCCACGCAAGTAATTCAAAGTATCGGATACTAGTAATCTGAATCAGTTTCTGACAGTTTTAAATTCACAAATGGTGCAATTTATAAAGTCAAGCTGCTGTCAAAATAAAATAACATTTTGTTCAGCAGTACTAGAAAAAGATGTGACATAAACCATTAACAGTTCAGTAGATATATTGAAACATTCAAAGTTGCAGTAGACAGGAAGAAGGCAATTGACATACTCGTATCCGAAAAATGCACACACGTTTCAAATTGTCACTTTTGAAAGAGGGGCGAAAGATACCAGGGACACATTCCAATTCATAGATAAAAAACCTTACAATGTTAAAAAAAGAAAACAGAAAATAGCAATAGGACACAAGACACAACATAGAAAACTTGAGACTAAGCAACACGAACCCTGACCTCAATCAAGTTGTAAACACAATATACAATCATTATATTCCAGCAGTAGTTTCTACAGAGAGTGTGATGATGATATTTGTTTGACAGATTCATAAGTTGTTTCCATTATTATAACACTGTCTACAACTCTAAGGAATTTAAGGTTGATGGAAGTCAACGTTCAATATTTACCATACATTATATACCCGTATCATTTTATTAGTGGCAATTGTTTCATCACTTCCCTGTCACGTCTTGTTGATACATGCTTCATTAGGTATTATACCACTTCTTATATAGTTTCATATAGACATACTATTAATTGCAATTGTCAATCAAACAATATGGTACAACATAGTTTGATTCAAGTGAATTTCAAAATCAGTATCTAAAAATCTAAAACTGTGACAATAGGGAGAAACATGGCCAAATTACAGGTTTGCTTTCTGTAATGTCTTATTTACTGCCTATACGATGCATGCATACTAGCTACGCGTCTTGCTATAAAAATAAGAATATCTTGTATCTTGCTATACATTTTATGTTGGTTTTAGAATTTTAAAATCTGCTTTGACTCTATTTCTTATTTTCAAATCATTTTTTTATGCTTACGTGACATTTTATAAATAATTCTTACTGATGTTATGTCCTTTTTCTAACTGATTTTTTTCTTTGATGCTTATGTGGCAGGGGAAATCCTAATTAATAATTATGAGTACTAATATTTTCAGGCTGGTGCGTTTCTTAAAATGTTATGAACCAAGTCAGAAATATGGCAGTTGTTCGCTTAATATGTGTATGGTGGCGTTTGTATTTGTTTTACTTCAGTATTCCTGCTGTTCCTTTGTTTTATATTTTATAGTTGATGTGTTTCCCCGTTTAAAGGTTGTAACGAGGATTTGTTTTCAATAGATTTATGATTTTTGAACAACGACATACTACTGTTGCCTTTATTTGATATCTTATAAAAAGGAATAATTATTGCATAGTTCAAACAATGTTATACATTTCTATCTTAATTATGCTATGTCCGGCCGTCTATTTATTCTTTATGTTTACATCGGGTAAGATAGCTACCATCAGGTTATTTTCGTTTCTTAGTAATTAAGGTAGAATTTGATGACGTAAAGTCCTAAATCACACTCAAAGTGTTTGTACTTTTTTGGATGATCACGCATTGTTAACTGTGTCGTATGACCTTTCTGTATATATGGTTAACATTAATTCGGTTGTAATGAACGTAGCAGGCTAATGTGTCTTAACAACAGTACTAACGACGGATATACTAGGGATTTAAATAACCTTCAATTAGTATAGCAGACGCATAGACAAACTAGTGAGTGTGTGACCTTTATATCGCTTGACGTAACTAATTGTTAACGCTTCACAAGGTCCACCACCGAATGAGGATTTTAAACTTAGAATTATGATTTAAGAACTTACTATCAATAGAATGTGAATATCGGATCCTATTTATCGTCGTGGCATCTAGCTCATTTGGTATTGCTTTATTAGTAATTACTCCAATACATATAAACAATATTGAAATGACGTACATATAGATATTAAATCTGCCTACTTTAGGATTCACCCTTTTGTGTAACGTATTAATTTCCTTCTTGCTTATATGTTTGCCACTGATTATATCATCGTACGATTTCTCTTTCAATATTTCAATTTTGTTATATGATGTTTTCGCTAATGTATTTTCCGAGTAAA
This sequence comes from Mytilus trossulus, assembly GCF_036588685.1. Taxonomy (NCBI): domain Eukaryota; kingdom Metazoa; phylum Mollusca; class Bivalvia; order Mytilida; family Mytilidae; genus Mytilus; species Mytilus trossulus. The sequence goes on from NC_086377.1 coordinate 45,288,308, forward strand.
TGGGAGAAGTTTGAATAAATGTCCCTATTGCGGCACACAATTCAACTTTACGAGCAAAAGAAATCCATGTTGCATTTACCAATTGATTTCTTATTTTCCATATATCATTTGGCTTGACTGTTGTACTAAATTTAACGTAGAGAGTTTTAAAATTCATTATTTTTCCTATTGTAACTGCAACATCATCATGTTCATCACCGGAGAATTTCGAACGATTTGATTTAAAACACCATTCGGGAAGAAAACATTTTTCAACTTCGAACGGATCTGTAAGCCATTTGGATGAACCGATTTGTGACCAATTAATGCTGCGTGGATCTCTATGGAATGCTTCAATGTAACGTTTACGTCCAGTACAGACATCGCACAAGCCATTCTTGCTGCAAGAAAGCAGACATTGTTTTGGCAGCTTTTTCAGTCCTTCATGAAAAGTGTTAAATTCACTCTTAACGTGGTCTTGTATTCCGTCTACAAGATATTCAAGTGCGAATAAAACAAGAAATCGATTGCTTCGATGCTTGAAGTCTTTAATTATCTCAGACACACATTCCATTACAACGAACCTTATACTGATCAATGGAGTCTCTATGCACTAACATCACTGTACATGTCTACCTTGATTTTTTAAATAGCTTATAACTATAAATTATATAAGCTTTTAAATAGCTTATAATTATAAATTATAATCCTGGTACCTTTGATAACTAATTCATAAAATAAAATTGTTTTGTGTTTGCCAACTACGTGTATACGAACACGATCGAGTTTAATTGAATAAAACTACAGTACTACTAACGTAAACGTAATACTAGGTAGACGATTGGTGTTTATCTTCTCCTTTGTAAAAGAGGTATCTTTTTACAAATGTGTTAGTTATGACTGACGTCTTTACAATTCATAAACAAAATATGTGTTTTATATTTGTTCTGTCAAATTGATCTTGTCTTTTAATTTGCAACGTACAGTTCACGAACCATGTTCTGTAGATTGTTAATTTGATATTCTAAAGGCGAAGTCTACCTTGACACATTTAAAAGAAATATACTGATTGAAAGAAACTCGCTGAAGCGAATTATTTCATACTACATTGTAAATAGAACAATTAGAACCAGTATTTATAAATTCAAAACAATTATGATTTTCTCACTAGTTTGCCGGATATGTTGCTTTTGCGGGTTATTGTATTAACCGATATATCACATCTGCATGTAAATATTTGTAAAAGTATAAACTGCTAGTAATGCAAATGGTGTTGAACTTTTGACAGGTATTGCTGTGCTCTTTCAAAAATTATGGGTACACACAAACTTATACTCACTAAGTGATTAAGTTACGATTGGACCTAGATATAACTTAAAGTAAATGCATTTTATGTTTCGGACTTTCTAAGGGTTGGGGAGGTGAGGAGATTATCTGGAAAGTCTTCAAAATATTTATAAAGTCATTCAGTCGTAGCCAAAAAAAAAGGATTTTATATTTGCACAATTGAATGCAAAGATAAAATAAATGTACATGCACGGACAGCATAGTCCTTATACATTCAGCATTTAACGAAACATCGTGTTTAGAAGAATAGGCTTTTGTGCTAGATATTTAATTATGAACACGACGAACCCGTGGTAAAATCTATATAAAAAGTAAAATGACATAGTTACTGAACTTAGAGGAAAATCAATTAGGAAAGTCCATATAATCACATGGCAAAATCATATAACAATACGCAACAAAAACGAATGGACAAGCAGTCATATTCCTGACTTGGTACAGGCATTTCCAAATGTAGACAATGGTGGAATAAACCTGGGTTTATAGCGCTAACCCTCTCACTGTGATGACAGTCTCATCAAATTCCATTATATTTACATGGATGCGTTAACAGACACAATAAATAAAATAGTCAAAATATGGGTACATCAGTCATCATATCGTATAACAATTTTAAAAGGAACAATTTAACAGAACACAAAAACATCTAACTACAAACACATTCATTGATTTGTGTGTCTGATGTTTTGAAGTCTAATTAACTATTTCTATTCAAATACATTTTTTGATCAATGCGCTTTAGTTTAACACACTATCAATATTAACGTAAAAGCGACGAAAATCTTAATTACTTAGAAGCTTAAACGATAAACATTGACATACTTAGACAGGTTTGGTAAAAGAAATAAACGATTATGTTACTTTTTCATTCGTAAACAAATCGAAGTAGAAGCATACATGGTACAGTACAAACCATCATGACTTTACCGATCAACTGCCATACAATAAATTTCACATATGAGAATATTCGAAGCTTTTGAAAAATGTCATATTGTTATTCATAATATACAAACCTTAGTAGTTCACATGTTTTATAAAGATGCCTTTTTGTCAATCAATAGCTCACATACCTGCATAGTTGATGTACGGTTGGTTAGTTAGTTTTTCTCTATTTTGTCATTTATTATAACTGACTTACTATTGTTTGGTGTACATGCCTGTCTGGCGAGGTTCGTTTGATCTTGACGTTATATTTATACAGATCACTGATCCAATTTTTTAAAATATAATTCCTGTAATAAACAGAGATTTTAAATTACCAGTTTAGCGTAACTGATGAAATAATGAGTACTATAATATAATTTTGCACCATTAGAACGCTAGATGTGGGGTGTGAGGTAACAGCAATAACTTTGCACATTTACGCAAATAAAACATAATTAAACTAAACTGCAATAACGTAGCGTAGCGATAAAGAAAAAGAAAAATTTTAAGATGTATATGATAAGTAACAAAATTATTATAGTCTATAATTATCCGATTGTGTCCTGTTTCCTGATTTTTGGAATTTCAAATGAGTTTTTGATTCTTATGATGGGAGATGCAGCAATATAGATGGAAGATTTCAACGTATCGACGTAACCGATCTCGCGTCTTCCAAAGGTCATGTGTCCTCTAATTTTATTCTGTATTAATGAGATTCAAACATCTTTTACATGAATGCGTTTATTACACAATATTGTAGACTCTATTTGTTATAAAGACACGAAGAAACAATTGATTGTTGGTGACCTAAAAATGTCATTTAAATACACAATATAGATACAATGAATACACTCAATGGTTTGCTTTACCTGTATAAGCTGTGCATGTTTATATGAACTTGTATGTAAACTGAGTATATGTATCTATCTAAAAATAGAGGATTTAAATTCTGCGGGGAATGGAAAAGTGTAATACTCTAGTAAGTCGAGACTTACACTCGACTGTAGTTTCACGGAAAGAGTCAGTCAACGACGGACGACATGAAAACAGAAATACACAGGAAGGTAATGACTTGTTATTTGATTTTGAATTAAACAACTTAAGGGCATCCGATACAGTTTCAAGGGAGTTAACTCTTGGCGCGACGTTAAGCGTTTGAATTCCCGCAAAACGTCACGTTTTGCGGGACTTTATGTGTGTAATGTTCCGTAATAAGAAACGTAATGTGGAATTTTTACGCTCCAATTTCTGTTCCTCCCGCATGCTAACTTCTACGCCATTAATATTAGTGCATTCGATTCTAACAGGATAACAATCTAATAACATTATAAGAAATAAAACAAATTACTGTTTCTTTGAGATCTTCAACAAAATATCGTATAGTGAGCAATCTCAAGACGACTGACCCTTTTGTTGCATGTCAGGTAATTATCATTCATCATCCATGATTGACATTTTATTACATCACAAGAAACCAATGACATTTTAAAACTAATACGGAAAATGTAGGTAAACGCCGCTTATATAAACAATGACACAACTTTTATAAAGAACAAAGTTCTTATTTCTTCCACGTTGCACGTATTTATCAACAAAAGACAATGGCCAACAATATGTTCATACTACCGTAAATTTTTTTACAGGACATAATAATGGTATACAAATGCCCGCGTCCGTCTGTCCGTCTTAAACATGGTACAGCATATTAACCAAAATCATAAGACGACGGGCGTATCATGCGCTCGTAGCGCAACCGTTTATTTTTTAATTTTTTTTTTAGTTTTTATAAATATATTAGAGAAATGATGGAATGACAGCAAATACAATTGCAATTTCCAATATAATCAACATTTCCGAATGGCATAACTCTTTTAAAGAATAGTTGATATGCACTGATTTTCAAGCGTGTCCATACGATATCAGTTTTATAGAAAGTTCACAAGAATTGTACACTTGAAAAAATTAATTGACCAGAAGGACCGGAAGGACAGACAGAGGAATGGACGAGCTATATTTTATGTACGCGCTATATGGTGAAAAAAATTATAGTTATTGACCAACGCTATGAGAAAAGGATTTTAATCGCAACTAATCCAATCGTATTTGCCAAATAAAAGAAAAAAACAAATTTATAGTTTCATTGTTTGGACAAAAGCATTCTCTAGCAAATTAAAAGACTTCTCCTTTATAAATTTTGCTTTTGTTTTCTGACCACATAAAACAGAAGATGTGGTATAATTGCCATGCAATGAGACAACTCTCAATAAGAGACAAACATGACACAGACATTAATAACTATAGGTCACCATACGGTCTTTAACAATGAGCAAATCCCATATCGCATGTAAGCTATAAAAGATCACGAAATGAAAATGTTAAACAATTCAAGCGAGAAAAGTAACGGCCTAATTTATGTGCAATTCGCGTTAAATTTGATTTACTGTCCAAAAGACGTTAACTTTTAATTCGTAACAACAAAACCGGATTTCTCAGTGATTAAAACGTGAATAAAAGGATTTTAAGGAATATTTGCAATGTAACAGCAGCCCACCAAACAAAACAAAATAAATCTAGAGGTCAACATAAACAATAATATATGAGTGTGTACAATAAATGTACCTGTATGTCAAGTTCGAAATTGCCGAGTCTTTAATTTTAAAAGCCGTAAAAATTATCAACAGTCCGTAATATCTTTTCTTGAGTTAAAACTTCTCACTTAGACCACAAACAGAGAGAGGCCGGATTTGTTATTCACATAATTTTATTCCCGGACACAATATTACCAATTGATAGATAGTAATTTACACATGTTACAAGCAATATTCATACATCTGAAAAGTGTCTCCGGTCATTTGCAAAGATAACGTCGAAATTGTCTGCCAGCGACGTCGTGCACTTTAGCGCTAACGTTGAGGTTACAAAGGGGGGACGCAATTTTTAAGATAAATCGCGTTTATCATGCAATCAAGCACGGTGACCTATATTTTTTATTTGGGATTTGGAAAAAGCATAAAAAAATGCAATTTATGCAGAAATTTTTAAAAAATGACATTTTCAGAAACAGTTTATTTCTATTATGTTAGGTTTTAAAAAATACCACTTTGAGCATCTGGTCCGCAATTACAAGCAAGGCTTGAATAATTGTATAGTTATTCATGTAGTGATTTATTTTTTCACTTTTTGTCACTTATCACAGCTTCAGATTGAACCCTATCTTAATAATTTACGACGAAAAATATCTGCTTCAAATTTTTTTTAACATTGCCTAATTTTTTACAAAATTGCACAAATCCCCTGTTTTCAGCCTCAATTTTCTCGAAAACAAGCACGGTGACCTATGTTTTATTTTGTGTTTTATTTTATAACTCGCCAAGGCCTACAACATATTACAAATTCATAAAAATGACATTTATTTGAGAAACTGTATCGGATGCCCTTAACATATAGAAAAATAGCAACGTGTTATCCCTGGTTTTCAATTAAACATTAACATCCACTAAAAAAAGCAGCGTGTAATTCATGACCGTGTATAATATGAGCTGACAAAAAATATATTATTTGAAAAAAATTAAATTATTAGATGATTCAATAATGCTATATCTTCATTTGTTTTATTTTCATAAGTTTATCGTTGTCGGTTTTCGAAAATTCGTCAACTATGTTAAGATATTTCATATGATTTTTGTTGTAAATGTGTAAAATAAAAAAAAACTGCTTCTTTTCTGCCTCAACCAAATTTCGAATAAATACAAACAAACTCATAACACACAATGAGTGATTATTTGTGCATCCTTGTTTGTTAGTATTACTCGTATAAGTACACACAAAAAGTAAAACAACTAAAAATTCGAATTTCTGAGAAAAATTTAAAACGGAAAGCCCGTAACCAAGTGGCAAAATCATAAGCTCAAACACATCAAATGATACCGATAACGATAACGACAGTCATATTCTGTGTTCACGTATTGTAGACAATGGTAATAAACCTAGTTCTATAGCTAGCTAAACATCTCCCTTGTATGCTAGTCGCATTAAGTTCAACGATGTATGAAGAAAACAAAAGCATGTAACTGTATTATTATAACAGCCTACATGGGTGTTACTCTGTATAATCCATTCGTCGTCTATCTATTTTTGCGGTCATTCAACTGTTTACGTTTGTCAATACTTCGATTTCAAGTATTAACGGACAAAAAAATAATAGTATTGAGTTATTTAGCACACTGCAGTAGGCTAAATCTAAACGTCTTTGGCCATTATTTTTCAAATTCGTATAGGTCATGCAGCTCCTCAAATTTTTCTTTTTACACATTCTTTAACTGTCAAATGCTTTTATTTTAAGGTTACATAAGATAAAGTATTCGATATATTGTTTAATTTTTATCTAACAATATTATTTCAAAATACATGCAACCACTTCGTTCAAGGGACAACATCCTGGTTACTCCATTATCAGATTTGTCACATAATTCAAATTATGAAATACAATGTTATTATATTTGTAGCTTCTTGTTGGGTTTTATAATGTTTTACAATTGAAAACAACATTGCATTTGACAAATGAAAAATATGCTTTAAATATATTTCTTAGTAGTCTTTTCAAGGTCTAGACAAAAGATACAGGCACAATTATAACCATATAGCAAGCTCATTTAGTGAAATCCTTACATCTCTTATGCACCTCATTTGACTTACAATGTACCCTACATCATGTTCCCGCCAAAGTATGAATTAGCTATCTTAATCAATTGGCAATCCTCTGGTGACTCCCTACTCTCCGTAGATAAGGTACGGAATCGGCCGAGTTGTGACAAATGCTTTCCTAATCATATACATATATGGAGTCTGTGTAATACTATATGGTTTTGCTGTAGAAGTGAGAGATGTACAGTACAGGTCTTATCCCGAGCATCACTGAAGAGACATGTATTGTCGAGATGCGCATCTGGTGCCGGAAATGTGGTACCGTTAATGTTATTTTATCCCCCGTCGTGGACGAATTTTAGAATTATACCCAATATCATTTTGAATTATTGATTTCTTAGGCATTATACATAAATACCTTTGTTTTAGATGACAGCATTATGTTATGTAACGTCCTTAATATTATGGGGGCGAATGATGACTTCAGAAGGAGATGTCAACGAACAGGCTTAATTTGTGAGATTCTTGAAACTTTCGCACATCTAACGACTTCTTATCACATGGGGAGTACATTTGAAGGCACATTTATACCAGGTAATACATACACTTTATATTATTAATAGTTGAAAATAGTACACCTTAGGTTTTCAAATGTTTATCTTCTTTCAAAACTGATTTGCATTTAACAAAGGTAATATTTTTTCGATTATATGACATACAATGGCGTTGTGCTTTTTTTAAACTTATATCTGAAATCTCATATCTTTACTTTTGATAAAGAAACAATAATTTGAAGTAAAGGATAAACGTTGACAATTAATACGACAGTAACAACATCATATAATAACCGAGCTGTGTAGTTCTCAATCATCGTATTATCTATTTAAGTATTTCTCTGTCTCGCATTTATTTGTACTGTATTCCCGTCATGTAATGTTGTCATGTTAGCGATATATTTAACATTGCTATTAAGAGCGAAGTTTGGCTAGTCACAAAACCAGGTTCAACTCACCACGTTATAGATTTGAAAAAAAACCAATATACGTATAGGTAGTAATATGGTAAAGGCAGCAATTTCAAGAATGATTGGTCGTTAAATCTAAATATTGGACATTTCTTTGTACTGAACTAATGATTTAAGTTATTTCCCAAACAAGGTGTTTTAAAGTTGTCTGAATGTTTGCTAAAAAAAGTGTCAAAGTTAAAGAAACAGAGGGCGTAGTTTTTTAAAACTTAAAAGTTTTGTCAAATGTTGTCAATATAACGGAACAATAAACAATTGTTATATAAGTGATTTGCTAAGCTATATATGCAATTTGGTTTCAGCCATAATTTTTGTCGGAAAATTCCTATACCAAGTAAGGGAAATTATAATTGTTTCTCCACTCGTACTGTTGGTTGATAAAATTTGAATTTGTATTTTGTAATGTCATTGTTTCTGTAATTACGTTTTCTTTGCTTAAGTGTACAGAAGACGAAAGGTTTGATCTTTTGAATTGTTCACATTTTTATTTAGCGAACTTGTATAGCGGACTACATTGTTTAAAATTATCATAAACAAAAACTAAAATTAAAATCACAAAAATACTGAACTCCGAGGAAACTTCAAATCGGAAAGCCCCACATTAAATGGCAAAATGAAAAGCTCAAACACACCAAACACATCAAACACATCAAACGAATGTATATTATATCACATTCAATTATTTCATTAGTTCTTAATAAAATTTTTACTACAAATAGATGTAAAGATGGATTTTTAAATTCTGGATTTCTTTGTTTAGAATAAAACGCAAAATATGTTAATTTTTTGTGTACAAAAAAAAAACATTACTTAACATTCTAGAGATTAAGATGACGAAGTGTAATATGTTTTTTTTATCTGTTTGATTGTTAGTTATATGTTTCTTTACGCATCTTTTACATTGTAAGTTCAAATATTAGGATTACAGCGTTCCTGATGACAGTGAACCCTGAGAAACAAGCTTCGGAAGCACGAATATTTTGAATGTTATTCTAATTTCATAAATAAAAAACATATTCTATCTTTTCTAATTGAAGATGACATTTCTATTGACCAATTTGTCAATGAGTACTGTGGATTCAGTTATTTTCGTGATCGAATACAAATTTTCTTGGATTGAGGAAAATTTGCATTTTCATGGATATCAAATTTTATGGTTTTGGCAAAATTTGCATATATGTTTTTTTTATATCATTCGTTGAATATTTAAATGTACCAACGAAATCCACCAAAAAATTGTATCCAACGAATATATTAAATGAATCCACAGTATGATAATCCGCAGCTGTCTTATATGAAACTCTGATTTTCCTTCATGTTGTTTTATTATTACATAATGATATTTTTTAATATGGTTTTGACCTTACGTAATGGTGTTTTAATATAACTCAATATGGAATAGTCATTACTTAATGATATTTCGATATTGCACGATATAGTTTCGTATTGACTTAATATAGTTTTTTCATTGCTCAATATGATTTTGTCATTACTCGATGTGGTTTCACCATTATTTGATATGGTTGTGTCATTAGTCAATGTGGTTTTAACATTACTTGATGTGTATGTGACTTAACGCAATATAGTAGCTTCATAACATGATGTGGTTTTGTTGTATCGAAATGATGATTTGTTTTTTTCTTTATATGGTTTTAACATTACGTAATGATGTTTCAAAATGTGACGATTTTACACTTAGTCTACTTGATGTGTTTGTTTCATTATTTGATGTAGCCTCGTCATTCTTTGATGTGGTTATCCCATACTTGATGAGGTAAATCCACGTGATCAATTTTTAGATAGATTTCCATGTTGTATGTGCTTTAAATGCGTGTGGCCACCCATCTAATTAGTGTTTAAATTGAAGTTCGGGTTACTGTTTGAGTTAAACTTTGAGTAAGTTTTCAAATTCTATATTTGGTAATAGTTTTCAATAAAATAAAGTTTATTTGAGGTTTATATAATGAAAACTGAATAATATTGGTAGTACAAAGAAGTAACATGTTGTTGGGATGAAAATACGAGATTCTTATTGTTACCTAAGAGACAGCGAATTTCGCGCCACTCTTAGCTGTACCTATGGGGACACCACAGGGACAGCTAAATTTTAGCAATTGCTATAGCTACATAGCATCATCATATAAAAACAAGAGCATTTGGCTAATTCGGGGTTCTGGGATTCGACAATCAAAGAGGAAAGGACATACGGAAAATTACAGAAATTCACAAAAAGAAAAGGTACAGAGAACATTTATTTTATTTAATGATTTTAATATAAAAACATATATATATTTTATAGCTTATTTAATAAGCTTTAAAATTACTTTACTGAGGTGATTCTCACATTTATTACAAATTTCAAGGAGAAACAAGCTATTCAGGACGAAAATATAAATTTATACTTCAACATTAAAGTGACTGAAGTGAATCAGGATAAATTTACCCATATCGAGCCTCTGAAAGTTTCCTTCTATTTTCATCCAAGTACGCACATGCGCAAAGTCAACTTTCGAATACACATCCTCTATGGAATGTAGTACATCGGGAGTTTGTAAACATTGACCGATAATACAACAATTTGAAATAAAAATGAAATGTTGGCATGCTAAAAGTAAGACCAGAAGAAGTCCGACCGACGTATAACCTCTGAAACAGCTGTCATGTGCTTAAACGAAAGAAATCCTCTAAAACCAGACGTCCCACTTCGTACACAAAATGTATGTTGACTCCTCCACATGTGCTTACATTTACCAATCTCATATACCAAATATTTATGTAAATGAAACTATACCATTAACTGTAACATATGTTACGTTGGTATAAGTAATGTGCAAAGTTAATAACTTACACAACCTCTTGTAATAAAAGGGGGGGGGGGGTCAGTTTGTAGATCATTACAATCTATACTATTAAACGAGAAGACCTCATTTTGGGTGTCGCTTCTCTTCCTTCCACAGTAAATCAATCATCATGCCTCTATGTCATATGGGTAACATGCATAGTCGCATTTGTCATCCATTCTTATGATTATTCAGATTGAGTTATTTTGGGAGAAAAACGACAAAAAAGGAGTCCGGATATGATTCCGTCATCAGAATGACTTTTAGTCAAAGACAAGACTTCTGGTTTGAAACACAACCAATCGTATGATAGATAATAAAAATGAAAAGATAAATAAGCCAATCAGAGCGTTCTCCATATCATGGTGTTTAGATCGCAAGAACCCCAACTATTATACCTCCTTATAGAGGACAATACTTTTTCGCGTCTATCTACATGTAAACTACGATTGTACTACTTTAATATATAGAGACTCTCTGTATTCTCTCTTCTGTTTTCTTTGAATGTTTATTATTAAGGGGTCATATCAGTTGCATATATATATATATTAAAATAAGTAAAACATGTGACACAAGTACAACCAATCATATGATAGATAAAAGCCATTTAGAGCGTTATCATGGTGTTTAAGTTGCAAGAATCCCAACTATTATACCTCCTTCTAGCGTTTATCTACATGTAAACTACGATTATACTACTCTAATATATAGAGACTCTATGTATTCTCTCTTCTGTTTTCTTTGAATGTTTAGTATTTAAGAGGTTTTATATATTTTAGAATAAGTAAAAAATGCTCAACTTTATCCAAAACTACCTCGACCAAAAACTTTAACGCGGGACAGACGGACGGACGGACGACCGAACGGACGAACGCACGGAATCTTAGACTAGAAAACATAATGCCCTTAAATAAGGCATACAAATTTATTATTGAAAGGGGAAAATAGTGATTTGGCAAAAATGAAAGTAAGGTAGAGATGAGAGGCAGGTAGGACCTTTTTCGAGGCGTCGGGATCGGGTGTTTTTAAGCTCGGGATTTGGAGATTGATCCTTACAGGATCCGGGAAAATATTTTTCGATTTCGGGATCAGAACCCCTCAAACCACCCCTCAAATTAGCTTTAGTCGGTTTTAGTCATTTATACATAATTCATATCATACCATTGGCATGTTAATAAGGCTCTCAAAAGAAAAAGCACTGATAGAATTGTCATAGAAGCATATTTTATTAGACTAATAATGGTCTATATATCAGCAGTTATATTTAATTCATGTTTGAAACGGTGCAATTATTTATTTGATTTGACTTTTACCAAAAGAAGCATTGTAGCAAAGGAGAAGAATAATTGTGGTCTGAGGCCAGACACACAATAATTATTGAATTTAACAAAAAGGAAACAAATATCGGACTTGGGGAAAAAGGGAGAGAGCTTTTGATACCTTTTATAAAATTCTCCATACATACTATCTTTTACAAAAAATCCTCCTACAACAGTTCACAAGCTGTATATGCCCGCGATTTCGCGGGTGTGTTCTAGTATCTTTGAAATGTTAAGGTTTGTTACGTTTAAGTTCGTCAAAAACTTAAAATTCTCTACTAAAACATCATAACGTAATGTCAAAACCATATTAAGTAAAGTCAAAATATCATTTAGTATTATTAAAACAACATAAAGTAATATCAGAGTTTCGCATAAGACAGCTGTGGCGTTCCATACCACAGTAATTAATATATATTTCATTCGACAATAAAAGGGAACATCATAAGTAGTTTGACAGTATCTTAGTTTTCCGCCAAAAAGAGAAAGAGAGATTAGTCATGACAAAGTCTACCATTTTATATTATTTATAGATGAACCAAAGGACCTTGATTTCCTGAAATGTGACGAACTGTTACCTGTCATCGAAGATCTTTCATTAGCTAAAACGGATTTGTTATCGTTATTGGTTGTGCGTGAATTACATACACCTGCTGGATACATTAAACTTCAAGTTGTAACAAAGGATGAACCATTTACAGTTGGGTATTGGCCACGTATGTGTAAGCTAAACATAGATCGTTCTCTTAAAGTTGATAGATCGGGAAGACTAGTTTTGGTTGATTTTTTGGTACCTGATAAGACACCTATATTACAAAGAAAAAAAAATAAACCTGCTTTAAAGGCTGAAAACTATTATGGATTGAACACAGATACTGTATTTTCTTATCGATGCACAACATGGCCTACAATGGCAAAGGAATGGCTTTCCCGTCCAAGACCTTTTGGCTGGCCTTCATCCGATACGATTCAAGAGTTGATGGCTCTTGGATTCTTTGTTGTCAGAAAAGGTCATCCTTTTTCATCAGACATAGATTTAGAATGGAGAATATCTCTCTCTTTGCAAGAACGGAAACTCATAACGAATCTTACAGATGTTCAACACAAATGTTATGTTATTCTTAAAATGTTCAATCGATATATTATTAAGCTTGACTGCATAACCTCCTATCATTGGAAAACGTGCTTATTCTATGTAATAGAAGAGAATTACCAGAATGTTTGGGGAAAGAAGAACCTGTTTCATTGTATACAGCTGTGTGTGGCTCAAATGTTAAAATGGATTAAATGTGGGTTTTGTTCAAACTATTTTATTCCAAAGGAAAATTTATTTGATGGAAGGCTAAACAATAGTTCACGATTAATATCAGAACAAATATTGGGGGAACTATTAAATGTTGGAATTCCTTATTTCCTGCATGTAAAAGAAAACAATATATTTGACTTTGTTAGATCACGTGCAAAAGTTTATGATCAAGTTGTATACTGCGTAAATACATCTATTATCCGTGCAGCGTTGATTGTATTTAAAAACATTATTCTTTCACGTTATGGTTTCCGAAGCAAAAACAAAGTGCTACGTTCATAACATTATTGTGGAGTACAATAGATCGAATTGAAAAAAACGGACCTATAACAGAACACACACGTCATGACACAAAATATGCTCTCTCTTTACTGTTACCACATATCTACACGTGTTTGGCTAGTAGTATTTCTGCATTGGCGATTTATAATCCGAATTCACAGATTCGGGATTTTCTTTTATTAGGATCTTTAACATACTTTATGAGAGGTAAATTATCAGGAGGACACCTCAAGTTCTTATCATTACTGTACGCTATGGAGTTTTATGATGATTGCGAATGGTGGCTAGACCAAATGATCGAGGATGAAATAGTGTATAATCCATCATTTTGTTCTTGTAGATTCATTCAAAGTGATTCAATAGTGACACTGTATGATGGTACTAACACTCCAATGATGGAGGTGTCAACCTGTGTTTTATTTATGCCGAATGAACTTCCGATTATCCCTGACGCATTGAAGTATGAAATGTTTAGGTTTGTTGGAATTTCTTTAAAGAAGGAAGATAGAGAAAACAAGTTTTGCCTTTGGCATTATAGAGCTGTTGTTGATAGTAATGTTTTGTATTTTCTACTGAAATATTTAATAAAGAGAAAAGTTGGAAGAATCCAGGAGTCTGATGATGCTGTAAATTGCATCATCAAGATGATGGACGTGAAAAATGTGAGACATCGAGATGTTGCATATAATATAATAGGTTGGATTTTACACTCCAATTTTAAAACACCAAAAGCGCTTCTATATTTAAAAGAATCATGGAAACTGATGAACTCTTGGGATTTAGGCTGTTTTATATTTACAAAAGAAATGCAACGTAAACAGTATCTATTCAATTCCGCAAAGATACATGCGTTGGTGATTTTATATGACACGTGGTTTGTCAGAAGAACAAAAAACGTTTTTTTCTGTTTTCAATGTTTTAATTGTAATCGAGATAAATTAAAATATTGCAGTGGGTGCAAAACTGCAAATTATTGTTCAAGACGATGTCGACGAATGAACTGGAAGATTCACAAAACAGTTTGTAAAATTGTACAATCGTTTAACAATGTCTAACACCGGATCCGCAGTACTCTTTAACTTTGTGTAGTACTGTAGTTCTTTTTTGCAGCAACATTAAAACTTTGGATTTTTTTACGATTTACATTACTATACTCCATGTTCAATTAAAATATTAACTTCACCTAATGCATACCTTCTATGATATTACGTCGACTGAAATTTGCATATATTGTTTGTTGTGTGTTTATGTGTTTACCTACGAAAATCTTGTACTTTGCAACACAATTTATCAGATTGTAAAAATGGAAACATTAGTCTTCAAAAGGGCATACCCACTTTTATTTGAACCATTACATTTAAGGTACAACTCCTTTGAATATATGGAAAATTATATCAAAATAAAGGCATTTTAAACCTTGATTACCTACAAACCTATCATTTTGTTTATTTACCTTTTTTTATTGTCTTGAATGTGCGTGTAATGGGAAATATCCAAAAGATCTAAACATATTATCAATGTTTGTAGTTTACCAATTTTAACTATATTAAAGTTGGTATTGAGTAAACAATTTCCTACCTCATATTACATTTTGGCAGGTAGACTGTTGTTGTGTCTAATCTGTATCACAAAACAGTCAACGAATAATGTTGAATCTATTAATTATTGAACGCGTAACAGACTTTTTCAATAACGATATACAATATTTATGTTTCATCCGTATACATTATATATCTTTTTTTTTATTCAACAATATATTGCTTGCTGTTAACAATTGACTGCACTAGTCCAGCCTTCTAGTGAAGGGTACCTGCATTTTAATATTATTTCCCTCTGTGTAACAATAATACAGTACAATTTATCTAGACTATAGTATATATACTTTATTTTCAACCGTAAAATAAATAAGTATATATGAAATTCTAATTTATCAACATGCATATCTAGTTTGTTTAGAAAGAAAAAGTTTCCGAAAATAATTCACACTTGCCGTTATCGGTTTTCTATTATATATGTTTTTCTTAAATGTCTTTACAGTATTATCGATTAAACACCTACTTAACTAAGAATGTTTTTCAAAGGACAGGTATCGTATGACCAAATATTGAATTGAATACACCAAGCATCATTTTTAAAAGAATCAAAATTTGATATTTTACATTAGAAATCATTCAATATATGGTATAGTAATAAAATTTTATTCTAACTTGAAAAGATGATAAAACTAAACTGAAGATACAAACACAATCATAAAAAAAATATATAAACTGCATAATACAGCAACTTTAAATGATGCATCTGCATTTCCTTTTACCTGTTTATTTCACACAGCTACATTTTTTGCAGATATATCTTTCAAATTACTTACAAACACAGAACATTCTGGTGCAGCCCAGTTACATGTTGTGTCATTGTAGTACATGTTGTTGTCCCGCTTAACATGTGTATTGACAATATATTTTCATTGCCTCCAGGAAACGATATTCCAAGAGAACATATAAACATCGGTGGGCAGCAATATGTTGGATACCAAAATGACGGTGCAGTTATTTGTACAAGATTGATTAACAACAGATTCAAGCGTTAATAAAAAAAATATATTCTTATCTTACTATACTATTTTTTCTTATCACTTATGTGTTGTTCATTGCATTTATTTTTGTATTCTGATACAGGGATGACTGTCTCACTGACATGTAACCATGATATATATATATTTATAATTATACCATATTATAAAGTAGTATTTTAAAATCTAAGAAATGACTAAACCAGTAAACCCCACTTTTATTAAACATATGATTGTATGCGTATTATAATGATGTTAAGTGGAATATATACATATCATTGTTGAAGACCATACTTTGGTTTACTTCTACAAATTGTGAATTGGATGGAGAGTTGTCTCATTGGCACTCATACCACATCTTATTATATCTATATATCGTTGCTTGTTTAACATTTATTGAATATATACTTAAAAGGAAACCAAAACGCATTTACAATCATGTACAGTATGGTAATTGTCACTTTAAATTTAATCGATTTGTCAAATATGCTTTTCATTTCGATTTTATACGTGAATTTTCTACTTAAAAATTTTGATCACTTTTTAGGACCGAAGTTGATTCATGTATCATGTATTTTGCATGTTTCCATGATATCTGATCTTACAACCAGATTAAAAAAATTCAATATGTTTTTGAAATATTTCATAACGTTGTTTCTAAGAAAGATTGGTTTATTTGAAGAAAAAAGAAAAAAATATATTGTAAATGAAAGTCAAGTTATGAATAACATGAATGTTTTAAATAAATTAGTAAAAACTGTCATGCAGTAATGAATTGTCTACGTTTGTCCTCCCTAAGCGTTCATAATATACATATGAATTCAAATACAAAGCCGTTTTGTTGCAAATTATCTGCGAAAGTACATTGTAATGATTTTCCTCCAAGACGATATATATTATTCACATATCTGGTGAAAAACGAAAGAAGGAAATAACTTTCAAATGCCTTAATATCGGCTTCCAATAGTATAGAAAAAAATAAAATATCGAAGTAACTCTTAAAGGAATGACTTTAATATTTTTTTTGTCTATAAAGAATAAACATAAAAAATGTAGTGTACACCGAAAAACACGCGTGACCCACCGGGTTTGTACTAACATGAACAACATGACAGGTGCCCAATGTGGAACAGAATCTGTTTACCCTTCTGTGTTAGCACAAGAGATAACCCCAGTGTTTCAGTCTTTGAAACGTGAAACATGAAAACTTAATTAAACGCCAATTTCTACATATACAATATGTGTTCAATGGCGTTGCACATTAATGACATATACAATACAAAAATACTATACAAAAATACAATATGTATGTACTATACCAAAAATTGAAAATATATACTGTGATATACAAGAAAAAAGTCAGAAAAGTTCAAAATAATTTTCGAAATACAATGTTTTCAACCGACATTTAAAAGTATCCAAAGATTCAGAGTTTTTTACATTTGTACCTAGTTCATTCCACAATTTTGGCCCACTAGTACTAAAGCTTCTATCTGAAAAAAGTTTTCTTTTTGTTATATGGGACTGCATAACAACCAATAGATGACTCTGACGACCTTTATGAACGTTTCGATACTTGAGGGTTTAACAAATTGATTAAATATGACGGTGCATTACCTACATGACAGTTGTACATATATGTTAAGATTTGGAATGTAATTCTGGCTTTGATCGGGCGCCAGTGTAAGTCAAACAATGCCTGCTTGGCACTATCATACTTAGAACGGTTTAACACAAGTTTGGCACACATATTCTGTATACGTTGCAATTTATATAAATCAGTATGTGAAATTCCAAAAGTATAACATTGCAATAATCTAAGTCTTTAGATTTACATGATGTGATTTGGTCCATAGGGTACAAAATGGTTTTCATAGTGGATACAAAATGGTAAATGTTGGCTACGAAATGGTAATTTCCGGTACGAAATGACAGAGGTACGAAATGTTCAAGGCAGAAAATGACTTTTACCGTTTTGTTCACCCATGTTTTTCTGTTGGTCTTTTCTTTCTAGCCTTGACGTTGTCAGTTTATTTTCGAATTATGAGTTTGAACGTCCATTTGGTATCTTTCGCTTTTATGGTAGAAGATATCACCTTGTGAATTTTTTGGCATTATATTTTTTTATTTAACTTGTACAATTTATATAAACAAAAGTGTTGTTTCTGTAAGCATATAACTAGAAAACACAGAATTACAGGAT
The DNA here is from genome assembly GCF_036588685.1 of Mytilus trossulus. Taxonomy (NCBI): domain Eukaryota; kingdom Metazoa; phylum Mollusca; class Bivalvia; order Mytilida; family Mytilidae; genus Mytilus; species Mytilus trossulus. Next base: position 45,306,745 of record NC_086377.1, read on the forward strand.
TAAAACACGAGTTACATGATTGGTAAATAGTAGTAAAAGAAGGAAATCTTTTCGATTAATGTACTTTATTCGGGTCATCATTAATTACCTGAATGTGTAATACGTAATTTATATTTTAAAAATCAAGAAATAACAGTATAACATTTTACTTTGGTTACCGTTAATTGCCATTTTTTACTTAAAGTATTCGTAATAAAATTTGTACTTTTTATCCATATGAACAATGATTTGAATTCTTCAACCTTTATTATTTTATAAGGTTGTGTAGATAGTGAAGAAACTCTTTGGTTCCGGAAAAGTAGGAAGCAATTTGGCCCTTTAAGTTAAACAGTTATATGGCTTGTACAATCACCACATTGAACAATTGTGATTGTCTATTTGTCCATATTGTGTTATTGTTATTACTATTGTTGATTGGCCTTTTCAAATATAAGGTTACATTACGTTTTAACTTTTTTGGATTCGAGCGTCTCTGATGAGTCTTTTGTAGACGAAACGCGCGGCTGTCGTATATACAAAATTTAGTCCTGGTATCTACGATGAGTTTATTTACACCTTGTAATGATAATTGTGAAACAAGTGAAATGTTGTTTTTATAATTTTAACGCGACAAATTGGATTTAGATCTGAAAGATGTGACAAATTTTTCCTTTGACTGTGAAAACAAGAGTTTAAAATTTCTGCACGAATGATTTGGCAGCTCGTACTGTAAATTAGAAATAAGGGTTTTCCCATTGAATGGTGATTTAAATGATGAATTTCACTTGTTATCATTAGTATGAATAAATCATTTTGTTTCCGTATTGAGAATGTTTAATCATGGCAAAAACAAAAGGACATATCGACAAACTATTAAACCATAGTAACGAGCTTTGAAGTATAATGACATTTATCGTCATATACTATCAAATGTTCATCAGCATTTTCTCTGTCATTCTTATTCCTTGTGTTGACAGCATAGGCTTTTAATGTATTTATTTTTTTTATAGTATTGAGTATTGATAATGTAATCCAGTTTTGCATTTTATATTTTTCACTGCAAATTTCAAATGTTACCAGAAAATATATGTAGTTTGATCGGATAAAATATAGAAATGATTCTCTGAAATGAAAAAAAGAGACGTTATTGCATGTTTTACTCAATATGATGTCAATGTCGTCTTGGTCATTGAATAATGATTGTAACACTGATGTCATTGACTGTAAAAATTCACAAATATCTAAACCAGGGGAAATAATTTAAGGACAATGTAACCGCAACGCTGCACTTCGAAGATTACTGAAAGTCAGTTTTCTTACATGTCTTAAAGAATGTATGAAAACATCAAATTGCTTTAATGTGAGTTATAGACGTGGCTGGAAAATGTGTGATATAAATGGAAATCTAAACTCGGATATAAAACAGGTACAGGAACACGGATGTTTTTCATTGAATATAAATTCATGGCCTACGGTAAATATTTACAAAGCATTTCACTGATTAGTCCACACAACAGAAAAAAGATAAATATTTTTTTTTACCTTTCTGATTACAAGCAACCAAGTAACTCAAATCAATACAGTACACCTTTGAAAACTATATATTTTTTTTTAAAGATAACAACGACCAACATTGCACCTGCAGCATCTGGCTTCAAGATAATTTTGCCACTGCACATTTAACAGCCATTCATGCGATCATCAAATATAATGTTAATAGAGTACATATTGTCTGAAAGGCATGTATAAAAAAACAAGACGTTAATATAAATCAATCAACATGACTGCAAGCTTACAAACAAAAGGTAAAGAGTATCGAATCAATTTACTTTAAACAATAGGTTGATTTCTTCCTATGGAGTATCGCGTAATCATGGTATATTATGGACACTTGACCTGCTGTTAATACTTAGGAACCTCTTAGCCTTTTGTTTCATATTCTTTTTATGTTTGTCGAGCAACTGATATACAATATTGGCTGAAGACTGATTTGAGTCCTGCAAGTGCAATATACTGGAGTTTTAATGTTCCCATTGGGTGCAGCGGTGTCATGGCCCAATAAACATACTTGGAAATTAAAGTAAAAGTTTATGCTTAATCCATTGGAATAACAATTATAACAATGAAACTACAAATCACATTGATAACGATATTTGAATACACCGAAGTGTAAATTTTTATTTTCTCTTATGGACATGAATATTTTTGCTCCTTTACAAATCTGAATTTGACTGCAAAATACCTCTGCATGTCTATCCATATTTTCATTCATTCTTTGAAACAAAATTTTACAATTGACAACATGCATTACTATTATATTTGTCTCACACACAGACAAACATCATTTCTTCCAATTAATTTTGTAGCAATAATCAAGGGGCATCTTCCTTATTTTTTCATTTTCAATCATTCCCAATTTTAACTTGATTACATCTAAAAAACGGGCAAAACTACTAGCTTTACTATTCCTAATTTTAAATGAATAAACATCATAGATTAAAAGGCGCCAATTGTAAAAAATATTCTTTTAATTTGCAATCAAGTTAATCAACTGTGGACTCGTTTATTTTCGTGGCTATCAATTTTCTGAGACTGAGGAAAACATGCATTTCTTTGGATTTTTGATTTCGTTGTTTTGCAAATCTCTGCCATACAAAGCCTATTTAAAAATGTAAGTTGTTGTTTATTTGAATGCATGGTTCGTCTGTGGCCACGAAACTAACGAAAATTAACATCCAACGAATAAATCCACAAGACTTTTTTTTCGCTAAAGCGATTCCTCCTACATGTGCATCAACTCTCATACAAATTTGGAAGAACACGAAATAAGAAGGGCTTTTTTTGACACTTTTAATTATTTATTCATTTCAGGCACTAATAGGCAAATGTGCAGGACACAATTGTGCAGAGGGCCACAGATGTGTTTTGACAGAAGATAGAACTTCATGTGAATTGGCATGTAAGTTTAAAAACAGTTAAAAAAAATAAGGAACACAGAGATTTATAAAATTATACACAAATGCAGTCTTTCTGTGCATTTTAAAAGAGGGGCGAAAGATACCAGAGGGACAGTCAATATGTGATGTTTATTTGTTTTCTAAGGTATTTGATATCTACTATGTTTCATCTATTTCACTGTTTACTGGAAAGTCAAGTTATGTTACTGTTAAATAATAAATACTTTTGTTCTTTTTTTGTATTTACGAAAAAGAACTAACGTGGAATTTACAGCTCTTAAAGCTATACAAGTGGATTGCAGGCCGTTCTAATCAAAACTATGTAAAAGTAAATTGAGGAATTTACAATATTAATGTAAAGGTGAAAAATTCAAGCAATGTCACCTTTCAAATATACGTATTTTCTTCGAATCAAAGACAGGCCCAAAAGGACATGTAAACAGTATTGAAATCAAAATACACTTCTTTTGAAAAAATCGGAAAACCATCTTGATATGACTGGTTTTACCTGGAGGGGAAAATACAAACATCAAGTACAAAATATACGAAAATCACAAAGGTTGCTGCTTCCAATATAGAATTATACATATACATTTGTGAACTAATACACCACTTTTATTGTCTCCAGTTTCTGGCATGAACTAAACAACTGCATTTTTAAACTGACAAATATTAAACTACCTTTGTGAATATCAAGATTATTCTACTTAATAACTTCGAAAATATCAATTTAATTTTGTTAAAAATGAGATTTGTTTGTTTACAAAATACTATATTTACCTAACAATATGACAATGTATATGCTTTTAAAAAATATTTATATGAACACATTAACTTAAAGAAGTACATTTGATACAAAACCTCTCATAAGAAGAATTACACAAAAACTGATTCCCTGGATCCCGATTATAGGCTTACTAATAAATGTCTGTTTTATTCGATCAATCTAAACACCACAGTTAGATATTCAAAATCGAATCAAGATTGCCTCTTTGTGATATATGTATGCATGCTTAACCTTATTTTTACCATTATATACCCTTATATTGATACTTCCTTGCTGTGAATATGGCACTCTGTATACCTTTGTTCATACATGTTGTGCTAGTCTATTTGTGACAATAAAGTTGATAAATTAATTAAAAAAAAAAGAATTTTAGATTGTATCGGAAATCCTAATGTCCCGAATGCTCTATTGAATGAACCATTTGGACTTTCAAGAGACCTGGGTCACGGCATGATGTACAATTGTAAGAAGGGAATGAAAATATCTGGGAAACCTTTTGCTGTCTGTCGAGAAACATGACAATGGAAATCTATGTTTATCTGTGGTAAGACTTTTACACAGTATAAATGTATACTCTATAAATTAAGCTGATATTATTTTACCAATATTTCAGTCTAAACAACTGATCCAGAAAAGACAAATATAAGTAGCAAAAAAAATTAGCATGACACCAACAACATTGACATAATGTAATTTGGATAAAGAGGGAGGGCAAAACAAATTGATCTGGCACCAAATATTTGTGAAAAAGTATGAACGAAAATACCAAACTACAATTTAATCCAAAAAGGGGGGTGGGATCCAGAAAACCTGACAAAATCAGATGTCATCGTTTGGTCGTCGACAAAAATGAAGTAGCGATACCAAAGGTGATAGAAATGCAGGTTCAAGTAGGTCAATCTCCTGATCCTGCAGAGCTAATTCTGCAATTGCTTTTGTTATTTAAGGAATGACTGTAATATTTATTTTATTTTAGCGGGTTATTTAAAGTGTTGACCACATTTTTGATGTTATTTCGAATAGACAGAACAAATATTACAGTCAGTCCTTATAATTTAATTTTCAATTTCATTTTAAGCCGGATCCGATTACATTATAAAAATCGTTGATGACGTCACGGTCAAGTGACAAAATAATGTATATGAGCTAATAAACAAAATATTTTCAGCCAATCAGAAGACGCGTTACATTCAAAATTAAATTATATGGTATTGTCTAGTATACTGATAAATCTCAAAAACCTCTCCATATGATAAGTAGATACCTGTAATGTGTGAATTATAGTTTAGATATTCAAGGCAAAACATTAAATGAACTTGTTATATGTATTATACCAGAATGAAAATTCAGTTAAGGTATTGTATTATATTTTTTTTCTTCATAGAAATACAATGTGAGAACGGATGGATAGTATTTGGTGGCCATTGTTATTACATCGGACCTGATAAAAAAACGTGGGAAGATTCTGAAGTAAGTGGCATATATGGTAGAAAATTTAACACTAATTTGAGTAACGATAATATTAACAGCAAATAGCCTTACTATAAAAATAAAGTTGAGGAATTATATTTTAAGCTATGCAAGTTGTATTAGTCAGCGAATCTAAATGAAATTTCAGCAAGGTGTAAATTAATTCCGATTTTGATCACCTATGTGTTCTTCACATATGTCATACCTACAACACACTTATTTTCGTATCAATTGGTTGATTGATCCATTGATTTGTGTTTATACGACACTTGAAGAACTCTTGGCTACTTCTTGGTACTAAATTTTTTATCGGTGAAAGAGGCCGGATTGGCCGTAAAATATCTGAAAAACTGACAATCCTTGCATTTATTACAATTAGTAATTTTTAAACAAGTATGTTTTCGTCCAAAGTTGGACAATTGTCTGTTAACATGAAATTTTGAAACCAAACGATACTGCCCACAAGTATGAACGAAAATACCGAACTACAATTGAAGCCAAAAAAGGGGGAGCCCATAAAACCTAACAAAATCAGGTGTCATCGTTTTGTCGTCGACAGAGATGAAGTTACGATACCAAAGGTGTTTGAAATGCAGGTTCAAGTAGGTCAATCTCCTGATCCTACAGAGCTAATTCTGCAATTGTATTTGTTATTCAAGGAATGACTGTTATATCTATTTTATTTTAGGATTGTTTTAAATGTGCACCACATTTTTTATGTGATTCCTTATAATTTGATTCTCAATTTCATTTTAAACCGAATTATTTTATGAAAAACATTGATGACGTCACGGTTACATGACAAAATAAAGTCTATGAGCTTATAAACAAAACATTGTCAGCCAATCAGAAGACGCGTTATTTCCAAAATTGAGTTATATGGTGGCATGGTAGTACTTACTGGGTCATAGGGATAATCATAGCCTATAAGAAATGTTAACCACGTTCTTTCACTAACCAGAACTTATATACACAGTTTTATTATGATATTCAGAAACGAATTTGAATATGTATCTCTATTAGCCCTAGTAACGTTTCCATGTATTTTAGCATGCAGTGAATACAAAATAATCCATAAAAAACATCAATATTTCATTTTTTCTACACCTGGTTCATCCCATCCATAGCTTGGGAAAAATATGTTCACTAGATGCTGGATTTTTTTCTGAGTGCTCTGATACATTGACCTAAATGATATACATTAAAAAGCAACACATATGCTCGATTGAAACAATGATCTTCTGCCTATGAAAATCATAAAACGTTTACAGTGGCATTTCAGTATTTGTTATAAAAAGTAAAACTATTGATATCAAACTTTTTAAAATATAATAAACAGATTTGCAAAAATGTACAAACAACACGTACTGATAAACTTGCTCTTTTCACTACTTCTGAATCGTTAATGAAATCTGATTCCTGCTGGGGGATACAACATGTACAAACTAATCTCTTATTACAGGCGAGGTCAGCTAAGGAATTGTATAGTAAACTATTGAATTATAATGACTTTACACATACATGTTTTGACCCATTTGTAGTGAGCTCGTTCGATCAGATATGTGTAGGCTTTTAAGGTCATCATCATCAACTAGAAAAAGGTTCCGTGCGGCTCTGATCATTTGCAAAGAACAACATAGTGTATTGTACCGCAATTCAATGAAGTCAGTTATTTATCATTCCCGTTTAAATAAATTTCAACACGACATGCTTGTTTTACAATAAAATAAATATTGAATTTCATTTAACCGAAAATATTCAAATAACGTGTGAACGTTGCTTTTTATAAAGTTGTCGTTTGCAAATTTGAAAAAGACGTATAATTGTGTTTTTGTGCTTTGATACATTTGTGTATTCTTGTCTTTCTTTTTTGTTTATTTGCTTTGTCTACATTTTTTTATGTTTTTGTTACATATTTGTTTGTCTTAATAGTGATTAAGATTATTACACATTGTTGACTGCTGTACCCCTATTTTTTTATATATTTTTACCTATTATGTCTAGTTGTTTGGTTTACAAACTAGGTTCGCAAAGGCCCCAAAAAAAAATTACCCCTTTTTTAGCTTAGATTTCAAATTAGGATTTATTTATTAAACACTATCACGATAAATCAACTCTAATACAGTGACTACATAGAGAAAAAAAACTTTTCTTGAAAATTTACGTACCTGCGTTTTATTTTTGACGTCTTAACTAGTACTCCACGAAAAAATCAATGAAAATGGGCAAATTTACATTGAATATTGGACAATGTCAAATTTCGCAAAAATCTCATATTGACTTATTTGGTATATAAAAATCAACGCTTTATAATAAAACTTTGACACAGATAGATCTATTTAACTTTCGCAATTGTTATTAAATGAACTTAAAACATTTTTTTTCTTGTAACATTAAACTTTATATTCGGAGTCAACTTCTATTTCTGGTTAAAATGTGTTTTAAGATTACATGTAATCTTTTGATTAGGACAACATGTCCTTTGAAATATGAACAATAAAGGTTGATGTTATTGAATATATTCAGTTGTGAATTCTGTGTTCCATGTACCGACAAAGTATTAAGTCATGTAGTTTGCGAGTAAATTATACATGATCAATTTGCAATGCAGACTTTAAAATGAACCCATTAGAAGTTTGGAGAGTGTGACCTGTCCTGTTATTTAGTAGTTATCGTTTGTAGCTGTATATTTTTACCTGTAATCAGGTGCTTATTTTTTTAGGTTAAATTTGTTTCCCATTTTGCTTGCAGGTGCCTAATATAGCTGATTGCTTTATATTGGTATTACTTATTGCTGTCTACAAAAGATAAAAGTGAGAATGGAAATGGGGAATGTGTCAAAGAGACAACAACCCGACCAAATAAAAAAAACCAACAGCATAAAGTCACCAACAGGTCTTCAATGCAGCGAGAAATTCCCGCACCCGGAGGCGTCCTTCAGCTGGCTCCTAAACAAATATATGCTAGTTCAGTGATAATGAACGCCATTCTTATTTCCAAATTGTACACAAGAAACTAAAATTAAAATAATACAAGACTAACAAAGGTCAGAGGCTCCTGACTTGGGACAGGCGCAAAAATGCGGCGGGGTTAAACATGTTTGTGAGATCTCAACCCTCCCCCTATACCTCTTATCAATGTAGAAAAGTAAACGCATAACAATACGCACATTAAAATTCAGTTCAAGAGAAGTCCGAGTCTGATGTCAGAAGATTTAACCAAAGAAAATAAACAAAATGACAATAATACATAAATAACAACAGACTTCTAGCAGTTAACTGACATGCCAGCTCCAGACTTCAATTAAACTGACTGAAAAATTATGATTTCATCATATGAACATCAGGCACAATCCTTCCCGTTAGGGGTTTAGTATCATACCATCATAACATATATGAGAAGAACATAACCCGTGTCATGCCAACAACTGTTTTTAGAATAAATGTGTTTAGTTCCGACGCAAAGACCTTATCAGTGACTCAATATTAACGCCAAAATATGCAAGGTCTTGAAATGATAAATTGCATGCACATATTGGTGATTTTGAATCTGTTCAAAGTTTTGATTTTTCTACCCTGTATACCACATTGCCTCACATTCTCATTAAGAAAAAATTCACACACCTAATTAAATGAGCATTCAAAAAATCAGAATGTGAATATATATGTTCCAACTCTTTTAGGTCATTTTTTAGTAGCAATAAACAAAAAAACTATGTTAATTGGACATGCTTTGATACTATATATGCCCTTGAATTTTTACTAGATAACATTTTTGTTCGCTTTGGGGATTCTGTATATCGTCAGATTATCGGAATTCCAATGGGGACTAACTGTGCACCACTTATTGCGGACCTCTTTTTGTATTGTTATGAGTTACAATTTATGACAAAAATAAGCAAAGACCCATCAAAACAACATCTGATAAACAAATTTAATAATACTTTTAGATATTTGGATGATATTTTGGCTCTCAATAATGACGACTTCAGTATGTATATTAATGAAATTTATCCTGCTGAACTTACTTTAAATAAAGCTAATACTAATAATGACCACTGCCCTTTCCTCGATCTTGATATCTATATCACTAACGAAAAGCTGAATACTAAAATTTATGATAAAAGGGATGATTTTTCATTTCCTATCGTTAATTATCCGTTTTTAGATGGTGACGTTCCCTTGTCACCATCTTACGGTGTTTATATATCTCAACTTGTACGATTCGCTCGTGTTTGTAACAATGTTTTAGATTTTGACGAGAGAAATTTATGTATTACTGAAAAATTATTACACCAGGGTTTTCGATATCACAAACTAGTCAAAACTTTTACTAAATTTTATCATCGGTATAAAGACATCATTCGTAAATATAGCTCAACATGCAGACTTCTTATACGTTCAGGTATTTCACATCCAATTTTTTATGGAAATATTCTTTATAAAGCACAAAGGTGTCAGTATTCACCTCAGAAACTTACAAAACCTTTAAATAGACTGATTAAGAAGGGATATAATTACGATACTGTTGTCAAGTCATTAAAGATTGCATATTTTGGCGTTAATATTGAGTCACTGATAAGGTCTTTGCGTCGGAACTAAAGACATTTATTCTAAAAACAGTTGTTGGCATGGCACGGGTTATGTTCTTCTCATATATGTTATGATGGTATTATACTAAACCCCTAACGGGAAGGATTGTGCCTGATGTTCATATGATAAAATCATAATCTTTCAGTCAGTTTAATTGAAGTCTGGAGCTGGCATGTCAGTTAACTGCTAGTAGTCTGTTGTTATTTATGTATTATTGTCATTTTGTTTATTTTCTTTGGTTACATCTTCTGACATCAGACTCGGACTTCTCTTGAACTGAATTTTAATGTGCGTATTGTTATGCGTTTATTTTTCTACATTGGTTAGAGTTATAGGGGGAGGGTTGAGATCTCACAAACATGTTTAACCCCGCCGCATTTTTGCGCCTGTCCCAAGTCAGGAGCCTCTGGCCTTTGTTAGTCTTGTATTATTTTTATATTAGTTTCTTGTGTACAATTTGGAAATTAGTATGGCGTTCATTATCACTGAACTAGTATATATTTGTTTAGGGGCCAGCTAAAGGACGCCTCCGGGTGCGGGAATTTCTCGCTACATTGAAGACCTGTTGGTGACCTTCTGCTGTTGTTTTTTATTTGGTCGGGTTATTGTCTCTTTGACACATTCCCCATTTCCATTCTCAATTTTAATCTTTAATGACTTGACAACAGTATCGTAATTATATCCCTTCTTAATAAGTCTATTAAAAGGTTTTGTAAGTTTCTTAGGTGAATACTGACACCTTTGTGCTGTATAAAGAATATTTCCATAAAAAAATGTCTTCAATGACGGTCGAATAAAAAAAAAATCAAAACAAAGCACGAAGTTGAAGAGCATTGAGGGCCCTAAATTCCGAAAGATTTTGCCAAATATAGCTAAGTTAATCTATTCCTTGGGTAGAGAATGAGAGGCGAGAGATTATTTTTAGTAAGAAAATAACTGACAATGCCATGAATAAATATGAACAAGATCAAATCACAAACAACTTTAAGCAAGAAGCTTGTTTCGTTAACAAAAAAAATCCTCACAATTGGCGCTCAAATTTAAGCAATTGGTAGGCCAAATCAAATACGAAGTTGGAGAGCTTCAACAGTGGTATACGACTTTTGCCTTTATTTAGATAACAACAATTCTGAAAAATTGCGCTAAATATAAAAATTAGAAGATATGGTTTGATTGCCAATGAGATAAATCTCCACGTGAGACCAAGTGACACAGAAATGAACAACTGTAAGTCATTGTATGGCCGTCAATAATCAGCAAATTTACTCTTATGATTCAACATTTCATACACAGTAAACATAGTAAAGCAATAAACAATAAATACATCAATGATATTTATTCTCCACACAACATCGATGACTACTTGGCTGGTAATATCCTCGGACGTGGTAACGTTGCAGATGTCCCAGTGAACTTGAGAGTAAAGATACTACATATAAGAAAACAATTTCCTTCATGATACAATCCTCAATATGGAATTCGATAAACAATTGAAAACTAGAATCTATGACTAACTTTTTAAACGGCATATATCACAGCAGTTTCATACCCTCTGATCAGTCGTTTGGCTTTTATAGATCTCATTAAAATCGTTACATTTGTGCATGTTTACACTATCACTATACGAATGTTAATGTCAGGCGTGTGCTCCGTACTCAAATACTAATGCAACTTAGTCATAAAAATGAACAAATGAGATCGACCCGACACATGTATTAGAGTCACTATCACCAAATGGTAACTGATAAAAAGACACACCGTACGGTGACCTATAGTTGTTAAATTTTACTATTCACAAATTATATTTAGTCTAGATCTTAAAATGGACATTGTGTCTACATTATCCAATGTTTAGTAAAAAGCTTTGTGAGACATTTTAAATCGATTGTCAATCTGAAGAGACATGTATTGTCGAAATGCGCATCTGGTGCAAGAAAATTGGTACCGTTAATTTTATTAGCATTTATTATCAATACTTGTAAAATGCAATAATGAATTCAAAGCGTTTTGTTTTCACACGATGTTGTTTGTTTTAATATTGAAATTTTTGTTATAATTAACAATAATTTTGAATCATTTCAATGCATTGCTACGGCTATGAAATCAGTTCGAAGTATATTCGTGTATCAAACACTATACAGTATGATAGTTTCTTACAATTTTGCAAACGCGTTTGTGTTTTCTCCAGTTTGCTATTTGACATCGTTTTGAACAATACGTAGATATTTTACATCTACTACATTTAGGAATCTTTTCTTCACTCATTGAGAAACACTGAAAACAAAAGTGAATGATAGACGGCTTTCGCGCATACCATATACTATACAGAATAACTAACATATGTAATTTAGCTGAATTGAATTGGTATTGTTTTTGTTTCATTTCATCCGTGAAGATCATAAAACATAAATCCCAAGAGCTAGTGGCTAAACACATTAGCCCAAATGGTGTTTCATAATTCGAACAAAAAGTCCAAGCCAAAAAGTTGTTAGCTACATCACGATGTCTTACATTGTTACCAAAAAGTAAAATTGCAATGCAGTATCTAGCCTCTTCACGCTCTTGAAAACATCTAAGTTTCTCTTTTGTAATGTATTTTAGTAAGAAAAAGAAAATATTGCAATCAACAACAGCCCTGTAATGCCAACAACAATACGCGTATGTTTTGTCTTCGTTTGTTAAAGAGATGCCAAAATGTCTGAACATTTCATTGATCAACGCATTCGGGATGATAGCAATTTCGGTTGGAAGAAATAAAACGCATGTAAACACCTTCAAATTTGAAGTATTGATAATATACTCATATGCCGTTGTTGAATCACTTTTGATGTATCTACAATTACAGAATGATGGACTGTATTTTAAAGATTCCTCGTCTAGTTGATGTAACCACCATTCACAATCTTTATACATTCCAATTGCATATAACACTGAAATAAACTTCAGGTGTCCAGATAATTTACCACCCCTGAAGTATATAAAAGACCCGAATAAAAGGAAATCACGGACTTGACAATTTTGATTATGAATAGCCATTGCAGATACATTACTAGCCAAACAAGTGTACATATAGGGTAAAAGTAATGATAATGACTGTTTGGTTTCGTAGTGTGTATGTCCCGTAATAGGGCTACTGCATGCATGCTGAATACATCCTAGAACATTCCAAATACATTTTACGAAATGTACAACGTTTCCATTGGCCAAGTTGAATAGTTGTTCAAGTATTGCTGTGTTAAACACATGTAGTGTCTTTTCAATAGTAGCAGTGTTTTTGTAGTATAAGGCTTCGTTGTACACCTTTTTACTGTTTAACTGAAGCCATTTATACCAGTCTGAAGATCCCCGTGATCTGACATAGTCACCTATATTGTTTCGTTTCACAAACAACAAGCATTCAAATCTTACATTTAAAATTTCCTCTAGTACGTTTACTGATATAAGTCTCCAACTCGCATTCATCCTGCCATCAAATAAGTTTTCTCTTGGAATGAAATAGTTAGGACAAAACCCACGTTTAACCCACCTTAACATAAGCTTAATACATCGTATAATGCAATGCCATAGTTTGTTTTTCTCCCAATCATTGCTGCTACTCTCTTCTATAACATAGAATAAACACGTCTTCCAATGGTATGTAGTTATGCACTCCAAATTTATAACATCTCGATTAAGCATTTTGAGAACAATGTAACATTTATGTTGGACATCTGTCAAATTGAACATTAGTTTTCGCTCTTGTAACGAAAGAGATATTCTCCACTCCACATCTATTTCTGGTGAAAAAGGATGACCTTTTCTAACAACAAAAAATCCAAGTGTTTGAAGCTCTTGGATCATATCTGTTGAGGGCCAGCAGTGATGTCTATTACGGGAAAGCCATTCCTGTGCCTCTTTTGGCCACGTTTTGCATCGGTAAGATATAACAGTATCCATGTTAAGATCATAATACTTTTCAGACTTCACAGCAGGCTTGTTTTTAGGTCTTGAAAATAAATCATTTTTATATGGCTCCATTAAAAAATCAAATAAAACAATCCTTCCAAATCTATCAATTTTTAAATATTTGTGCATGCCAATAAAACGATGCCAGTCTGTAGATGTACATGGTATGCCGTTATATACTAGTTGTAGTTTTACGTATCCATCAGGTGTATCTAATTCTTGTACTATCAACAACGAACAACAGTTCATTTTAGCTTCTGATATGTCCTGGATGACCGGGAACATTTCGTCACATTTCATGAAATCGATGTCATTCGGTTCACCTGTAAATGTATAGATACGATGTTATAACTCCCTAATTAGTTTTACTACAATAAAGCGAATACCATTTTATGCTGATCTATTTCGATGGTGTAACATTATATCATGAAATCACGTAAAAGGTGCCTCAAATTTAAACAAAGCAAATCATGAATACATTATGATAGACGTTACAGATTAACCAAAACTTAATTGATGTTCATAACTCAGTCTGATTTTATTGCAGTTACACATCAATTCTTTTGAGTGGGCAACATCTTTCAAAAATGTGAAATTTGCCGTTGGTACCATATAACCCTTTAGTAACTATACGTATGCATGTCCTTTTTGTTTTAATGGACATGTGCTAAATTTTTTAAGATTTTTTTTTTAAACACACTGATTAACATATACCTAGTAGTAAATACAAATGCATTGTATGTGTAACACAGTTAACTGAAATCGTGCTATATCAGCCATCCGTGGTGAAGGTATCAATACCAGTCAGATTTACTGAACCCCTATATGTGAGACGTCATGTCACAAAAATATATATGTGAGGTATATACAACAGTGTTATGATATGGCCTTTTCAAAAGCACACACTTTATCAACCCACAACCAAAATAACTAGTCGATCAGAGCTCTTGAGATTAAATTGGTACGGATGTGATATTGTAAAGGCCATTTGATATTCTCTTTTTAACAAACCAGTTTTATTGATATTTGGCAAGTATCAGAAAAAAAACATGGTATGTAAGCATTATCCATTTATATATTTACCTGGTGTAACTGCACCTTCAAATGTACCTCCCATGTAATAACATGTTAAATATCCACCAAAAGTTTCAAGAATCTCCTGTTTTATGCTTTCACGTTGAATAGTCTTTCTATAATCGTCATTTGCCCCAATACTATCAAGTATTTCAAACAGCCAAACACTGTCATCTTCTTCATCATAAGACAATTGGTTTGCTGGAGCTAAAATCGGATTATAATCAGGTATTGATACAAACAGCAAAAATTAGTTTTCTTAAGAACCAGGATTATTTAGTACGCCAGACGCACGTTTCGACTACATAACACTCATCAGTGACGCTCAGATCAAAATAGTTATAATGCCGAACAAGTACAATCAGACACTGGCATTATAATTCTATTTCTAAGATTTATATAATGTTTAACATACAATAGAAGTATAGGAGTAGGTTCTTTTTCAGGTTCATCTAACGAAAGATTTGTTTAACACTTAAATGTCTATTTCAGTTAAATTAATTAGTTATATAAAAGATTTTAACTGATTTAGTCAATGAAAATGCTCCGATTCAAGCTTAAATATACAGTCCGCCAAAAGTTAAGCACCACCTATTTTTATTGCATAGATTTTTTTTCAAATTTAAAAAATCAATTATTCCACGATAAAAAGAAAACAATCATATAGCAATTTTGCTAATGTATACCATAAACAAACCAGAAATGAAATTTTAGTCACTTATGAAGGTTGTATGCATGTAGGTTTTCCGTTCATAGAAAAAGTGTAAATTACACAATTCAGAAACAGAATTTAAGTTTCACTGTGATTTTATTTTTTTACAACCTTTGATCACCCAACATTATTAAAATTTTCTACACATAAGCTTTGGTATGTTCGGCAAATTTAATGTCACTATTTGAGTCAATAGCATGTGTAACAACCTCACTTCCGGTACAGTTTCATAACACGACGTATCATTCTCGGTTCAAGCCTTCAAGCTTTAGTTAAGGAAAATATGTTGCAAAAAACAACAAATACCACTTTTAAATCGACAGAATATTGTTAAGGTAGATCTCTGTGATTAAGATTTCCGGCAATGGCATCTCAGACATGTTTGATAGGGTTTATGTATGGGGACATGGAAGGCTAAAAAAAAGTGTAAATGGCTTGTTGCTCTCTGGACTCTGTTAAAATCCTTGCCCTGTGTGTTCTAGCGTTATCGTCCATGAACAAGGGTCTTGGCAATGTAGACGCAAGTGGGGGATTATTAAAATGAGGAACAACAATGAGTAAAGGCATCAAATATCTGTATGACTGTCCGTTTATTTTACCCTGCAGAATATGCATACCCAGCTTATAACGGTATAAGAAGCAACCCCGTACTGGAACACCACCAGCACTGAATGCAGTCCTTGTGCAAACATTGTTTTTGGTCATAGGCCGTTTTGTTTCCCCGCGAAATTCGTATTATGGCGTCTACTGGCAGTAAAATAAACTGACTACCATCTGAACAATGAGTGTTTTGTCAGCTTCTTATGTTCAAGCATAGATAGTCATTATCCCATTAAAACCTGACGGTAGAGTGCCTATCTGTAAGTACAGGTCTCTATACACTAAGACTTGCTCTTCGAATGCCTCTTAGAAGTCTACTGACCAATGTACGAACACTATCACGACCACCTGGAGAAACAGTGCATTTGTAAACGCTCAGTTGCCTTTTTATAAAAAGTTGCTGAACTTCTTTATCGGAGTTCAATCTTTTTGGTCGTAACGGATTTTCTTAGTGTATGTTAAAGGTAATTCATAACACCAAACATTAATATTTTTTTCGCAAAAGTTATAAAAATATTGCCAGTTATATTTCGGTTGTGCTTAACTTTTGGCGGACTGTACATGAAAAATCTATCAAATATCCCAAAAATGTCTCTTTTCAGATGTTTTTTGGTAAAAAATGAAAGTGTTCATCCTCAACCTAAATGTTATGTATTATCATCAAATACAACTTACATTTCAATATTAAGAATGAACACAAATGCGGCCACTTTAATATAAGACGAAAACCGTCTGAAATTTAAAATGCTAAAATTGTGAGGATTTCCGTAATTTAGAATGACTTACTGATGCTACATGTATCACCAAATATATGTGCATTGTATTGTCTAATACAGCCCATATCTGTGTAGCAGAAGCATTCTACTTTCCAATAAATAACTAAAAGTTTACATTTTAACAATTTTGTAAAACTTCTATATTTTGGGGCCAAAAAGCGGTGTTACTGGACCTACTACTTTGGTACATTCTTTATCGTCATTTATAAAGACACCAATCTTAACTATTGATCTACAATAAAATGTTCCAGCATTTTAGTTCAGTTTTTCGATTCCTAACCAATGATTGATTGATTTGTTTAAACATAAATATAAGTTTACGATTACATGAAGTATTGTCGACAAATATTATAAAGGGCGCCAATCTGATTTAAAAGGGACGTATTGTAAGAGAATTATATTGTTGTGCTTTGGGTAACTTATGATTAATTATTGTATGTGCAATTGGATATTGTGATTTATTTCCCGATTATCTGGTTTGAAAAACAGTGTATATACAACGTCATTGAAAGTACTTGTGGCAATTAATATTAAACAATGAGCTGGCATATCATTACCATGGTAACTATCGACCAATGACCCAGTGCCAAACAGACGTCATCATTAACTGCAACCCATTTAGTCAGCTATAAAAGGCCGGCAACATGACAAAATGTAAAACAAGTTCAACCGAATAGCAGATTAAGGATAGATAAAGGCCTCCTGGATTCCAAAAGGTTCTTTTAAAAGTTTATAATGTAATTTAAACTCGTTCGAGTTGCTGTCAAACTATCCTGCTGTGTGGTCAATTTGTAAGTATAAAACAGAGTTTACAACTCAACATAGTCTGTTAAAACAACATTTATCAACCATAATCATGTCAATAAAATGTTGACCTTGTTTAATATATCTGTTTTCCTATATAACCATTGAGCATGTTGCGGAATGTATGCCAGTCAAAGCATAGACACTACATGAAAAACGCATCACATATTGAATATATGTGAATAAAATGTCATACTTATTTGTATGCTGGAATGAACAAAAAATTGAGAATTATAATGGTTTCTGTAGACTTCAAACTACACTTTGGTTGGACTATAATATTATGATTTACCTTCTTGGCTACTTCTGGGCACATGCCGTTTATCTTTGCATGACTTATTCTTTGTTTGTCTTTTAGGAAGTAATCCACGACACATTAAAGTTTTACACTTCTCCATTCTACAAAAGCTCTAAATATGCATTTAGCTACAGACTATGTTAGAAAACATTATTCCATTATTTCCAATGTAAACATATGAAAGACAAGGATACGATCAGATTGTACAGGTAACTAAGACACATATTTAGTACATTTACATTATACATTTAAAAAAGCTTTGTGGGTCGACAATTAACAACAGAATTATCTCAGTAATTTTGAGTAAATTCACTTTATATATGTAATTTAATCCTTTTTCGAATATACTAAAATATAATCATTGAACAATAAGGATGATAGATTTAATGGTTGATAGCTCATGATCTCTACGTTGCTTTATTGTAGTTATAACGTGGTGAATATCATTATGATAAAGTATAACAAGGTGTGCTTTATTCGCTTCTCAAACTTGAATATCCAAAAATACAGTCATGTAATGACCCTTGCTGGAGAATATGTTTATTCCCCCCTACCTTATCTAATACTGCATTTTTTAGTACAAAAACAAAAGTATGATAACAATCAAAAATATCTCTTATTAATCTTATAACAGGGATAAGTAGCTATTTCAGAACGAGCATTCCGCGCATGTACATATTTTATGTTGAGATCCGTTAACTATCTTTGATTGGTAGTAAAAAGGAATAAAGAGTTGTTTTGGTTGTTTTTTTTCCAATTGTGTCTTTCGCTTATTCCAATTAGTGTTTGATTTGTGAATGACATTACGAATCAATATTGGCAAATTGTCTCGTTTACTGTTTATATGTGGTACCGGGAAACAAAGCATGATGATCATTATCAGCTTCACGAAATCACTACGGACTATGCATCACTTATAGAATATGTTTAAACATGGTAAATGTATTGACTAATATTCTCTAATTGAAGATATCGGGTTTAAGTCTATATGTCGGCAATATATGTACTTCAATTTGAAATTACTGTTATGTTGGTTAATGTTCATTACTTAATGTCTAACAAAGGCTTGTAAGTAGTTTTAGTCTTGAGTCAGTTTTTTGCCAATTCAGTTTTTATTGATCAATCGATGGATTATCATTAACACGTTCCTAAATATGTTCAGCAGTTTGCTTATATAACGGATGTTATTAATTCAACACATATGTTTTTTTTTTAACTTGGTCTGATGTGTGACCTTATAGCATACTGATAAAATAATTATAACCTTTTGTTTTGCCTTATGTTCAATTTATTTCACCACACCCAAATCCAATTAAAAATGTGTGATATAATTTTAGGAGATGTGGTATGATTGAAAATGAGACAAAGTAGAGGTCTTATATCAAATATCAATAATTAAAACGAAACACTTTTTTAATTAAACATTAATTATATTTGATTGAAAAATACATTCAAAGCCGCCGTATACCAATTAACATTATCAAGAAGACAGTATTCTACTTTCCACCAGTGACACAATATCTGACCACATAAACTATGATCCTGGGTATTTTGTTAAAACAAATTGTTTTGCAGTAACATTTTTTATTTCTAATTTTATAAGTTGTGTCTAGTTTTATGTTTTTAAATGTTTTCCCTTTTTGGTAATTTCTTCTGTTTTTTCTTCGAATTGTGTTGTTGGTACCCATTTTGAATATTACTGAAAAAGTTATTCAACATGATTTATAACCTCAATGCATAACTGGGAAGTAGATGTATCAATTTTAATTTGAAAATCTTGAAGAAACGCGTCTTGAAAAGTGTATACAATGTCTATTTTCCGTTACCATAAAAGGTGTATTTCGTGCAAAATCTTTTATCTACGGTCCCTACTTTATGAATGGTAATTGAAGGCATGACGTCATTCTCGATCAACGTCTACGGCAAAAAGGACAGTCCATCAATATTGATTAAATATTATTTTAGTGATCAAATGATATTCAGGAACTACAAAAAAAAAGATAATGTATTGTCGCATGAAGAAGGAGTGTCTTGCAGGTAAGCAGATTTTCTCTTACGTAAAGAATGCGTGAACTTAACATGAAGTCAAACAAGTATGCGAGCCTTTTATATGTTTAAATGTATAACAAATTTACAACTAGTTTGTTTATCAACCGAAAGAATAAAATTAAGAATGGAAATGGGGAATGTGTCAAATAGACAACAACCCGACCAAATAAAAAAAACAACAGCAGAAGGTCACCAACAGCTATTCAATGTAGCGAGAAATTCCCGCACCCGGAGGCGTCCGTCAGCTGGCCCCTCAACAAATATATACTAGTTCAGTGATAATGAACGCCATACTAATTTCCAAATTGTACACAAGAAACTAAAATTAAAATAATACAAGACTTACAAAGGACAGAGGCTCCTGACTTGGGACAGGCGCAACAATGCGGCGGGGTTAAACATGTTTGTGAAATCTCAACCCTCCCCCTACACCTCTTACCAATATAGAAAAATAAACGATAACAATACGCACATTAAAATTCAGTTCAAGAGAAGTCCGAGTCTGATGTCAGAAGATGTAACCAAAGAAATAAACAAAATGACAATAATACATAAATAACAACAGACTACTAGCAGTTAACTGACATGCCAGCTCCAGACTTCAATTAAACTGACTGAAAGATTATGATTTCATCATATGAACATCAGGCACAATCCTTCTCGTTAGGGGTTTAGTATCATACCATTATAACATATATGAGAAGAACATAACCCGTGTCATGCCAACAACTGTTTTTAGAATATATGTATTTAGTTCCGACACAAAGACCTTATAAGTGACTCAATATTAACGCCAAAATATGCAATCTTTAATGACTTGACAACGGTATCGTAATTATATCCCTTCTTAATAAGTCTATTCAAAGGTTTTGTAAGTTTCTGAGGTGAATACTGACACCTTTGTGCTTTATAAAGAATATTTACATAAAAAATTGGATGTGAAATACCTGAACGTATAAGAAGTCTGCATGTTGAGCTATATTTACGAATGATGTCTTTATACCGATGATAAAATTTAGTAAATGTTTTGACTAGTTTGTGATATCGATAACCCTGGTGTAATAATTGTTCAGTAATACATAAATTTCTCTCGTTAAAATCTAAAACATTGTTACATACACGAGCGAATCCAGGTTTAGTCCACCATTTTCCTCATATTTCAGTATTTTTATAATTTTTCTTTTTACTGTTAAAGTACATAGTAAAACAGAAAGATGCAAACATGTTAAAACATAAAGAAAACATAGACACATTGATTATATGGCTGTTTTTTTAATGAAGATGCTACAAAATTAATCATGATATTCTTTAACAAAAGACAGATTTTCAAATGGGATCAATCATCTAAAATGGTATGCCCATTTGATTACATAATTTGACTATGATCGTGTATAAATTATGTCTTAAAAATATAAACAGTATTTCCTTTTTTTAAACGATACTTTATATATGATACTACTTTCTTTATTTCTTTTTAAGCAATGGAAACACAGACTCCTGACTAGAGACATATACAGTCATGTTTGTCTTTTCAGTTTTTAGCTATGGCGTTGACAATTTCTTTTCGATCTATGAGTTTGACAGTCCCTCTGATATATTTTCCTCTTTTTAAAATGGTTAAACAATTTATCAAGTTAATACAATAGACATCAAGTAGACAGTTCAGGTTAACAATCTATTTAGATTGCAGTAAAGCTGAAATGTTCTATTCCCAAAGCACTTTTAAACGAGTGTCGACTTGCACGTTTAACTATAAATTTAAAGGTAGCTATGGTTTCTTTCTTCATCTTGGATTGTGAAGTAGCCGATGACAATTTGTCTAGATCTTCAATGAAAAGTGCAAATTTTCAGAGTAGGATGTAATTAATTAGCAAGACGTTTCATATTGATATAGAAAGTATGTGTTTTATCATCGTTACGTGAGTTTTTTCTAAACAAAAACAATATATTTTTGTTTGATTATTTTTTTTCTGAATTTTGCAACCTACGGGGAGCTTTATCAGATAGTAGAAGAGATAATTCGGACAAATGAACTTAAAAAATAATGAGGTGATAATTTACCTTTTTCATATGTTGCTAGAAAACAAGTTCGTTGACTAATTGTTTTTCTTTTTTATAATTTGAAAGCATGTTCTACGAGCTATCTTCTAACATTTTATATATAAAAAAAAAGAATTGTATCCGATTCGTTTTCTTTTTATCACACAAAATTCGATTAGCCATGCATAATCTACAATCAATCTGATAATTTTGCAGAACATGTATCGTGAAAATGTTCGGTGACACATACTCTTTATTTTATAATGGAAAAAAGCATGACATAAACTACATTTTATAAATTTTAAAACATTCTATGAATTTTAATTAGAATTCTCTATTCACCTTAAAGTACAAATGCAAACTGCCAAGCACTCATTACATTTACTACTTGAGTTTCCTTAATCATGTTTATGGGAAAAATATGTATTCCTTTTTTCTAAATACTTTTATGGAATATTAACATTAGTGTTTGTCTTAAACTAACTGTTATATTTGAAATCCGGAATGTGTTATCATGATACTTTTATTCTATCAATTTTAACAATAAAGTTTAAACAACATCTTTAAAATTATGTATGTAGTTATTTGACTGTAAAATATTACATATTATGATACTGTCTTACAATTTTACAAATAGCCTTATGAATCTTCCAGTTAATTTTTTGACATTCTTTTGAACAGTATGTTGATATTTTGCATTTGCTACATTTAAGTAGTTTATTTTCGCTACAAGTAAAGCATTGAAAGCAGAAATCAATAGCGGTTGGCCTCCTTGCAAACCATATGTGGTAAACAATAACTAACATGTGTATTTTTCCTGCATTAAAATGGTATTGTTTCCCTTGCCTTTCTTTTGTGAATATCATGAAACATAAGTCCGAGGAATTCATCACTTTCCAAGAGAACCTTAAGCAGATTATCTCTAAAAGAAGTAATTGTTCAGAGCAAAATATCCAAGCCAACACATTGTTGGCTACATCACGATGTCTGATATTTCTCCCAAATACATGTAGCAAGGTATATATATCATCAATAGCGTCTTTATAACCAGAAATATTTCCGAGTTTCTTTTTCGTTAAATATTTTAGTAGGTAAAAGTATATGTTGCAGTCAACTACTGCTCTGTAATGCCAAAGAAAATACTCGAACGTTTTGTCAGTTTTTGTTAAAGAGATACCAAAATATCTGAATATTTCAAATGTCAATGCATCAGGAATAATATGAATTTCGCTTGGAAGAAACGAAATGCATGTCAACACCCTCAAATTTGAAATTTGGATAATATACTCATATGTCATTGTTAAATCATTTTTAATGTATCTACACTAACAGAAAGATGGACTGTATTTTATGAATTCCTCGTCTAATTGATCTAACCACCATTCACAATCTTTATACAACCCAAGAGCATATAATAATGAAATAAACTTCAAACGTCCAGGTAAATAACCTTTTTTGAAGTATATAAAAGATCCAAATAAAAGGAAAACTCGGACTTGAGGATTTTGATGGTGATTAGCCATTGCAGAAATATTACTAGCCAAACAAGTGTAGATGTAGGGTAACAGTAACGAAATAGATTGTTTGGTTTCGTAGTGTGTATGTTCAGTAATAGTGCTACTACACGCATTTTGAATGCCACCTAGGGTATACCAAAGACATTTTATGAAAATTGCAACATTTCCATTGGCCAGGTAAAACGGTTGTTCTAGTATTACGCTATTAAAACATGTAAAGTAATTTGAATAGTAATTGCGTTTACGTTGTATAAGGCTTCATTGAGCACTTGTTTACTGTTTGCCTGAAGCACTTGATACCATTTTGATGATCCCCGTGATCTAACAAAGTCACATATATTGTTTCTTTTCACTAGCAACAAGCATTCAATTCCTATATTTAAAAGTTCCTCGAGTATGTTTTCTGATAGAAGTCTCCAACTCTCCTTCAACTTTCCATCAAATAAATTACCTCTGGGAATAAAATAGTTAGGACAAACCCCGCATTGAATCCACCTTAACATTTGCTTAATACAAAGCTTAATGCAATGAAATAGGTTTTTTCCCAAACATTGCTATTACTCTCTTCTATAACATAGAATAAACAAGTCTTCCAATGGTATGTAGTAATGCAGTCCAAGTTTATAACATCTCGATTCAGCATTTTAAGAATAATGTAACATTTATGTTGCACATCTGTCAAATTAAACATAAGCTTTTGCTCTTGTAATGAAAGACATATTCTCCATTCCAAATATATGTCTGATGAAAAAGGATGACCTTTTCTAACAACAAAGAATCCCAGTGAGTTCAGATCTTGAATCATATCTGATGAAGGCCAACCGTGAAGTCTTTGACGGGAAAGCCATTCATTCGCAATTGTCGGCCACGTTTTGCACTGATAAGATATAACAGTATCCATGTTAACACCATAATACTTCTCATACTTAACAGTTCTCGTACGATCAATAACGAAAAACCTTCAGATTTTGATATGTCTTCGATAACAGGAATTCTTTTGTCACATGTCATGATATCAATGTCATTTGGTTCATCTGTAAATTTAAGAATTAGATGTTTTACATGTTATAGCATGATAGATAAACCTTTCACATATCAATCGAAATAAAAACATGCTCTTTTCTAATTGCAATTAAATTAAATTATTTACTTAAAGAAAGCCATCTGGAATGTTTCCAAGGGTTAGCCAGATAATCGTACTTATTTTTATAACATGATATTATTTAGTATTTCACTTATTCGTTTGTCAAGCTCTTATATATATATTATATATAAATTTGCCAAAATTGGTGCCGCCATTTCCAAATTGATATGTCATGTTAGTTCAATTTCGTAACATGACCACTAGACAATGGAAATGCCATCTAATCAGTGGAGGATATGAAACAATCAAGGCACACAGAACTTTCTTTTTGCATAAGTGTATGCTAAGTACGTAATAAATACAAGACATGTTAGCGAGATAAACGTTCTTATTTTTATGAAGTGATATTATAGATAAAGGAAGATATGGTGTGAGTGCAAATGAGACAACTCTCCATCCAAATAACAATCTATGAAAGCAAACCATTGTATGCAGGTATTCCCGTATTCGTTAGTCAAGTCGTAATTTGTCCACATATTGTAATGTAGAATTAACAGATAATGATAAACAGTTCACGTCACAAACCCAAATGCAGAGTGTTGGGCTATAAAACACTTCTTTTGTAAGTTTTGTAGGATGATGTTTGCCGGAAATAAAACAAGAGCTGGTATGATGTTAAGGTGCCGATATGATAAGATTCTGTCTAATTTTTATCCGAAAGAGAAAATAAAGAATGAGTGGCTTCTTTCTATGCAGATCACCAAATTGTCAAATTCTAAGGATATCTGAAACATTATAAATGGAATATTTGAGCACATGTACTGCATTTATTCAAAAAGTAAGAGAATGACATCATGTAGGTAAAAAAAAGATAATGGCCGACGAGACAACTCTCAACAAGATACAATAAAACTGCAGAATTAGAAACTGTAGGTCACTGTACTGTCTGCAACACCGAACATCTGATACAAAGGACAGTAACACCAAGTACTTATATATTTTCCGAAAAGACAAATTGAAAACAATTCAAACGAGAAAACTAAATACTTGATTAATGTTATAGCAAATACGATACACGACAACACACGACAACCACTGCCACTACATTGCTGCTTCAGACCTTGGAAATGCACATGAAAATTAGGGGGGTTGGAACTAGTTTTGGGGGCCTATCTTTCAATCTTCCCTATAATCTTGGACAATGGTTTAACAGTTCTAAATTAGAACATATTATACAAACGGTTATAAAGGTGCTTTATTTATCAGATCGGTACAAAGCTGAAGAATATCTAACAAAATATATAAGTACCTGGTGTTATTGTACCTTCAACTGTTCCTCCCATGTAATAACAGGTAAATATTTCTCCAAAGGTTCGAAGAATCTCCTGTTTTATGCTTTCACGTTGAATAGTTTTTCTATAATCATCATTTGCCCCAATACTTTCAAGTATGTAAAACAGCCAAGCACTATCATCTTCTTCATCGGAATACAGTTGTCTTGCTAGCGCTTAAATCAAAGTATAATCAGATCTTATATAAAAATATTTTTAGTTTCATTGTGGTTATATAAATCCTCATCTGTTTAGTTAATATACATTCTTGGTGTGCAAAAAGTCCGCTTATAGCGTTACTTATGTAGGCAATTCCAGATGAATGCGTCGGATGCCTGATATTCATGACTTGTGGATTTCACTTTATTTTCACTAGAACATCGAAAGATTATATAAGTAAACTAATCAAGGGTGGTGATTGTAACACTGATGTAGTGTAATTACCCCGTAGTTCTAGGGGGTTTCCCCAACATGTCACACGGGTACTGGTACATCATGGAGGGATCCGAAGGGACACATGACATGACGTAACAGTTGGGGACCTCCAGCCTCTTCCTCGATGACATCTCTCTCTTACCACGGTACGAGCAAGGCAATGCGCCTGATATCTGGGTCTAGACGAGGTTAGCTGGGACTGACATCTTGTAGGATGGTAAGGGCACTCTAACACTAAGCATAGCTTGTATCAACCCCTCGGGTAACCATAGAGCTCAGCGAGACAGGCCAAATAACACTTTACTGGTAGTTGCGGGTGGTTTAAATTTTGGTCCTGTAGGGGATTGGACGCCATTTTGGCATCACTCCAAAATTTTGAGTGCCTTCAGTCAAATCTAAAAATAAGTTTTTTGTCTAAGGGAGACAAACCATGTCCGGTGGTATACTTTCTAGGTGAAAGTCATTAGAAATACATCGTATTTGTATAGTTTTGGGCTGATGAAAAACTTTTTGAAAAGTTTGCTTTAGTGATAGCGAGGTCACGTGAGCGGCGAGATTTGGTCGCCATCTTGGATTCTGTGTACAGATGTTAACAAACGGATGTAAACAAACACAAGAGCAGTTGCTTTGGTAGTGTTCCGTGTATATTTTATTATTGACTTGAGTTTTTATTGAATAAAAAAATTTATTGTTGATCAGTGTATATATCTGATAGTTTTGTGAATTATATTGAAATAAAGTGAAATAAATTTTTATAACTTTGTTAAGTACAAAGTCACTATGCAGGGTTACATGATCACTATTAACACCTGTCCTAAATTAATACTTACTTCCATACCTGGCATAGGGTAGGCCATAGCATGAAGGATCATGGATATAAGGGCAATAGGTATCCACATTGATAGAGATGTTTTATTCCAAATTCCACACTTGAGAGTGACAGAAGGTATTCTGGGCATAATTGATTTTTCACAAAGACCAATAGTGGAAGATATTAGCAGGCAAAATCGAGGGAATTGTGCAAATGATGATACAAGCATGAAAATTACCACAAAGCATCATTATTATATACTTTTAAAGAAACAACTGCTGGCCATTAAAGAAAATCATTTTTTCAAGATGGCCACCGCCGTTTTCTAAAATGGCTGTTTTTTCAGTTTGAAAATACTGATTTTTTCTGGCAAACTTTTCGTTTACCTCTTTTTAGGGAAAAAAAGCTGTCAGGCTTGGTAGCTACCTTCTTTACATGTGAATAATTCACTAGACATGAGTATTTGACACATACAGGGTTTGCGCAAGCGCGAAAATGTAACAAAATTCATTAAAAAATATTTTAACTATTTACTATAAAATAAGTGATTTGGGATTTTCAATGATATTATGATTTGGTTTGATAACATTTTTCAAGGTTATGACACACATGATTTAACAATTTTGCGCATGCGTAACTATTACTATTTATAGACATAATGAATGATTTGTATGTACTACCAGGGCAAACTGGTATAAATCGTAGTTCATCTCATTACTCTAAAAAGCAAGTAAGTGTAAAATCTATGATGCCACTGTTTAAAAACAAGCCAATTCAGTTGCAATGATCAGGTATTTGATGGATAAGACCGGAAAATGTGTTTAAAACGAGAAAAACATCAATAGTAACGGCAGATCAGCCACTTTTGGTAATTGATATTCAGTGGGAATTGCCTGATTTGTACAGAGAAGATAAGTTTATCGTCATGTAAGGTGGATTTCACATTGAAATGACTTGTTATAAAATTCTGAGTAATATATTACGTGAAGGTGGAAGGTAAAACCATTATTGCAACACCTAGAACGGCATATTCTTGTATGTATGTTCAAATGTACCTAGGACTAGACACGCGCATCAGATAACTCTATGTGTTTTAGCTTGAAAGGTATATATATATCGGCTTAAGAAAGCAAAACACAGAAATTATAATCATGTCGTGACTCTGTGACGTTCAATGATTTGAAAGACTGGCGAAAGAAAATATAGTCATCCCTACCACATTTCAATTCCTGGCATTTCATTATAAAATAAGAACTTCTTGTGAATTTGGTAGTATGCTTATTTCATGAGTCAGATTTTGTACAAACAGTCCATAAAAAGCCTGATACTGTATTCATTTACGTCTTGATCGTGTAACATATTCTCGATCGCGACCGACCTTCTCCGAGATATGGCTTCCCTTCTCTTAAGTCACCCACAGGAGGCAATTGATTTTGAAAAAGATAATTTTACTGTACGTAAGACCAGAAGATATTTTTCTTATAACACAATTGATCAGACAAAAACAGAATAATGCAATTGTAAAAGGCGATGTGTTGTCATAGGTTTAACGGCAGACCTCATTTAGACGTATTGATGGTAGCTAGACCAGAAGTCAGTAGACCATCAAATAAATTTGCAAGATCTAGTGGTTTGAGGCATTCTATAATAGATGAACTACTTAATGAACACACAAGGGTTTCTTTAAAAAAATCAAAGGGAAATTATTTGAAGATCGTTTGAAGCAAATACAAAACAAAGGAGAACCGGTTTCTTATAACCAGATTAAAAAGAACAACTTATATTATGTCAATAAAATAAAACTGTAAACGTTTTTGTACAAAACAGAGCAAGATAACCTTAAATATCTTTTCTAGACTTTTATTTTTTGTCTCAGTGGACAAATTGATTTGAAATATTTCTTAATCCATAAAGACAACCTGCTCCTCCATTTTTGTCTTCGGATGTCATTTTAAACAGTGGTATTTAATCGGTGCAAATGGATAAACTTGAAACATTTTGTAATTTGCAGATCCAAATTCTGACGCATTTATCGTTGATAGAGCAGCAATGGTTAATTCCAGGCCACCTTGTAGAGAATCAATATTGGATGATTTTGCAATTGTGTTATACGGCCTTAAATAAAATCTTGCATCGATAAGTATTCAAGAGTAGATAGTGTGTTAGGTTTACTAAATGAATCATTGAAAGGCTACAATGTAGATGTGAGAAGACAAAAGTTGGGTTCTGGAGTAGTTTTCCCTATCTATGAAGATGACAACGAAACGAAATTTTTCAAGTGTCTTGCCGACAGAAATGCTTCTGTAGAGACTAATAAGGATACTTTCCAGTCACCCCTTGTAAGCATGGAGAATCAGATATACGAATGTTTGTCCATGTTTGGCCTGATTATGAAAATTGTTGTAGGACGGTAATTTAAGGTAGCACCGACACAGATGTAGTAGTATTAAGAATTGCAGCACTCCAAAAAATATTGTGGAACAAACTGTGAATAGGTTTTGGCAGGAATGAAGACTTTTGATGTCTTCCTGTACGTGATATATCAAATCCGTTTGATCCTCGTGTAGCTACTCTTCCTTTCATTCATACATATAGTGCATGTGACACTAAGGGAATAGGTAAGTTTAGATGACACAGGAAGTATTTCAACATGTTAGGGACGTACTTATTTCTATGCTGAAGTATAAAGACACATACAAGGACATTAAAAAAGCATTTGTTTGCATCATGTATGACAGAAAAACATCACTATTTGCTGTTAACGAGGTACGATGTAAATTTTTACCCAGGAAGCAGCGGCATTGTGATGTAGTTCCGCCTTCGAGAGTTTTTTTCGGAGCACATCCAAAGCGCAGCGTATCAAGGAGGATAAGTTTGGGCTCAGCCTGATTTATGTACCAATTCATGAACACTGGGGTTGGATGAAAGAAAAAAATCGAGGACTTATTCGGCTACCGTTAAAGTTGCATCCTCATGTCGGGAACTTTTGAAATGAGGAGGCGAAAAATCCAGTTGTGTTGGTGACTGTAAATGCTACCGTTCTGTCCTTCCTTGTACGAGTTTCGTTATTGGCTACTGTCCGATAATTTTAAGATAACGAACCTGTCTTTCTAACAAAACTAGGCATTTAATCTTAACAAAGAATGTGATATCACTTGTTAAGTTGATGAAAATTATAAAAAAATACATTTTCAAAAATGAAATCACTCTTTTTGTCATTTATGTGTTGTTTTTCCGTACTTTAGGAACTGTAGTTTACGCTGAATAAAACCTTACATTGGATTATTCCTATAACACAACTTTCAAAGATTTACAACTGGATATGACGCCATTTGCAAAATGATCGGTGGCCATCTTGAAACAATGGAATTTTTTTATGGCCAGCACCTGATTTCTTTTAATTATCGTTTAGTCCACCTATATACCAAATTACATGCTTGTATTTCATGCTTGTGTTATTACTTGTTAAGTTGATGAAAATTATCAAAATATTTTTCACGTATTTGCATCTAATTTGGAACCGGAAACCACTATTTTTCTTCAGTTATGTGTTGTTTTGTCGTACTAAGGAGCTGTTTTTAACGTTTTATCATATCTTACATTGAATTATGAATAACACATCTTTCAAGGATTACAATCCCTTGTAAAATTGCTGGAAAATAAAAAAATCGAAATGTTTGACTCGTTAGACGACATTTTGAAACCGGAAGTCACCTTAAGTTTCATGAATGTATTGTCTAGTCGTTAAATATGAACTGTCATTTTCTTTTTATCAAATCTTACAATGGATTTTACATATAACACACCTTTCAAAGGATTAACAAATATTGGCCAATTTGTTATGACGCCATTTTCAAAATGTGTGGTGGCCATCTTGAAAAAATGATTATTTTTTCTGGCCAGCAGCGGATTTTTTATAAGTATCATTTAGTTAACCTTTATACCAAATTTCATGCTTGTATCACGATTTGCACAATTATGTCCATAATATCTCCCACTACAAGAGCTGAGCTCAGGGAAGTTGTCCGTGACAGAGCATGTTCTATGAATATGTTGCCTCCAAAGCCTGATCATGTGATTATTGATATTGAATCAGAGGATCGTCCTCATTCAAGTTTGAAGGATACAGGTATTTCATGCATCCCAGAATATGAGTCACCACCTTATTATCCTGTCCCAAGAGATAAACGGACAGAAGATCATGAACAGATTGCACATCTGCAAGATTTCTATTCTAACAGAAGACAATGGTTAGAAGAATGCGATACTCAAGATGAGGTAGAATCATCTTGCTCAGAGGAAAGAGCCTGTTCCAGTCTTGAATGGGACAAACGTCGCCTGGAACAAATACAACGGCGTTCTGAACATTTAACTATGTTAGAGCAGTAACATTGTGAACCATCACAGGAGAGCCTTTCTTCAGAGAACTCAGACCTGAGTGTTTGTAGCAATGAGTATCGTACTTCACCACCAAGGATTAACATGGTTGCACACTCTCAACCAAACAGTCAACAGGACGGTGATGTCCCATATAACAGAATGTTCACACCGCTTAGCCAGAACTGGCATATTCTAAACCCTGTAGTCGATCAACAGGAAGATTACAACCATCAACAAGAGGTGCAACAGACTCCGCCAAGATACAAAAGCCCTGATTATGACCAACAACCAAGGTTCTTACATACACCTACACCTGACCATGTTCACTTTTCACCATGTGTACAACATATGCACCACTATGTCGACCAATATCAACATGGCTTCAATAGTCTTCACCGACTGGAAGCCAACAAGAGTCAACAAAGAGTGCAAATGCAACAGAAAGTACAATGCCTTCAACAACAGTTAGACCAGCTTCAACAAGGGGTCATTAACTATGCACAGCCTGTGCAACAACAACATCTAGCTGCAGCGCCGGTTTCTATACCTCAACAGCGGCTACAAGAACAGGTTAGTGAAGTTGTTCATCCAAAACCAAATTATCCAAAACCAAGGTTTCAACCACCAAGTTCTGTACCAGAAGTTCAACAACATAAGATGATTGGTCACACAACTTCTATGTATCAACGTCCTAGAGGTGAACCACGTCCACAAGCACCAACAAATTTAACGCCTTACAACCATCAATACATACCTGGTTTAACGTACCCAAGTTTGGGTCAGCCTAACCTTTCAGGCTATCAGTCACAACCATTACACGTGCCTCAATTACCTTTACCTGGCACACAGCAGCAACCTCCACCATCAGGAGTACCTCAGCTACATTATACCCAACCTTCATCTAGACCGAAGGAATATAATAATGATTACCATAGGAGACAACGAAAAAGTGATCCTAGACATAAATATACATGTGATTCTGACACGTCATATGTTTCAGCATATCGCCAGTCCAGAACAAAGCGACGGTCGGAACCTGAGTACAACAGACCTCGTGAGAAACGACAGCATGATTCCTCACCTTAAAGAAGTGTAAGGAGTTTTCTATTACACCGTAGTCGTTCTAGTCCTAGAAGGTCTAGAGGGTCTAGAGATTCCCAATCAGAATCTGACACATATGGTCAAAGTTCTGAAAGCAGTCAGGAAAGTAGAAAAAACAAGAAAATGGAGAAAAGACAATTTCTGTCCTCGATCCCCAAAACACTCCGCTATAGTGGGAAGGGCAACTGGAAAGCCTTTTATACCAAGTTTTCTGGTTATGAAAAAATTGCCGAGTGGACAGATAAACAAAAAAGGGAACAGCTCTGCTGGTGTTTAGATGATGCAGCCAGTGAGTACTTAACCTTAATCCTAGAAAAAAACAAAACAGCAAGTTTTTCTGATATCGTATCCAATATGAATAAGAGTTTTGGTCATCAAGAATTGCCAGAAACCTCACAGGTTCAGTTCCAGACAAGTGCCCAAAGAGAAAAGGAGACCTTAGAGGAGTGGTCAGAAAGAGTGTTGACTCTCGCCACTAGAGCCTATAGCAGGTACAGTGAACAATTAATGACTGAACAGGCAATCATAAGGTTTTGTCAGGGTTGCAATGATACAGTTGCTGGAACAGAAGCTTGTATCTCTAAACCAAAGTCCATGGATGCAGCCTTGGATATGATTAGATGGTGTCAGCACACTAGGAAGGCAGTCCGTGCCATTCAGAAAACTAGCAAAAAGGCAGAGGATTCTCTTTCAGAGAAGTCAGTTAACTCACCAATAGTTCTTGGTGTAGATAGCACCAAGACAAGTATGGATAGTCGTCTCTCTCGAATAGAGGAATATATAGAGAAGTTGATGTCAACAGTAACCAGTTTGGTTCAGGAACATTCAGCCAAACATGGAACCAGTCCTAGTTCTGGGTCACCTAACCAAGACAACAGGTATTCTGATTATTCACCTTGTCGTAATTATGGCCGCGGTTGTCGGCGAGGGAATAACTCTGGTAACAGGAGACATACCAGACAGGGTTATTATAATAATGAATGTTTTTAATTGTCACCAGCAAGGTCATTATATCAAAGACTGTCCAGACCTTTATGTACAAGAAACAGGAAGACAGTCAGTACAAGAAGAGCCAATATCTCAACAAGTATCTTTTGATGAGAATAACAAAGAAAATTCTCATATATCTGAAGTAGTATCTGGAATCAGAACAGTGAGATCACTAGGATCAGCCAAACTCTTTACAGTTGAAGTATATATTGCAGGAAAAAAAGTACTTGCTCTAGTTGACTCTGGTTCAGAAGTTACCATCTTAAAAGACAAAATTTGTGACACTTTGGAGCCTAAGCCCTATGTTATCAGGGAGACCACCATTCATGGTGCTGGTACCAACATGATAATGCCATGCAGGCTTATTAGTCCTATTAAGTTCAAGATTGGAGATATACAGTTTAATCAACAACTGTATGTAGCTCCAGTTTCATGTGATATGATACTGGGATGTGATTTTATCATGCATAATAGAGTTGTCATGAATATTAGAGAATTAACTATAACTGTACAGAATAGGAAGTTGCCACTAATACTAGGAGGTGGAAATATAACTCTTGAACCTAATGTCAACGTTGTTCATGGAAAGAACACTTTATCTTCAGACGAGAAACCCAGAACAGAAGGGTCAACACAGAGGTTCCCCGCCAGCCGGCAAAGTGGTGAATTTCATTTTGAAACAGTCGTTCCACAAGTAGAGTCTAACCTAGGCATGAGGGCCTCAACATCTACACAGGAATCTGAGCCTGAGCAATGTAGAGACAATAGAGTTGACAAAGTAGAATCAAGAGAAAACCTTGGGTTCTATACTTGTCCCAAAAGTCGAAAAAGAGAGAGAACATGTGTTTAAAGTCGAACAGACCGTAAATGTCCTGTAAGGAACTGCCCAGTAGTGGTAGATAGAAGAGACGTAAAACGACATTGTTTTGAAGAACATCTTTCTGAAATCTTTCAGACCTATCATTCCAAAAGCCTGATGGAGGACAGAAAATTTCACCAACATAGAGCTTATGTGGTTATGCTCATAGCAAAATGGTTAACCGGGCAGGAAACAGTGACTGCCAAAGACTTGGTGAATTTCCTCAATGATAAGTCTTTTGTGCCCCGTTTTACACATGTTACAGGGAAACAGATGCAAGTCCATCGTACAGTGTGTAAGGAGATGGGCTGGACAGACTATTTCAGATATAGCTTGAGACCGGTAAACAGCCCTGCGTGTTTACTCAACTGGAGAGTCCTTACTTCAGTTCTTCACTTTTTAACGCCTGAACAACAATATATGGTAGCCAGAGGATTTAACTACAATCCTAGAAATCCTCCAGAAACTGAGGAACTTGCTCAGATGAATGCCAAATTCTGGCCACTGTTTGTAAATATTACGCAGGTTAAGTCAGCAATCCTTCAAAAAGTAGGAGAGGAAGACAAGGTTCAGTCTGAACAGGAAGAACGTACCATAGTAATGGACGAAAAAGAAGAAATTTACTATGAGAGTGAAAATTTGAACGTGAGATCTGCTAGCTATAGTCTTGTGGAAAATAAGGGAAAAAAGAGAAAATTGCCGTCCAGTATTGAGGACAATGACACAGATGCACACCATACTCTGGAGAATGAAACCGCAATTATCCTGGGGCGCCAAGTTTCACAACAAGCTGAATCCAAGGTAGAGCCTTCTTCTTCGCAGCTCAAGTCGAGACAGAGCCCTCCAGTTCCAACAATTGTACTTATACAGTATGAAGGTTTGCAGTGTATGGCAAGGGTTAATTCTATGGCAGAACTGTACAATGTGGTTACAGAACGATTCCCTGAAAGTGGGAATGTTTCACTGATCTGTGAAGGAACAGTTTTAGATGATGGTGTATGTTTTGATTGATCTGTTAGGTCACCGTCCTCACATTGAGGTGAGGCGCCTTCAGTAGTAAAATTGTTAGGAAAGAACAGTTTTCCCAGTTTGGGATTTAACGCCTTTGAAATTGTGTTGAGTGTGAACCATTTTTGTATTTTCTGTGATTTTTATTATATTTTTTTTTTAGCTTCACACTCTCACATGTAAAGTGTACAAATATGTTGAATAGTTGAAACAGATATATAAGAGTGGTGTCATGACCCTGTTATTATGTAAATTTAAGTGATACTAACTATTTAAGTAGTAAAATAGTTAAATGCATCCTTATATAGAGGCACTATATATGTGGGATTTTTTACAAGAGTCAAATTATTTATGGTCATGTACATCCTTCCCAGTTTTGGGGTTATAGCCCTATAGAATTTAGTCGGTTGTAAATTATGTATAAAGATATACATGGTAGTTAGTTTCATTTGGAAATTCAGGGCGGTATTAATGAACTTGCCATTTAGACATTGATATAGTTTTATATTTTGAATTATGATTTTGTCAGTTAAGGTCTGAACAGTTGATACATGTACATGCATGTGAACATTACACAGAGTCAGGGTTTTTAGACGTGTTTAGCACGCAGTTTATTGTCTTGTAATGAGACCCATGTCCAGGACTGTATAAATTAGAATCGCATATGGCTATGGTCGACGTGAAGATCGGCTGTTAATTGTCCCGACGAACTTGTTGAGGTTGGCACCCTGTGGCAACTCTGGTGTGTAAAAGGTTGGGAGTTTGGTACTCCATAGATAAGATAGCTGTTCAGAGCTCGATTTTCATATGTTTATTTTTACATGGGTAATTAAATTTTTTTCCTTGGGAAAGATTAAGTTTTGTCAATTTTCCCCTTATCATGGATTTAGGGGGATGGATATTTTAGAGACCTTGTGTCATGGTTTAATTAGTAAAAGACGTTGCCAGACTTCCCCTTGAGAGTTTTTAGTAAGATTATACAGTCGTTTTTGTCGTAACTGTAGTTCCTCCTTTTTAAGATGGAGGGGGGGTGTAGTGTAATTACCCCGTAGTTCTAGGGGGTTTCCCCAACCTGTCACACGGGTACTGGTACATCACAGAGGGATCCGAAGGGACACATGACATGACGTAACAGTTGGGGACTTCCAGCCTCTTTCTCGATGACATCTCACTCTTACCACGGAACGAGCAAGGCAATGCGCCTGATATCTGGGTCTAGACGAAGTTAGCTGGGACTGACACCTTGTAGGAAGGTAAGGGCACTCTTACACTAAGCATAGCTTGTATCAACCCCTCGAGTAACCATAGAGTTCAGCGAGACAGGCCAAATAACACTTTACTGAAGTAGTATCGGTTCAAGTCTTTCTTCGTTATATATTTGTTTTGTATAAGGAGCACTGTCTCCGAATAAAGCACGTATAAGAGAGGCAAAAGACACCTTCAAATCGATAAGTCAAAAATAAACTAACTACGCCATGGTAAAATGAGTCATACATTAATATAATATGCAAAAAAGTATAGATATATGTAAACCTCAGATCTGTGTACCGCCTCAAATCTGTGTCCGTTTCTCAAATATATGTCCAATCGTGACGTCAATCGCTAATCTATGTCCGTAAAAAAATGATTCGGCCTCAAATCTGTGTCCGATTTTCAATCGTGACGTCATTCATAAATCTTTGTCCGTTAAAAGAGATAAGGCTTTCACTCTGTGTAATGTTTACATCTTTTTTCAGTTGTTTCGCCATGCGCATTTTTATGCCCGTCTTATCAGTTCGACCTTATATGATTTTTGCTTTATTAAGTCATTTCTCATATAACAAAATATAGTTGTTATGTGTTCTCCATGTAGGTGCAAGGGCTAAAGTATTATATACGTTTAAGTAAATCTGGCTAAATTCTTTCGCTGGTATTTGAAATATTGAATTTTTTAAAGTACAGTCTTATATGATTTTGTTTTATTAAGTCATTTCTCCATGTGTGTGGATAACATCTTGCAAGCGTGTGAAATTAGTGTATGCCGTCTTCCAGAATGAAACTACACATATTTATTTTACTAAAAAGACAGTAAAAATGAACATATGTTTGCAGCATCAACGTATGTCAACGAAGATATAATATATTCCTCATTTGAAATAATGTCATGCTCCGCCATCATTCCTTTTATGAAGTGATGTCATATACTTGATGACGTTTTGCTATGTCTCCGATCGATGAAATGACATGGATTTGAGACAAAAATGGCCATACATTTGAGTTAATAAGGGACATAGAAGTAAGACAATACAAGACCTAGATTTAAAACACTAAAGGACACATATTTGAAACGTCTATGACGCCATATTAAAAAAGAACATAGATTTGCGGAAAGGAACATAGATTTGAGGCCTGACATATATTCGAGGCCTACATATATAATATACACAATAAAATTGAGAATGGAAATGGGGAATGTGTCAAAGAGACAACAACCCGACCAAAGAAAAAGAACAACAGCAGAAGGTCATCAACAGATCTTCAATGTAGCGAGAAATTCCCGCAAAAATGCGGCGGGGTTAAACATGTTTGTGAGATCTCAACCCTCCCCCTATACTACTAGCCGATGTAGAAATGTAAACGCATAACACTACGCACATTAAAATTCAGTTCAAGAGAAGTCTGAGTCTGATGTCAGAAGATGTAACCAAAAAAAATAAACAAAATGACAATAATACATAAATAATAACAGACAACTAGCGGTTAACTGACATGCCAGCTCCAGACTTCAATAAAACTAACAGAAATATTATGATTTTATCAAATGAACATCAGGCACAATCCTTCCCGTTAGGGGTTAAGTATCATGCCATCATAACATATATGAGAAGAACATAACCCGTGTCATGCCAACAACTGTTTTTTGAATAAATGTGTTTAGTTCCGATGCAAAGACCCTATAAGTGAATCAACAAGTACATGCACACAACCCTTTGAAATCAATATTAAAATTTAAATATATTTAAGTTGAAAACATAAAAATATTTGATTTGTAATTGTATTTTCGAAACAATGATGATGAGATAAACAATTACAAATGAATTAGTAGAACATCCCATTTAACGTTTATTTGTACTACGGCAATTGATATAAAATAATTAAATATCTACCAAAATACTGATCTCCGAGCAAAATTAATCAAATGGCAAAATTAATTGATAAAACACATCAAAACACTGGCATGGTATATAACTTCCATGGTACCTATCGACTTATGTTTAACCGCCAGACAACCGTCAAAAATGGATTTGAGTCATACAGTTCAAACAGCCATAAAAGGCCCGTACATGACAAAACGGAAAACAATTTTTAACCTGAAAACCAACACTTTGATTTAAATAAAATTAAAAAAAACACGAAAACCATAGAATAGCATAGAATTTGTTTTTTTTTGTTAAAAGTGACAAATCTGGGTTTGTTATTTAGCACTTGCAGAAAAAATATTTACTTTGTTTTCTTCATTTTATGACAAAATACATTTTGGCAGGTAGACTGTTGTGTCTAATCTGTATCACAAAACAGTCAACGAATAATGTCGAATCTATTAATTGTTGAACGCGTAACAAACTTTTTCAATAACGATATAAAATATTTATGTTTCATCCGTATACATTATATATCTTTTTTTTTTTTTTTATTCAACAATATATTGCTTGCTGTTAACAATTGACTGCACTAGTCCAGCCTTCTAGTGAAGGGTACCTGCATTTTAATATTATTTCCCTCTGCGTAACAATAATACAGTTCAATTTATCTAGACTATAGTATATATATTTCATTTTCAACTGTAAAATAAATAAGTATATATGAAATTCTAATTTATTAATATGTATATCTAGTTTGTTTAGAAAGAAAAAGTTTCCGGAAATAATTCACACTTGCCGTTATCGGTTTTCTAGTATATATCTTTTTTTTTTAAATGTCTATACAGTTATATCGATTACACACCTACTCAACTAAGAATGCTTTTCAAAAGACAGGTATTGTATGACCAAATAATGAATTGAATACACGAAGCATCAAAAGGATTAAAATTTGTTATTTTGCATTAGAAATTATTCAATAAATGGTATAACAATAACATTTTATTCCAACTTGAAAAGATGATAAACTAAACTACAGATACAAACACAATCATATAAATATATATGTATAAACTGCAGAATACAGCAACTTTAAATGATTCATCAGATTTCCTTTTACATGTTTATTTCACACAGCTACATTTTTTTTTGGTAGATATATATTTCAAATTACTTACAAACGCAAAGTTTTATAAGAGGGAGGATACTGTTTCTGAATAGATTGCTGTTAACAAGAAATGAACGTTGATGAAGTCCTAGTTAAGAAAACTTATTAAAATGCAGGGCAAAAATTGAAGACTCATATTTTTTTTTCTGAATTTAGTACACAAACACTTATCTTTTATGTGTCTTTTTATAATGCGTAATACAAGCCAACTTATTTCAAAATATTAATGAAAAACAATGGAACCTGGCAATACAGATATTTCTTTACCCTAACCATTGAATTATTGGTTTTTACTGGAAGTATATTTGATGCATTTCCCTCGGTTTTGTTTTTTTTACCCCGATTTTGTTTTTTGTCCATGAATTTATGGGTTTTGAACAGCGGTATACTACTGCTGGCTTTATTTACTTTCTTTTCAGAAATATTTTTTCTCTTTTTGAAATTTTAATCGAAGCATGCTTATGATGATATTATCTTGCATTTAATATAATATAAAACTGTAGCTGAATTAACTATAGTTTGTATCTTGAAACTTCTATGAACTTTAACAGATTCCAGGGGCCGTGTCAACGAAGCGGTATTAAAATAAAAAAGATGTGGTATGATTGCCAATGAGACAACTATTAGGCGAGTGACATTTCTAGAAAATAACGCTTAGTTAGTGACTTTAACGCACCCATCAACACACAGCTGAATTTTTTATATGTTATAGCATAATATCTGAACTTCCTTTTTTGGTCGGTCGTAAAACAATCGTACGGTGCAATTTTTGTAGAAATTGAATTAAAATCGAGAAATAATTCCAAATTGAAAATGACCAACAGTGTTGAAGCGTGAAAAAATTAACATGCAGCTTTATTCTCTGTTGTCACAATGCAAAAATTATGTACGCTTAACATGTCAATGTATAAAAAAATACTTTTCAAAAATAAAAGAAGAAATCTTAGCGAAAAAAAAAAGATTTTTGTATCAATTTTGGATTTTTTTTTAAAAAATGGTGCCAATTTTCATATTTTTTTTTATTTCTTAGATATTTTCGGCTCGAAACCAAAATTAATGATGTTCGTTTTATTCAAGAGTTCATTATTTGTTTAAAACATATCATTATCACTGTATTAATCTGGATTTTATACATTTTTTACACACTTCCCCTTTTCAATCAAATTTTTGAAATCGCTTTCTCTGTTAATTTCCCTCAAGTTAATGGACCTAAACGCTTCGAAAAAGAGTATGAATAATCACGAAGGCAATTTTTTTGGTACTAATATTACGCAAAGTTTAACAAAATAAATTAAAAGGACCATAGAAGCTGAAATGTCAACGTTTTTTTCTTGGCAGAAAACCAATATCTTACGGATCTTAGTCAATTTGCACTTACAAAAAGCAGAGACTATGAATAAAGTTTGTAAAAAATACTTCTTTCTCAATTGGATCAATGTACATTTTAGTTTTGCAACTAAAAGTACGCAAACATGTGTCAAATCTGATATTTTTACCATGAACTTGAACGTGAGATATGTCCACCTCGGTGGTGCAAAGGACAAGGTACTGTTTGCAATAGCATGAATCGTTCTATATTATAGTGTTCTTATCCCGGGCATAATACAATGCCGTATTTAGTAAAACCTTTTCAACTTATGATCTTCAGTGCTGTACAACTTTGTACTTTTTTCACTTTCGATCTGGGCGTTATGTATTCGGGTTTAGTTTTCTGTAATTAGTTTTTACTTCAGTTTCATTATGTATATCTCTTTCATATTCATTTGTTAAAATTTACTGTTTGCAATAGTGTGAATTGTTTTATATAATATGAATGTTCTTATCCTGGGCATACAAACAATGCCGTATTTGGCAAAACCTTTTCAACTTTTGATCTTCAGTGCTGTACAATTTTGTATTTTTTTCGTCACTGGTGAGTCTCGTGTGGACTAGACGCGTTTTTGGCGTATTGAATTTTAAACCTGATGCTTTTTGTTATCTATTAATCATGCTTTTCTTTGTCTTATATGTTCTGCTTTTTATTTGTATTGTAGTCCTGTAATATTTTGTTTTCATTTCAATGTTATATTTAACTGTGCCATTAAAGTGCGAGGTTTGGCATGCCTTAAAACCAGGTTAAACCCACCACTTTTATTCCCCTTTAAAAGTGTCCTGTACCAAGTCAGGAAGATGGCCATTGTTATAATATTGTTCGTTTCTGTGTGTGTGTTGCATTTTAACGTTGAGTCGTTTCTGTTTTCTCTTATTTTTGAGATAAGACGTGGCACGGTACTTGTCTATCCCATATTCATGTATTTGGTTTTGATGTTATATTTGTTATTCTCGTGGTGTATTGTCTGTTGCTTGGTCCGTTTCTGTGTGCTGTTGCGTTTCGGTGTTGTGTCGTTGTTCTCCTCTTATATTTAATGCGTTTCCCTCGGTTTTGGTTTGTTGCCCCGATTTTGTTTTTTGTCCATGGATTTATGAGTTTTGAACAGCGGTATACTACTGTTGCCTTTATTTATGATAAGAGGCGTTTTTGGCCCCCTTCCCAAATTAGTTTATGTATACATCATTGATAGCCTTGGTATAGAAACTATTCAAAACTATATTTTATGTTCCGGTGAAAGGAAGGTTGCCAAGCAACGGTTTTAATAAATAGCCAAATTA
This sequence comes from Mytilus trossulus, assembly GCF_036588685.1. NCBI lineage: Eukaryota > Metazoa > Mollusca > Bivalvia > Mytilida > Mytilidae > Mytilus > Mytilus trossulus. The sequence goes on from NC_086377.1 coordinate 45,349,280, forward strand.
TCACGTATGCATTGCTTTCTCATTACACATTAGCATAATTAAAGATCGTATTGTTTGTTTAACAACAACTTGAGTTTGCAAATGAAAAATCACTTCAATTTCAGTTTTAAAAATGCTTAGCAACAACCTAGCAACAAATTTTTTGCCTAGCAACGGTTCAAAAATTTGTATTTTCGGCCATATGAGGTATAAATTTAGCAATATTTAAAGATTTAGCTACCGTATATAGTTTTCATTCATATATCTGATGTCTAAGTCATCATTATTTTTTCAAGAAAATGAAAATGACCATAGCAACCTAAAAGTTGCTTAGCAACAGCGGAAAAAGATAGAAATTAAATTGAACTACAACAAAAATCTTTTGATTTTTAATTGTACAAATTAAAGTAAAATCAGATTAGATTGGTTAATACATGCAATAATATGTATAGCAAGTGCGAGGGAATACAAGTTCAACTACCGTTTTTGGTGAATATTCAACAACTACCCTTATTGTTTTTTATGTAGCAAGAAATATTGACTAAGTCCAAAAATCTGACATTTTTAGAATATTTGAAGAATAATAAAAATCTGATGGCAATGCATGCTTCAATTATGTTTACAATAAACCAATTAGGTATTAAAGCTGTATCTCAAAAACTGTAGGAGGATAACCGACTCTTTATATATATAGCTTGTGCCAAAAATTTAATGTGTCAAAATACCGGACATTTAAAGAAAATTTTATAAAAAAATTAAAACCCTGTAGACATACACACCTCTATTATAAATAAAAAGCGTTTGAGGTCAAAAACTGAAGGAGATAGCTAGACGTATATGTACGGACATAAAAAGACGAACGGACGGATGGATGGACGGACAGATCTAAATTAACGGACGTGCTCGACATTTTGTCACGTGAGGGGAGGGGGAATTTGAAATAGAATTAACAGGACATAGTTTACATGTACATTAAACAGCTAGGTCAGAAGTACCAGTGCACTCCAGGAATCGGTATAGGTTTGGCATGAAATTTTGTCACTTACATAGAACCCCAGACAAAACAAAATACACATTCAAAATGGCAAACGAATATACATTTTTTTTTGCGCATACTTCATAAGTTTGTTTGCCATGGGTCTTGTCCAATTTGATTTTATGCAAGTAAAATATGTTAAAAGTAATTTCGCTATAGCATGTTTTATTTGAAAATCCAAATAGGATCTTAGTTAATTGAATGTTACATGTGTACTTTTATTTGTCAAAAGAGTGCTCTGACACATATATAAGAAAAATCATTTGTGTACCGATATATGAATAGGCTGGAAATACATAATTTACAGTATAGTATAAGTGTAGTTAAATTAATTTCAGTATCAACTGCTCTTTACATGGAATTATGTTTATTATTACATTTCATACTTTGCAGCTGCACATGCATAACGTATTAATTTAATATTGTAAGGTTTTTGTCTATCAACAAGTCATTTTAATGTTCTTAATTATCTGTTCAAATAACTACTAATTTATGGAGAATGCACATTTAAAGTCCACAAATGTCAGCTGAAATTGAGACACGAAATGGGTATGATACATAAATCTATTTTTCTGTAGATGGTTAAATAGAAAACTTCAAAGTGCAAAATATATAAGTTTTGATGAAATGATTTTCTTCATAACTACAAAAAGAGTTTGAATATATTCAGAATTTATTATAAAATTCATTTGTAAGATTTCATTGAAATTTTGAAAATAATAATGAATAAAAATTAATTCAACATATTTCAAGGGACACAACTCTGTATTTGGCTGCACAGTGTTAGACTATTTTGATCATTATGGGTCTAATGTCAAGTACAACATATTTATATGTCTTAAGAGAGTGACATGTCTTGATGACTGGATACGACGTAAAACATAGGTAAGCGGAAGAAGGGATCCCGTAGACCGCCCTACGTCACGATTCATGAATTATGCATATTCTATTTATAGGCTATTTTTAAATGATTCGGAAAATACTAATGCTAAAAATAGAATTTTCTTAACATATAAAACTATCTTAAAAAAGACGATGCAAAATCATTAACTTTCATGGAGAGTGGTAGAGGGTTATTTTCGTGGAACGTGATCGCCGCGTTTTTTCTATTTCACGTTCAACGTGTTTTTACCTTTTTATTTCACGTTCAGTCGTACAAGACAGCTATAGGTGTTCAACATGTTCTGCTTATGTAATTTGTATACGTGCTTCGTAATTCAAATGCTTATTTTGCGTGCTCAGTATTTAAAAAAAATTTAATCAAACACTAGACAGGGATCGTCAACATGGTCAAGAACGAAATTGATTTAATTTTGTTTCCGTGATAAGAAATGATAAGGCGGTAAGGCCAATGATGTTGTTCCTTTATTTGCATTTTAAAAATTCAGAATATCTATATACTTTTTTAAAAGCTGTAAATTATTTGTATCATAAATGTGTACACACTAAATAGGGAATATTAAGTAAAATAAAAAGTTCATATATACACGAGGACAGTGACTCAATCACAAAAGGTTCACCATGCAAAAAGTCTTTATTTTTCGTTCAACGTTCATGTCAGAAACTATTTCACGTTCAACGTGAAATGGTGTCTTAAGGTCAAGTTACAGTAAATGGGCTATGTCATAGATTTCAGTAAAATTTGGCATACAGCTCTGGCTCGATGAACTTCAACTGAAAATCGAAATAATAATGCATTTATCTCAATTATCATTTGAAATATTACTGATTGAATTCTTACAAAATGGGTGAACATTTGTATAGAAAGCACATAAAATCGGCGAAAACTCTTCTAAAATTTGTCTTAAAATCGCCAAATCTCTAATTCTACTCCATAGATTTTTCTTAAAAAACTATATGTTGTTGATACATAAATTTCCGTTACAACGATGCAAAATAAAGATAGGGTCACCGACTTAGTTTTTACGGTATACATCATTCAAAGATGCGTTCTTTGTGAAAAAATCCAACAAAACGTCGAAATAATCGTAACGTTATCGCGTTGCAGTCCGTAAAACGTTGATTTTTGACGTTTTTCACTACCAATAAGGTAACAAAATGATTATTAGACAAAAAACGAAGTCGGTGACCCTATGATTATTTTATATCATTAAAACAGAAATTTATGTGTCAACAATATATAGTTTTTTAAGAAAAATCTATGGAGTAGAATTATAGATTTTGCGATTTAAAGACAAATTTTAGAAGGTTTTTCGTCGATTTTATGTGCTTCCTATACAAATGTTCACCCATATTAAGAGAAATCAATCTGCAATTTTTCAGAAAATAAAAGAGATAAATGTATAATTTTTTCGATTTTCAGTTGTAGTTCAACGAGCCAAGGTTGTATGCAATTTTTTAGCAAAATCGGCGACATAGCCCATTTACTGTTCCTTGACCTTAAATAGGAAAATGTTCCGCATTACAGTAGCATATATCATTGTGCCCTCATTAAGCAAATACATATTCCTTTTTAAGATATATATGATATTTCACATATATATGATACGCAGTAGTGGTGCCTTAATTATGTTGTAAAGACTTGCAAATGTCCCATGCACGTGATACCATGGCTTTGAATATAATGGGAGTTAATAATATTGTTATTATCCGCTTAACAGAGTACTTTGATGTAGGCAAATTGAAAAAAAACCAACATGTAGCTTACACGTTCTTAGACATTTCTTTTACGAGGTGTGAGGGGGTGGTGGTAGTGGTGGGGTTGGGGGTGCTGGTCTTTGTTTCCCCTGTTAATTGTTTATAATGAAGCTACATGTTCTATTAGGGCGTTCTACATGATCCCCTGTTGTCTGAACCTTATATTTAGGATCTCCTATATTGTTTGTTTATCACGTTCTTTAGGATACCCTATTGTTTGTTTTTGATGTATCTACTGACGACTTTCTACGGGATCCCTTGGTCGGTCTGTGTGATCCTCTGCTTTCCCAACATTATGTATCTACTACAAGACGTTCTACAGGATCCCCTTTTATATGTTTTTCAAGTATATACTACAGGGCGTTCTACAGGATCCCCTGGTCGGTCTACGGGATCCCCTGTTTTCTCAACATAATATATCTACTATCAGACGTTTTATAGGACCCCTTGTTGTTTGTTTTTCAAGTATGTACTGGAAGGCGTTCTACAGGACCCCCTGGGCGGTCTACATGATCCCCTGTTTTCTCAACATAATATATTTACTATGAGACGTTCTATAGGGCCCCTGTTGTTTGTTTTTCAAGTATATACTATAGGGCGTTTTACAGGATCTCCTGGGCGGTCTACAGATTCCCCTGTTGTCCGAACATAATATATCTACTATAAGACGTTCTATAGGGTACCCTATTTTTTGTTTATCAAGTATATACTAAAGGACGTTCTACAGGATCCCCTGGGCGGTCTTTGTGATCCCTTGTTGTCTGAACATTATATATCTACTAAAGGACTTTCTATAAGACCCCCTATTGACCGTTTTTCATGTTTATACTATAAGTCGTTCTACAGGATCCCCTGGGCGGTCTACATGATCCCCTGTTGTCTTTACCTTATATATCTACTATAGGACGTTCTATAGGATCCCATATATTGTTTGTTTATTATTTATATACTAAAGGGCGTTCTATCGGATCCCCTGGGCGGTCTACATGATGCCCTGTTGATTGTTTTTTATGTTTATACTATAGGGCGTTCTACAGGATCCCCTGAGCGGTCTATAGGATCCCCGTTTATTTAAAAATATAAATCTACTATAAGGCGTTCTTAAGTATCCCCTGTTGTTTGTTTTTCATTTATATACTAAAGGGCGTTCTAAATGATCCCCTGGACGGTCTACAGGATCCCCTGTTTGCTCAACATGATATATCTCCTATAAGACGTTCTATAGAATCCCCTATTGTTTGTTAATCACGTATACTAAAGGGCGATCTGCAGGATCCCTTGGGCGGTCTACAGGATACCATGTTATCTTTACATTATATTTCTACTATAGGACGTTAATAAGATTGTTTTTCATGTTGATACAATAGGGCGTTCTAAAGAATCACCTGTTTTCTCATAATTATTTTTCTACTATAAGACGTTCTATAGGATCCCATGTAGTTTGTTTATCATGTATATTCTAAAGGGCGTTCAATAGGATCCCCTAGTTAGTCGACAGGATTCCCTTTTGTTTGAACATTATATATAAACTGTAGAACGTTCTATAGGATACCCTATTGTTTGTTTTTGTTGTATCTACTAGACGACTTTCTACGGGATCTCTTGGTCGGTCTGTGTGATCCTCTGCTTTCACAATATATGTATCTACTACAAGACATTCTACAGGATCCCCTGATGTTTGTTTTTCAAGTATATACTATAGGGCGTCTACAGGATCCCCTGGGCGGTTTACAGGATCCCCTGTTTGCTCAACATGATATATCTACTATAAGACGTTCTATAGAATCCCCTATTGTTTGTTAATCATGTAAATACTAAAGGGCGATCTACAGGATCCCTTGGGCGGCCTACATGATACCCTGCTGTCTTTACATTATATATCTACTATAGAACGTTCATAAGACCCCTTGTTGTTTGTTTTTCATGTTATACAATAGGGCGTTCTAAAGGATCACCTGTTTTCTCATCATTATTTATCTACTATAAGACGTTCTATAGGATCCCTTGTTGTCGTTTATCGTCGGTCTGTGTGATCCTCTGCTTTCTCAACATTATGTATCTACTACAATACATTCTACAGGATCCCCTGATGTTTGTTTTTCAAGTATATACTATAGGGCGTTCTACAGGATCCCCTGGACGGTCTATAGGATCCCCTGTTTGCTCAACATAATATATCTACTATAAGACGTTCTATAGGTCCCCCTGTTGTTTGTTTTTCAAGTATATTCTATAGGGCATTCTACAGATTCCCCTGTTGTCTGAACATAATATATCTACTATGAGATGTTCTATAGGATCCCCTATTTTTTTGTTAATCAAGTATATATTAAATGGCGTTCTACAGGATCCAGTGGGCGGTCCATAGGATTCCCGTTTGTTTAAAAATATATATATCTACTATAAGACGTTCCAAAGTATCCCCTGTTGTTTGTTTTTCATTTATATACCAAAGGGCGTTCTACAGGATCCCCTGCACGGTCTATAGGATCCCCTGTTTGCTCAACATAATATATCTACTATAAGACGTTCTATAGGGCCCCCTGTTGTTTGTTTTTCAAGTATATACTATAGGGCGATCTACAGGATCCCCTTGGCGGTCTACATGATCCCTTGTTTTCTCAAAATAATATATCTACTATAAGACGTTCTATAGGATCCCCTTTTGTTTGTTAATCAAGTATATAATAAAGGCGTTATACAGTATCCCCTAGGTGGTCTTCAGGATCCCTTGTTGTCTGAACATTATATATCTACTAAAGGACGTTCTATAAGACTCCTTGTTGATTGTTTTTCATACTATAGGGCGTTCTTCAGGATCCCCTGGGCGGTCTACAGGATTCCCTGTTGTCTTTACATTATAAATCTACTATATGACGTTCTATAGGATCCCCTATATTGTTTGTTTATTATTTATATATTAAAAGGCGTTCTATTGGATCCCCTGGGCAGTCTACAGGATGCCCTGTTGATTGTTTTTATGTTTATACTATCGGGCGTTCTACAGGATCCCCTGGGCGGTCTACAGAATCCCCTTTTGTTAAAAAAAATATGCATCTAAGATATGAAATTATATAGGTTCCCCTGTTCTTTGTTTTTCATGTATCTATTAGAGGGCATTCTATAGAATCCCCGGGACTGTCTATAGGATCCCGTTGTTTGTTAATCATGTATCTACTAGAGAACGTTCTATATGATCCCCTGTTGGGTCTATAGGATCACTTCTTGTTTAATAATCGTGTAGCTGCTATACGGTGTTATATAGGATCCCGGGCGGTCTATAGGATCCCTGGTTATTTTTATTATGTCGGACATGATTTTTCTCTCCTTTTTCTGATACGATTTAATAACTTACATTACAGTTAATTATTTGGAATTGTAATCATTTTTGTTAAAACTAAATTACACACTCAAAAGTGTTACTGATGTTTGAAGCTTTTATTTGAATGGATGCAGCCTGCATTAGACGGTATCCGGTATGCGGGGAGAGGGAATTTCGGTGGTTGAAACCCCATTTTTTTCGATTTTTTTTTATTTTGTGGACGTCCTGCCAATTTCTTTATGTACCTGTTCCAAGTCAAGAGCCCGTAGTTCAGTGGTTGTCGTTACATGGTTCATGTCTGTCATATATGTTTCTCGTAAATTGTTTTATTATGAACTAGACCGTCAGTTAAATTCGAAAGGTATTGATTGTTATGTTTCATGTTGGGACCTTTTATAGCCTTTCTATAACTGCTTACATCTATTTATTTTTTTTGAAATTTGACAATTATATCACATCTCCTTATTTTTATATTGAAAATATAAATGAGGTTTGATAAAATGTTATTCTCACTAAAAAACAAAAACTGTTTCGTTCCTTTGTCGGATGCTATATAGTTGCAGAATATTGAAAGGTTTCCGAATCATGACATTGATATAAAAAAAAATCATGTTGAAGGATTTTGTGTTTTCTCTGTCTTTCAGATATCAAGTCCTCTCCCATCCTAGATAAAATTTGATTTACTGGAGCTTTTTCTACCAGTAGCTATAGCTTGTAATAAACAGACATCTCATTTGAAATTATACCACATCTTTTCATTTTAATATCATGTTTATTTACATATACGTGTCTTTTCTTGGATCAGTGGTTAGCTACCACCATTTCACATTCGAATTCCTTTATCAAGTTACAATATCCCGATCCTTTAATAAAAAATTCTTTGTTTTATTGTTCAAATATGTATTTATTATCTTTTTTTAAATTGCTGGTAAATAATATATTAAGTAAAATTCAATATATGCTAATTACTCTTTTAGAATCTAGTCACCTGTCGGTATATATAAATATTTATTTTTGTACGAGGATTATTTTCATTTTTATTTAAGATTAGATTCTTAACATTTTTTGTACTGTTCTTTTCTTTTGTCTTGTATACGTATTCAGTGGTTGTTTGCTTAGGTGTTACGTATTTGTTTTTCGTTCATTTTTTGTACATAAATAAGCCGTTTGTTTTCTCGATTTGCATTGTTATTTCGGGCCATTGTATAGCTGACTATGCGGTACGGGCTTTGTTCATTGTTGACGCTTCACTTCAAATACCATAGATAAAATTGAGAATGGAAATGGGGAATGTATCAAAAAGACAACAACCCGACTATAGAAAAAACAACAGCAGAAGGTCACCAACAAGTCTTCAATGTAACGAGAAATACCCGAACTCGGAGGCGTCCTTCAGCTGGCCCCTACACATTATATACTAGTTCAGTGATAATGAACGCCATACTAATTTCCAAATTGTACACAAGAAACTAAAATTAAAATAATACAAGACTAACAAAGACCAGAGGCTCCTAACTTGGGACATGCGCAAAAATGCGGCGGGGTTAAACATGTTTATGATATCTCAACCCTCCCCTATACCTCCAGCCAATGTAGAAAAGCAAACGCATAACTATAATAGGACAGCAAGAAACAACCAATGCAATAATGTATTTTGCCAAGCAATTCTACAAGAAAGCTCAAAGTGATTGTACAGGAAGTCTCCGAGTGATATTACAGTAAACGTGCAAGCGATTGTACAGTCAATAAAAATATCCGACATTGAGAAAATGCATATATTTGGATTTCTACTGGGACAATGGCTTTGAAACTTTCAGACAGGTAAGACTATAAATCAGAAAAGGTACATGTGAAAATGCAGGTAGCAAACATTGATTTTTCGATGTATATTTGACAGTTTTGATCGCTGTTGTGTGACAATTTTTATCGTTTTACACGGAGCTCCACCATTCTCAGGAACACGTTTGGGTGCATATATGTTTCTTATCATTTTATTGGTTCATATTTACATAAAGAATGTTTAAGATATCAAAACTTGAAACAGAAACGTTTTATAGTTGCATAAGAGTTCATCAAAGTTTTCATCAAGAAACTTGTTTTTTTGCAAATGTCGGAGCCCCGCTTGACAGTTTCCCAAATGACCAAATTTATTAGAAAACCGTACAGTTCCGTTCCCACACTGTGACCTTGTCATTGCTAGGTTACCGTCAGCAATTTTGAAATAAAATGTATACTAAAAAAACACAATTACCTACTGCTAGGTACATGTAGTTCTGAGGATCATACAAATTGTTGACACCTACTTTGTATCTTTTATATAATCTTTGGATTTCAAATATTTTGGCCACGAGCATCACTGAAGAGACATGTATTGTCGAAATCCGCATATGGTGCAACAAAATTGGTACCGTTGATTTTATTGTATATTGAATATCATGGTTCTATGCTCAGGAATACTATAATTATATACAAAAAACATTAAAAAAACCTGTTGACCAGTGTTTATAGTAAGCGAGACCATCTTGGACCATCCCCTTATTAAAAAGCACAACTTTATATAATGGTTTACATTATGCCATAATTCCATAAATATGAATGTGTCTATCCTTTTCAGAGAACTTGTCGGGACAATAAAATTATGGTGAAAAAGAAAAAAAAAACAGAAAAAAACCCACCAATAACAATATGCACCCTCGCCCTTTGAAAGGGATACCATAGAACGCTCTAGATCTATAGCAGATGCAAGGTAATTAAACAATGCAATAGGGGATTTTATAGACAGACCCGGGGATCATATAGAACGCACTATAGAATATGCGCGATTATTAAACAAAACAGGATCCTATAGACCGCCCAGGGGATCGTATACAACAACCTATTATAGATACATGATGCACAACCAACAGGGGATCCTTTAGACCGCCCCGGGGATCCAATAGAACGCCCTATAGCAGATACACAATTATTAAACCACAATGGATCATATGGAACGCCTATGGGATCATATATATAACGCCCTCTAATAGATCCATGATGAAAAAACTACAGGGCTCCTATAGACAGACCCTGAGATTTTATGGAACACCCTCTAGAAGAAACATGTTGAACAAACAACAGAGGATCCTATGGACCGACCCGGGGATCCCAAAGAATTCCCTATAGCAGATGCGCGATTATTAAACAATACGGGGTCCTATAGACCGCCCAGGGGATCCTATAAAACAACCTGTTATATATTCATGATTAACAACCAACAGGGCATCATATAGAACGCCCAATACATATATACAACTATTAAACCACAGGGGGTCATATCGACCGCCCATGGGAGCATATATATAACGCCCTCTAATAGATACATGATGAAAAAACTACAGGGCTCCTATAGACCGACCCTGAGGTTTATGGAACACCCTCTAGAAGAAACATGTTGAACAAACAACAGGGGATCATATAGCAGATACACGATTATAACATAACAGGTTATCCTATAGCACGGGTGTCATTCGGTTTATCGAGAGAAATGGGCGTGAAAGAATATCTAACGGCGGTCAAGTATTGAGCGACGATCGTGAAAGTTCTGGTAACGGATCGTGAAAGACATTTAATCGAGAAGACATATGAAAGATCAATACATATTCTAATTTTATTAATTACACAGACAAATTTACGACAAAATAAAACTGTCTGTCAAAATGGTTCAACATAATGATCAGTATGTGAGAATATCCAGTTTTAAAAGTACATAGTTATTACAAAACAACAAAAGGCAGATTGCTTTTTGACATTTCAATGACATAAAAAATGTAAACAAACATGATTTTTTCACAAATTCGACTAGAAAACTTACTTTAATAGGAATAAGGGCATTCAATTTGAATTGATCAAATGGTTCTTATAGTTATTTTGTATAAACACAATCTGAAACTTGGTAAATAAAGAACTATTTTCACAAAAATGGATTTTTTGGATCGTGAAAGATCACGTTTTGCATTTTTGAAGATCGTGAAAAGGATCGTGAAAGATGTGATGCTACGAAGACGTTATTATTATTCTTCAATTATATCATAGTTAATATTTGTTATTGAAATTGAGAAAAGCTATATAGGTCAACATCCTCAATAGGTTTAAGCTTTTCAAAGTATTAATATTTTCAGAAAATGAAATGTAAAATAGTTGGATGATTGTAGGATGAAGCGTTTTACTGTCATGTGAAGTACTCACTTATCACGAGTTATAGGATGCCCACATTTTGTATATTGGATCCTATAAACTACATGTCCGTCAGACAGGATTCACCTGACCCCGAATTTGTCTTATTTCATGGATGAAGATTCATTTTTGTGGTCAAGTCCGTATCGCGGATACGTTAAGCTTTAGGATAACTGTCTATTGTTATGATTGTGAGGTGTATATTTTCGACTTCTGCAAGGTTTCAAATAACATCGAACTCATTATAATGCATCATTCGGCAATGCTCGTTTTATGTTTCTAGCCTTTGGATATATACCTGTATGCTATAGCGCCATGGTATTTCGTGCATGGTGGATATGTCTGACATATATGAACATGATGACGTCAATTGTATTCATATATTGAATGATAGTAAGGTGTCTATGTCTGGCTGTCGGTCAGGGTTTATATACTTTTGACCTTATGTTTCGAATTAATTGGCCAATCATAACTTTTATCTTTGTCAGTTTCTAAGGCACTGTAAGAATCGGAACACATTTATTTGGTCTACGGGATATTTGTAGAGATTTGTATGTCATGGTTTATCTGACCGTGCACTCTTTTTATGAACCATGCATTGACAATCATTATTTAAAAAAAAAAGATGTGGTATGATTGCCAAAGGGGCAACTATCCACAAGATTCCAAAGTGAGACAAACATTAACAACTATAGATCACCGTACGGTCTTCAACAATGAGCAAAGCCCATACCACATAGTCAGCTATAAAAGACCCCGATATGACAATGTAAAACAATTCAAACGAGAAAACTAACGGCCTTATTTGCATATTTTTTTTTAACAAAAAACAAATATGTAACACATAAACCAACAACAACCACTGAATTACAGGCTCCTTACTTTGGACAGGGATATCCATTAATAATGTTGCGGGGTTAGACATGTTAGCGGGATCCAAACCCTCCCCCTAACATGATACAGTGGTATAACAGTACAACATAAGAACGAACTATGAAAATCAATTGAAAAGGCTTAACTCATCAGATGGACAAAAATACAATAAGCGCATTTGACACTACTGGTAAAACCCTTGATATTACAGACGTTCCATAAAATTAACTATCATAAGTAAATCAGACGAGACATTACAGCATTTGCGCTCTGGTATTCTATAGTCTGTAGTATATAGTTAAATCAATCCACATCTGCGTTGTATATAGAGAACTTAAGAAAGCACTGTTGCACAAAATGTTGGTTATCGTTCAATCTCAAATTATTCATGAAAGATGCTGTTTTGATGTAATTTTTGTTTGTTTGATGGATATCATTTTGTTTTAAACGTTGCATATCCATATTATTGGCTAAATAGTGTCGGTCTGCCTGAATTGCTCTTGACCGATTCTCAGAGCTGAATCTTTCAAAATTATTTAGAGATGTTTAAGATGTTGGTTTATTTTAACTTTCAAGGTAAAGTGTTGAATGAAACAAAATAGCTTTAATGTTCATCCTTATCAAAATAGTTACAGACTTCAACCAGTTGCAGGTTTATCAAAAGGTAAAAGACATACTGATTTCTGATATCTAGTAATAAGTCTGGTCACGCATTATCTTTCACGATCAAAATAATGCCTTGCCTGATCTTTCACGATCAATTTTGATTGATATTCAACAAATTCAAGGTTTTCATATACAAATTAATGCTTTTTAGAGAAGAAAATACCTTAATTTCACTGTACTATCAGTTACACCAAAGATAAAATTTCAAATATATCACGATGAACTGAACTATGATCATTATTGTAAAAAAAAGCGTGTTATTTGTAATTAATTTCATAGACATGTATTGCGCCTTTTGTGTTTTTTCATAAAGTAATGCATATTTTCTCTTTCTTATTTCACAGTTATGTTGAGGAAGTTAAACCATTTTGACAGACATATTTTTTTGTTCGGATTTGTTCCGCGTTTTGAAAATTAAGCGATTTTTTTCAAAGGTTCTGACCTAGGATTTTCATTAAATGTATTTCACGATCCGTTACCGGAGCTTTCACGATCGTCGCTTGATACTTGACCGCCGTTAGATATTCTTTCACGATCATTTCTCTCGAAAAACCGAATGACACCCGTGTATAGACACAACAGGGGATCAATTAAAACGCTCTCTAGTAGATAAATCTAGTGAATACATGATAACCAAACAATGGGATCCTATAGACCGCCCCGGGGATCCTATAGAACGCCATATACAGATACACAACTATTAAACCACAGGGCTCCTATATAGACCGACCCTAGCATTTTATAAAACACCCTCTGGAAGAAACATGTTTAACAAACAACAGGAATCATATTCACCGACCTGGGGATCCTATAGAATAACCTGTTATAGATACATGATGAACAACCAACAGGGGATCCTATATACCGCCCCAAGGATCCAATAGAACGCCCTATAGCAGATACATATTTATTAAACCACAAGGGATCTTATAGAACGCCCTCTAATAGATACATGGTGCACAAACAACAAGGCTCCTATAGACCGACCCGGTTATCCCAAAGAATGTCCTTCGGGGATTCTACATGGAACGCCCTATAGCAGATACACAACTATTAACCTATCCCGAAGACCGACCCTTGGATGTTCAGGGGATCATGTAGAACTCCCCGTAATATATACATGAAAAACAAACAACAGTCTAACCTAAATAGAACGTCCCATAGTAGATGTATAATATTCAAACAAGAGGGGACCCTGTATAGCGTCCTTTAGTAAATATATGTTCAGACAACAGGGGATTCTGTAGACCGCCCATGGGATCCTGTAGAACGCCCCTTAGTATATACACGATAAATAAACAATAGGGAATCATATAGAACGTTCTATAGTAGATATATAATGTTCAGACAACAGGGGATCCTGTAGAACGCCCTATAAAATAAACACGAACAACACCAGCAGGGGATCCTATTTTAGATATTTAACGTTGAGAAAAAAAGGAGATCCTGCAGACCGCTCAAGGGATCATAAAAGCCTTATAGTATATACATGAAAAACAAGCTACAGAGGGACCTACAGAATTTCCTATCTCAGATGGATAATTTTAAACAAAAAAGGATCCTGTAGAACGACCTGTAGTATAAACATGAAAAACAATCGATAGAGGCTCTTATAGGACGTCCTTTAGTAAATGTATAATGTTCAGACAACAGGGCATTGTGTAGACCGCCAAGTGAATGAACAACAAACAACAGGGGATCCTATAGACCGTCGTATAGTAGATAAATAATGTTGAGAAAAGAGGGTATCCCGCACACCGCCCAGAGGATACTGTAGAACGCCCTATAGTATAAACACGAACAACAAACAACAGGGAGATCATAGAACGTCATATAGTACATATATAATGTTGAGAAAACAGGGGATCCTGCAGAACAACCAAGTGGTCCTGTAGAAAGCCTTATAGTATATACATGATAAATAAACAACAGGGGAACCTCTAGAATGTCCTATCTTAAATGCATAATTTTCATAAACAACAGGGGACCCTGTAGACCGTGCAATGGAATCATGTAGAACGCCCTATAGTATAGCCTTGAAAAACAGTCTTCTGAACGTCCTATAGTAGATATATGATGTTAAGACAACAGGGGATCCTGTAGAACGCCCTATAGTATATACTTGAAAATAAACAACAGGGGATCCTAAAGAACGTCTTAAAGTACATAACTAATGTTGAGAAAACAGGGGATCCTGTAGACCGCCCAGGGGAAACTGTAGAACGCCCTATAGCATAAACAACAACAAAAATAAACAACAGGGGGTCTTATAGAACGTCCTATAGTAGATATATAATGTTAAGACAACAGGGGTTCCTGCAGACCGCCCAAGTGATCCTGTAGAACGCCCTTTAGTATATACTTGATTATAAAAAAAGGGGATTCTATAGAACGTCTTATAGTAGATAATTAATGTTGAGAAAACAGGGGATCCTGCAGACCGCCCGGGGGATACTGTAGAACGCCATATAGTATAAAGATGAACAACAAACAACAGAGGACCCTATATAACGTCCTATAGTAGATATATATATATATATAATGTTGAGAAAACAGGGGATCCGGCAGACCACCTATGGGATCCTGTAGAACGCCATATACATAGTATACACTTGAAAAACAAACAACAGGGAATCCTGTAGATCGTCTTACAGTAAATAAATAATGTAAAGAAGACAGGGGATCCTGCAGAACACCCAGGGGATACTGTAGAACGCCCTATAGTATAAACACGAACAATAAACAACAGGGGATCCTGCAGACCGCCCAAAGGATCCCGTAGAACGCCCTTTAGTATATCCTTGATTAACAAAAAAAGGGGATCCTATAGAACGTCTTATAGTTGATAATTAATGTTGAGAAAACAGGGGATCCTGTAGACCGCCCAGGGGAAACTGTAGAACGCCCTATAGTATAAACATGAACAACAAAAATAAACAACATGGGGTCTTATAGAACGTCATATAGTAGATATATAATGTTAAGACAACAGGGGTTCCTGCAGACCGCCCAAGTGATCCTGTAGAACGCCCTTTAGTATATACTTGATTATAAAAAAAAGGGGATTCTATAGAACGTCTTATAGTAGATAATTAATGTTGCGAAAACAGGGGATCCTGCAGACCGCCCGGGGGATACTGTAGAACGCCATATAGTATAAAGATGAACAACAAACAACAGAGGACCCTATAGAACGTCCTATAGTAGATAGATATATATATAATGTTGAGAAAACAGGGGATCCTGCAGACCGCCTATGGGATCCTGTAGAACGCCATATACATAGTATACACTTGAAAAACAAACAACAGGGAATCCTGTAGATCGTCTTACAGTAAATAAATAATGTCAAAAAGACAGGGGATCCTGCAGAACACCCAGGGGATACTGTAGAACGCCCTATAGTATAAACACGAACAATAAACAACAGGGGATCCTGCAGACCGCCCAAAGGATCCTGTAGAACGCCCTTTAGTATATACTTGATTAACAAAAAAAGGGGATCCTATAGAACGTCTTATAGTTGATAATTAATGTTGAGAAAACAGGGGATCCTGTAGACCGCCCAGGGGAAACTGTAGAACGCCCTATAGTATAAACATGAACAACAAAAATAAACAACATGGGGTCTTATAGAACGTCATATAGTAGATATATAATGTTAAGACAACAGGGGTTCCTGCAGACCGCCCAAGTGATCCTGTAGAACGCCCTTTAGTATATACTTGATTATAAAAAAGGGGATTCTATAGAACGTCTTATAGTAGATAATTAATGTTGCGAAAACAGGGGATCCTGCAGACCGCCCGGGGGATACTGTAGAACGCCATATAGTATAAAGATGAACAACAAACAACAGAGGACCCTATAGAACGTCCTATAGTAGATAGATATATATATAATGTTGAGAAAACAGGGGATCCTGCAGACCGCCTATGGGATCCTGTAGAACGCCATATACATAGTATACACTTGAAAAACAAACAACAGGGAATCCTGTAGATCGTCTTACAGTAAATAAATAATGTCAAAAAGACAGGGGATCCTGCAGAACACCCAGGGGATACTGTAGAACGCCCTATAGTATAAACACGAACAATAAACAACAGGGGATCCTGCAGACCGCCCAAAGGATCCTGTAGAACGCCCTTTAGTATATACTTGATTAACAAAAAAAGGGGATCCTATAGAACGTCTTATAGTTGATAATTAATGTTGAGAAAACAGGGGATCCTGTAGACCGCCCAGGGGAAACTGTAGAACGCCCTATAGTATAAACATGAACAACAAAAATAAACAACATGGGGTCTTATAGAACGTCATATAGTAGATATATAATGTTAAGACAACAGGGGTTCCTGCAGACCGCCCAAGTGATCCTGTAGAACGCCCTTTAGTATATACTTGATTATAAAAAAGGGGATTCTATAGAACGTCTTATAGTAGATAATTAATGTTGCGAAAACAGGGGATCCTGCAGACCGCCCGGGGGATACTGTAGAACGCCATATAGTATAAAGATGAACAACAAACAACAGAGGACCCTATAGAACGTCCTATAGTAGATAGATATATATATAATGTTGAGAAAACAGGGGATCCTGCAGACCGCCTATGGGATCCTGTAGAACGCCCTATACATAGTATACACTTGAAAAACAAACAACAGGGAATCCTGTAGATCGTCTTACAGTAAATAAATAATGTAAAGAAGACAGGGGATCCTGCAGAACACCCAGGGGATACTGTAGAACGCCCTATAGTATAAACACGAACAAGAAACAACAGGGGATCCTGCAGACCGCCCAAAGGATCCCGTAGAACGCCCTTTAGTATATACTTGATTAACAAAAAAAGGGAATCCTATAGAACGTCTTATAGTTGATAATTAATGTTGAGAAAACAGGGGATCCTGCAGACCGCCCGGGGGATACTGTAGAACGCCCTGTAGTATAAAGATGAACAACAAACAACAGAGGACCCTATAGAACGTCCTATAGTAGATATATATATATATATAATGTTGAGAAAACAGGGGATCCTGCAGACCGCCTAGGGGATCCTGTAGAACGCCCTATACATAGTATACACTTGAAAAACAAACAACAGGGAATCCTGTAGATCGTCTTACAGTAAATAAATAATTTAAAGAAGACAAGGGATCCTGCAGAACACCCAGGGGATACTGTAGAACGCCCTATAGTATAAACACGAACAATAAACAACAGGGGATTCTGCAGACCGCCCAAAGGATCCTGTAGAGCGCCCTTTAGTATATACTTGATTAACAAAAAGGGGATCCTATAGAACGTCTTATAGTTGATAATTAATGTTGAGAAAACAGGGGATCCTGCAGACCGCCCGGGGGATACTGTAGAACGCCCTGTAGTATAAAGATGAACAACAAACAACAGAGGACCCCATAGAACGTCCTTTAGTAGATATATAATGTTGAGAAAACAGGGGATCCTGCAGACCGCCTAGGGGATCCTGTAGAACGCCATATAGTATACGCTTGAAAAACAAACAACAGGGAATCCTGTAGATCGTCTTACAGTAAATAAATAATGTTGAGAAAACAGGGGATCCTGCAGACCGCCCAGGGGATACTGTAGAACGCCCTATAGTATCACCACGAACAATAAACAACAGGGGATCCTGCAGACCGCCCAAGGGATCCTGTAGAACGCCCTTTAGTATATACTTGATTAACAAAAAAAGGGGATCCTATAGAACGTCTTATAGTTGATAATTAATGTTGAGAAAACAGGGGATCCTGCAGACCGCCCGGGGGATACTGTAGAACGCCTTATAGTATAAAGATGGACAACAAACAACAGGGGAACCTGTAGAACGTCTTAAAGTAAATAAATAATGTTGAGAAAACAGGGGATCCTGCAGACCGCCCAGGGGATACTGTAGAACGCCCTATAGTATAAACATATTAAACAAACAACAGGGGACCCTATAGAACGTCTTATAGTAGATATATAATGTTGAAAAAGAGAAGATCCTGTAGACCAACCAAGGGATTCTATAGAAAGCCTTATAGTATATACATGATAGGCAAACAACAGGGGAACCTATTGAAAGTACTATCTTAAATGCATAATTTTTATAAACAGGGTATCCTGTAGATCGCTCAGGTATTCTGTAGAACGCCCTATAGTATATACTTGAAAAACAAACAACAGGGGATCATATACGTCTTATAGTATATATATAATGTTGAGAAAACAAGGGATCCTGTAGACCGCCTATGGGATCCTGTAGAACGCCCTATAGTATACACTTGAAAAACAAACAACAGGGGATCCTGTAAAACGTTCTCTTAGCCTAGTAGATACACTAGAAACAAACAATAGGGTATCCTATAGAACGTTCTATAGTTTATATATAATGTTGAGAAAACAGGGGATCCCAAAGACCGACCAAGGGATCCTGTAGAGAGTCCTCTAGTATAAACATAATAAACAAACAACAGGGGATTCTTTAGAACGTTCTCTTAGCCTAGTAGATACTTCAAAAACAAACAATAGGGTATCCTATAGAACGTTATATAGTTAATATATAATATTCAGACAACAGGGGATCTGGAGAACACGCCCTTTAGTATAATACATGATAAACAAACAACATGAGATCCTATATATATTTTTCTCCAAAATTACAGTGCCCATAAAGGGCATAAAATCAGATACAATTGATTTACACAATTGGTAACAACAACAATAATAGAGGCGTACACATATATATTTGGAAAATGAGCATTGGTCAGAATCAAGCCAAAAACTAATAAAATTACATTATATATGTATTTATTCTCAAATTGTTTACTTGACTTAGTGTCAGAGTTCATACTTGATCTCCTTAATTCAAAACAGTCACCAATAGAACAGCCCAGTTTTTCCATAAGAGTAACATTTTTTTGGGTCAAGAGCCATAAAAATTTAGAAGATTTTAAATTTATAGAATTATAACAATTGTTAGAAATGTCTTGGAAAAATCGTCCCTTTGAATATCATAAAGAGGGCATTCTAATAAAAAATGAAGCTCATCTTCACCTTTACTGAGTGAGCAATTAGAACAAAGACGCTCAGATCTTTCTATATGGGTTTTTTAATATCTGTTTGTCTCAATTTTTAAAGAGTGAGCGTTTGTTCTTAATTTACAAATTAACTGTCTTTTTTTAAGGTCCTGTAATTCTAAATATTTTTCTTTTTTAAAACAATTTTTCCCTTTTTCGGAGTTAATTGTTTGATACTTCAGTTTATTCCAAAATGTGAAATAACTTTTACATAGTTTATTTTTAACATACTGACATAAAGAACCAATTGATTGGTCAAAAGGTAATTCAATCTCTCTCTGAATATAATCTATACTAGAATACCATTAGAACTATGAAACTGTATGTTTAAAACATATAAATGCATCATTTTTTACATAAATAAGGCCGTTAGTTTTCTCGTTTGAATTGTTTTACATTGTCTTATCGGGCCCTTTTATAGCTGACTATGCGGTATGGGCTTTGCTCGTTGTTGAAGGCCGTATGGTGACCTATAGTTGTTAATATTTGTTTCATTTTGGTCTCTGTGGATAGTTGTCTCATTGGCAATTATACCACATCTTCTTTTTTTTATTTTATATATGACAATATTTTTACATTGATAAAATTATAGTAAAATACAAAGGAAATCTACCAATCTCTGACATTACAGTTATATTACTTGACTTTCTGTTTACACCAAGAATGTATTTCATAAATTTGGTATGAGCTTTTTCAGAAGAATCCTGACCAGAAACTTGTTCCTATAGAACGTTCTATACTATACTAGATATATATATATATAATATTCAGACAACAATGGATCCTGTAGAGTGTCCAGGGGATCCTGTAGAACGTCCTTTAGTGTATACATGATAAACAAACAATATTAGGAATCCTATAGAACGTTCTGTAGTAAATATACAGGGTTCATACAACAGGGGATCATGTAGAACGCCCTCACATAGCTTTATTGTAAACAAGTAACAATGGTTCCTATAGAACGTCCCGCTATAGTAGAATGGTCAGACAACAGGGGGTCAGATTACAGATTCGTTTCTTTAAACGCAGACCAGTTTAAACATCCTCTCACACTCCTGTAAAGCCTTAATTTAGTACGTGTAACATGTTTAACATGTGTAGGCTATATCTTTTTTTCAATTTGCCTACATAAAAATACTCTTTTAAACGGATAATACAAATATTATTAATTCCATAGTACATCCAAAGCCATGGGACCACGTGCATGTGACATTTGCAGGTCTTTACAACATGATTAAGGCACTTTTAAAGTACTACTGTTTATCATATCTATATCAAATGTATCATATGTATTTTAAAAAGGAATCTGTACATATATATTTTCACAATGATATATGCTACTGTAATGCGGTACATTTTCCTTTTTTTCATGTGATAAAAAATAAATAAAGCAAATTCACCGTGTTACATGAAAGTTAATGATTTTGAGTCGTTTTTTTTAATAGTTGTACATGTTGAGAATATTCTATTTTTAGAATAAGTATTTTCAGAATCGTTTATAAATAGCCTATAAATAGAATATGCATAATTCATGAATCGTGACGTAGGGCGGTCTACGGGATCCCTTCTTCCGCTTACCATTGTGGTAAAACAATCCGTACGTGATATTCTGATCAATTATGGATCCCGGAATAATTTGGTACCCGTGCCGTTCACATAGACGTATTTAGACTTGTATGCAAATTTGTCCGC
The DNA here is from genome assembly GCF_036588685.1 of Mytilus trossulus. NCBI lineage: Eukaryota > Metazoa > Mollusca > Bivalvia > Mytilida > Mytilidae > Mytilus > Mytilus trossulus. Next base: position 45,370,805 of record NC_086377.1, read on the forward strand.
CATTACATAACATCACACAGGTTCCCGTAAACTTTGACTTCATAATTCAAAACATATGACGTCACAACCAAAAAGTGATTGTTGCTTGACGTCAAAAGCTTATTCGGAGGTGATGTAAGGTCATTCGGAGGCAAAATACAACTAAATACCAAAAGTGTAAATACGTTTATTGACGTATTATAATGACTTGTAAAAATTCAACAATCAGATAATTTTTCAAATTTTTAGACTTGAGCGCCAACGTAGACCACCATGATATTTTATTATGTGAAAGATACATAAGAGTTCAGTTGATGGTTGAAAATTTCAGGATGGTCTACGTTGGCGCTGATGTCAAATTTTGTCTCCGAACATGACCAAATTGTAGATTTTTTACATTTTTCGTCATTTAGGGCTCTTCGAGGTCTAGGTTTGAACATATTTGAGGACATAACACCTAAAAATAAGGTTCTACATGGACGAGCAGATACTGCAGTTCAATACACAGGCGTGATGGGTCTCAACTTCAAAGTTAAAAAAATCTGGAAAAAGGGGGGCCAGAAACGGCCCTTATCATACCTTGTCCTTTGGTCAATATTTTAGAGGAAGCATATCGTATGTGCTAGGGCCACGTCAAGAACCTGTATGTTGACATTCTATAAATACTTTAATATATGGGAATATCTATTCATTCAGTGGACAATTTTCAATTCTTCGTAGATTTTGAAAAACAATAAATGTTCTACCTTAGGGGGTATATATATTACTTAAGCTGTATTTTAAATAGGATTACGTGTTTTTAAATATTCTTCGAAGTTTTACTTAGTTCGAGCGTCACCGATAATTCGTATGTCGACGAAACACGTGTTTAACGTAAACAAGCGATTATATGCTTTATATCTTTCAAATTGATTTGTTACTAGTATTCATTATGGTTGTCGTTAGTTGCATTTTATGATTTTTGCTTTTGTTTGTAGTTTTGAGCATGAATCAAGCTTTTTGGGTATCTAATTAAAATTATTTTAGAAGCTTTATAGCTTATACGGTGTTGGCTATTGCTTAAATTCTTGTTTTAGGCCATACAATAAGCTATAATTGTTTACCTCTGAGCATTTAGTCTCTGGTATACAGAGATCATAGTGTCCTTTTAATATGATATCATCAGGCTTCTTATTCTAAATACGGATTGACAATTTAAGAGGAGTAATGTCATGCAGAGGGTCGACGATGATCTGACACTCCGTTGTATTGTAGACATGGAACAATTGTGTGTTGTTTACGAGTTCTATAACCAGTGTGAAATATGGTTGGCGATGCACCATGTTTTATTGTGCATGTATAGGTTCTTTTATTAAATATATGTACCTTTACCAGGCATTGAAGGCATACAACTTTGCTCAGTGCTCGGAGCACACAAATCATGCTCGAAACATGAAATCCAGCAATTTGATTGGTTGATTTTCGAGTCTGAGTACAAAAATCATGCTCGAAAGTTTTATGACTGTGAGGCCTGCAGTTCATGCTCTTATAAGTTATATAGCTCATCATCTATCTGTGTTTCTAAGAAAACTATCTTTTATCGCTTTCGAAATCATCAATAGATAGCGGGTCTATCACAAGTTAAACAAAATTCATATTGACATGTAGATCGGTGCTAAAAGAAAAATCTAAAGTGTCAGAAACCAAAAATACGTATGTATAAGTCTAATCAAGACGATTTGAGCAAGCTACATAATATCAGACTTCAAACCAAAAAGATTGCCATCGTGTCACGCCTACCACCAAGTGCATCATCATTCAAACTACATGTTCTGAAAGCTGTCAAACAAAGACATGGCGTCGTAACAAACTAATACGGCAGTAGGTGTACCTAAGTATGCGTACGGATGACAAAAGTGGTCTTAATACGTCATACTTAATCAATTTGTTCTTCAACTTCTTGTGAAGGAAAAAATATACATTAGGGAACTTGTACATGTACTGAAATCATTGTAAACATCTGTTACACAGAATCATGTCATAGAAAGCGAAGTATCAAAAAGTGTTCCAGTAAAGCAAAAGCTTCACAGGCTCAGTTTTAAAATATGAATTTCGACTGTCTTATATTGTTAAAAATCACAAAATAGAAAAATGCATTGTTTGTAATAAATTAAATTTATTTCGTTTCTTTCAAAGAAATAGATTATTCACAGAAAATCCTCCAGAATGACAAAAAAAAACCTATATATTGGTTAAGCCGCACTATATCCCGCAAATTCATATCAGATGATAAAAATCTATATACATCTAAGTTTTGAATACTGGTATAAAGACATTAATGCTTGTATTTTTAACTGCAAAACTTTTGACTGCACAATCGTGAGTGAAAATAAATGCAGTCGTAATATAAAAAAACACGTTAAGAAATTAAAGTGTTTGTAAAGTTTATAATCCCAAGTGTCAAAACAAGGGTCACCGTGGGACCTAAGTTTAGTTTGTAAATCACCGCATTCTCATTTTGAATCTGGGGTCAGATACACAACAAATCTTACGACTTAAGCTGGTCGCAAGTCATGAATAGTTCAGTTTACTTGCGATAAATCTTGTCTTCAGTTTTTTTGTAAAACCGACTTCTATATCTGAAGTTTGGTAAATATAAAAAAAGAAGATGTGGTATGATTGCCAATGAGACAGCTGTCCATAAGACACCAAAATGACACAGACATTAACAACTGTTGGTCACCGTATGGCCTACAACAATGAGCAAAACCCACACAGCATAGTCGGCTATAAAAGGCCCTTGACACTGTAACAAAACTCAGTTTTGCAGCTATATATGTCACGGATAGGACTCAATTATGATTGGATCCATATCATAGTGACCTCATTTTAGTTTATGACCATCCCCTATTATATCATGTATATGCCTACTTAGTTTGGAAAACCCTGGTTCAAAGGTGCAAAATATATGAACCGGACACAAACCAGACAAGAACGAATCAAACAATGTTTGAAAACTTGACGGCTCAAATGTCAATGCCATTGTTAAAATGAACTGATTTAATTTATGAAGAACCATGTGCCATACCATAATACATCTCTGAAATAAGTATGTTTAACATCAGTTCTATAGTTCAAGGCAATGCATTTCATATTTGACATCATTGGTTTTTGGATCAACTGTATATCTGTATACATGTTTAAGTTACCTGATTTAATTCGACACGGGCCGCAAACAAGTGAGGACTGACGGACGGACAGACTTAAAATGTGATTCATAAATCCTTTTAAACTTTGCTTATGGTTGTATTAAACATGTAAGATAGTGATTTCCGATATTGACACGGTTTGTAGGCTGTTAACAAATAAGACACTATTGTCACTATTGATGTGACAAAGACGTCTACTTTTTACTCTCTTAATTGCGTTGTTTTCTCTCCCTTTTACTCGTCCAACTTACAAATATTTCATCATATTTTTTTAATTTTACATGGCACACCATCAATTATAGCAAATATTAAGACATGTTAGGTCAAATATATGTTGTTATACGTCGTTTTTGTAGAAAGTACCGTTGTACCTATATCAGAGTGAAAACGTCAAAATGACGTCAATTATCGCCAAACCATGATCGATATGCAACTAAAAATCAGAGAGACGTTATCATGGTATCGTGTAAAGTAAAATTTGAATTAGCTATATCACCAGCTGTTTCAAATAAAACAACAATACTACAGAAGTGGTTTTCTTTCAATTTTTTTTGAATGACCTTTGACCCCAATTTAAAAAAAAAATGCACCATATTTCATTTTTACGACCGGGAAAATTGGAATCTACACATTTTGTCCTTTCGAATGATATATAATATAGCTGTTTGTTAGGTAGGTGCATTAAAACTGTTTTTTAGGTCTGAATGTCACTCGCCTATATCCACAAAAGACCAAAATGACACAAACATTAACAACTATAGGTCACCGTACGCCCATCAACAATGAGCAAATCCCATACCGCATAGTCAGCTATAACAGGCCCCGATAAGACAATGTAAAACAATTCAAACGAGAAAACTAACGGCCTTATTTATGTAAAAAAAAGTGAACGAAAAACAAATATGTAACATATAAACAAACGACAACCACCGAATTACAGGCTCCTGACTTGGGACAGGCACATACATAACTAATGTGGCGGGGTTAAACATGTTAGCGAGATCCCAACCCTCCCATAACCTGGGACAGTGGTATAACAGTACAACATAAGAACAAACTATAAAAATCAGTTGAAAAAGGCTTAACTCATCAGATAAACAAAAAATACAAGTGGACGTGGACGGGTACTTATACATCCCGACACATTAAGACCACTTGTAGCGGAATTTTTGTCGTAACTTACAAGGGTGTCTTTTACGTGTAAGAGATATTGCTCTCTCTTACCACCGGTCACCCATTTAATGCCCGCTTCATACGGACTATCATCGTTTCTCAAGACCATACTCGCAAATGGTGTCAAGGAAGAGCCGAAAAATCAGTCGAAGAAATCTTCTTCTGGAACGGAGAATGAACCAGGAACCTTTGTATTTTAAGTTCGATGCGCTAACCACTACACCACGACTAATTTCATTAGCGTATCAACTAACGAGCCATTGATTAACACTTATACAAAAATAATTATCACTCGCCTCGAGTAAAAGGAATTTGTGACTCAAACATATAGTTTTTAAACATAGTGGCAAAGTGGCCTTGTAGTACACTTGACTAATTTGCGTTGCGCAATTCAAGGCTATGTGAAATCTGTTGAAAAACGAAGGAAGGAAATAACTTTCAAATGGCTTAATATCGGCTTCTTATAGTATAGAAAAAAAAATATCGAAGTAAAATACAAAACTGAAGACTCTTGAAGGAATGACTTTAATATTGTTTCTGTATATAAACATAAAATATTAAATGCACACTGAAAAACACGCGTGACCCACTGAATTAAACTTATTACCGGGTTTGTACTAACATGAACAACATGACAGGTGCCCCATGTGGAACATGATCTGTTTACCCTTCTGTAGCACAGGAGATAACACCCGATGTTTAGTGAAGTTCATATTCCTCAGTCTTTAGATTTATATGATGTAATTTGGTCCATAGAGTACGAAATGACAGAGGTACGAAATGGTCAAGGGAGGAAATGACTTGTTACCGTTTTGTTCGCCCATGTTTGTCTGTTGGTCTTTTCTTTCTAGCCTTGACGTTGTCATTTATTTTCGAATTATGAGTTTGAACGTCCTTTTTGTATCTTTCGCTTTTATGGTAGAAGATATCACCTTGTGAATTTTTTGGCATTATATTTTTTATTTAACTTGTACAATTTATATAAACAAAAGTGTTGTTTCTGTAAACATATAACTAGAAAACTACACAGAATTACATGGTTAAAACACGGAGTTACCTGATTGGTAAATAGTAGTAAACGAAGGAAATTTTTCGATGAATGTACTCGGGTCATCATCAATTACCTGGATGTGTAATACGTAATTCATATTTTAAAAAAACAAGAAATAACAGTCTAACATTTTACTTTGGTTACCGTGAATTGCCATTTTTTACTTAAAGTATCCGTATTAAAATTTGTACTTTTTATCCATATGAACAATGATTTGAACCTTTATTATTTTATAAGGTTGTTTAGATAGTGAAGTAACTTTTGGTTCCGGAAAAGTAGGAAGCAATTTGGCCTTTAAGTTATATGTCTTGTACAATCACCACATTGAACAATTGTTGATTGGCCTTTTCAAATGAAAGGGTACATTACTTTTTAACTTTTGGATTAGAGCGTCTCTGATTTGTCTTTTGTAGACGAAACGCGCGTCTGGCGTTAATACAAAATTTAGTCCTGGTATCTACGATGAGTTTATTTACACCTTGTAATGATAATTGTGAAACAAGTGAAATGTTGTTTTTATAAGTTTAAAGCGACAAATTGTATTTAGATCTGAAAGACGTGAAAATTTTATCATTCGACTCTGAAAACAAGAGTTTAAAATTTCTGCTCGAATGATTTTGCAGCTCGAACTGTAAATTAGAAATAAGGTTTTTCCCATTTAATGGTTATTTAAATGATGAATTTCACTTGTTATCATTAGTATGAATAAATCATTTTGTTTCCGTATTTAGAATGTTTAATCGTGACAAAAACAAAAGTACATATCGACAAATTATTAAACCATAGCAACGAGCTTTGAAGGTTAACGTCATATACTTTTAAATGTTCATCAGCATTTTCTCTGTCATGTTTATTTCCCTGTGTTGGTTGACTGCATAGGCTCATAATATATTTAGTTCTATAGTATTGATAATGTAATCCAGTTTTGCATTTTTCACTACAATTTTCTAATGTTACAAGAAAATATATGTAGTTTGATCGGATAAAATATAGAAATGAATCTCTGAAATGAAAAAAGAGACGTTATTGCATGTTTTACTCAATGTGATGTCAATGTCGTCTTGGTCATTGAATAATGTTTGTAACAATGATGACATTGACTGTCAAAATTCACAAATATCTGAACCAGGGGAGATGATTTACGGACAATGTTACCGCAACGCTGCACTTCGTAGATTACTGAAAGTCAGTTTTCTTACATGTCTTAAAGAATGTATGAAAACATCAACTTGCTTTAATGTCAGTTATAGACGTGGCTGGAAAATGTGTGATATAAATGGAGATCTAAATTCGGATGTAAAACTGGTACAGGAACACGGATGTTTTTCATCGAATATAAATTCATGGCCTATGGTAAATATTTACAAAGCATTTCACTGATTAGTCCACACAACAGAAAAAAGATAAATATTTTTTTTTATCTTTCTGATTACAAGCAACCAGGTAACTCAAATCAATACAGTACACCTTTGAAAACTACTGTTTAAAGATAACAACGATCAACATTGCACCTGCAGCATCTGGCTTCCAGATAATTTGGTTTGCCACTGCACATTTAACAGCCATTCATCCGATCAACAAAGATAATGTTAAAAGAGTTCCTATTGTCTGAAATGCATGTATAAAAAAAACAAGACGTTAATATAAATCAATTAACATGACTGCAAACTTACAAACAAAAGGTAAAGAGTATCGAATCAATTTACTTTGAACAATAGGCTGATTTCTTCCTATGGAGTATCGGGTAAACATGGTATATTATGGAAACTTCACCTGCTGTTAATACTTAGTAACCTATTTAGCCTTTTGTTCATATTCTCTTTATGTTTGTCGAGCAACTGATATACAATATTGGCTGAAGACTGATTTGAGTCCTGCAAGTGCAATATACTGGAGTTTTAATGTTCCCTTTGGTGCAGCAGTGTCATGGCCCAATAAAAACAACTTGGAAATACTGATTTTTAAAGTAGAAGTTTATGCTTAATCCATTGGAATAACAATTATAACAATGAAACTACAAATCACATTGATAACGTTATTTGAATACACCGAAGTGTAAATTTTATTTTCTCTTATGGACATGAATATTTTTGCTCCTTTACAAATCTGAATTTGACTGCAAAATACCTCTGTGTATCCATATTTTCATTCATTCTTTGAAACAAAATTTTACAATTGACAACATGCATTACTATTATATTTTTCTCACACACAGACAAACATCATTTCTTCCAATTAATTTTGTAGCAATAATCAAGGGGCATCTTCCTTTTTTTTCATTTTCAATCATTCCCAATTTTAACTTGATTACATCTAAAAAACGGGCAAAACTACTAGCTTTATTATTCCTAATTTTAAATGAATAAACATCATAGATTAAAGGGCGCCAATTGTAAAAAATATTCTTTTAATTTGCAGTTAAGTAAATCAACTGTGGATTCGTTTATTTTCGTGGGTATCAATTTTCGTGGACTGAGGAAAAAATGCATTTCTTTGGATTTTTGATTTCGTTGTTTTGCAAATCTCTGCCATACAAAGCCTATTTAAAAAATGTAAGTTGTTGTTTATTTGAATGCATGGTTCGTCTGTGGCCACGAAACCAACGAAAATTAGTATCCAACGAATAAATCCACAGGACTTTTTTTTGCTAAAGCGATTCCTCCTACATGTGCATCAACTCTCATACATGCAAGTTCAGACCTAGTAAGATTAAATGCAATTCATTGACGTTAGTAAACTAAAGTATCTGTCATTTAAACTTTCACAGGATTTTTGCATTGCAAGTACCATTTAGAAAGAAAAATTCGGATGAGCACGAAATACGAAGAAGGGCTTGTTTTGACACTTTGAATTATTTATTCATTTCAGGCACTAATAGGCAAATGTGCAGGACACAATTGTGCAGAAGGCCACAAATGTGTTTTGATAGAAGACAGAACTACATGTGAATTGGCATGTAAGTTTAAATACAGTTAAAAAAATCCAGAGATTTATAAAATTATACACAAATGTACGGTTTCTGTGCATTTAAAAGAGTATCGCGTAAACATGGTATATCATGGACACTTGACCTGCTGTTAATACTTAGGAACCTCTTTAGCCTTTTGTTTCATATTCTCTTTATGTTTGTCGAGCAACTGATATACAATATTGGCTGAAAACTGATTTGAGTCCTGCAAGTGCAATATACTGGAGTTTTAATGTTCCCTTTGGGTACAGCAGTGTCATGGCCCAATAAAAACAACTTGGAAATACTGATTTTTAAAGTAGAAGTTTATGCTTAATCCATTGGATAACAATTATAACAATGAAACTACAAATCACATTGATAACGATTTTTGAATACACCGAAGTGTAAATTTTTATTTTCTCTTATGGACATGAATATTTTTGCTCCTACATGTGCATCAACTCTCATACATGCAAATTCAGACCTAGTAAGATAAAATGCAATTCATTTGTGGCCTTCTGCACAATTGTGTCCTGCACATTTGCCTATTAGTGCCTGAAATGAATAAATAATTCAAAGTGTCAAAACAAGCCCTTCTTCGTATTTCGAGCTCATCCGAATTTTTTCTTTCTAAATGGATGCAAAAATATTCAGGTCCATAAGAGATTTATAAAATTATACACAAATGTACGGTTTCTGTGCATTTGAAAGAGGGGCGAAAGATACCAGAGGGACAGTCAATGTGTGATGTTCATTATGTCATGTTTATTTGTTTTCTAAGGTGTTTGATATCTACTATGTTTCATCTATTTCATTCAATTATACTAAAAGTCGGTTTTATGATAACATTTGACGTGAACCTGCACTTGTGTATACCGTCATACTTTGAACCACACAATTATTCTATTTATTATTATTACTTTATGTTCAGTCTGTTTTTGATATAAATACTTTACGTGACTTTGCATGTATGTATGCCGTCATACTTTGAACGACACAATTATTCTATTTATTATTATTACTTTATGTTCAGTCTGTTTTTGATATAAATACTTTACGTGACTTTGCATGTATGTATGCCGTCATACTTTGAACGACAAAATTATTTTTATGTCTACCTGTGCGAATTTCAAACGCACAATTTTACAGTACTGAAAACCTTCTATCCTTTACGGGCAGACTTTACACATATAAATTAAGTCGTATAAGAAAATCAAAATGAGTATGTTAAATTTGACGTATGCCTTTTTGTGCTTCTTTGTTACATTTGTTGTTTTTTCAATTCATGTTACTGTTAAATGATAAATAATTTTGTTCTTTTTTTTCTATTTACGAAAAAGAGCGAATGTGGAATTTACAGCTTTTAATGTTTTACAAGTTGATGGCAGGCCGTTATAATCAAAACGATGTTAAAGTAAATTGAGGAATTTACAATATTAATGTAAAGGGAAAAAATTCAAGCATTGTCACCATTCAATATACGTATTTCTTTGAATCAAGGAAAGGCCCAAAGGACATGTAAAAAGTATTGAAATCAAAATACACTACTTTTGCAAAAAAATGGAAAACCATCTTGATATGACTGGTATTACCTAGAGGAGAAAATACAAACATCAAGTACAAAATCTGCTAAAAGCTCAAAGGGTGCTGCTTCCAATATAAAATTATACATATACATTTGCGAACTAATACACCACTTTACAAGATAAACATAAATAGTAGCAATATATGTTAATTTTGCAAAGAAGAACAAGAGACTATAGCACATCATATTGTCTCCAGTTTCTGGCATGAACTTAACAACTGCATTTTTACACTGACAAATATTACTACCTTTGTGAATATTAAGATTATTTTACTTTGTAACTTCGAAAATATCAACTTTAATTTTGTTAGAAATAAGATTTTTTGTCATACAAAATACTATATTTACATAACAAAATGACAAGAAATATTGCAACATGTATATGCTTTAAAAATATTTATAGGAACACACAAACTTCAAGAAGTAAATTTCATTCAAAAACCTCTCGTAAGAAGAATTTAAAAAATACTGTTTCCCATGATCCCGATTATAGGCTTACTCATAAATGTATGTTTTGGTCGACCAATCTAAACACCACAGTTAGATATTGAAAATCGAATCAAGACTTTATGATATATGTATGCATGTTTTTTTTTTACCATTATGTACCCTTAAATTGATACTTCCTTGCTGTGAATATGCCACTATGTATCCCTTTGTTCATACATGTTGTGCTAGTCTATTTGTGACAATAAAGTTGAGAAATTAATAAAAAAAAAATGAATTTTAGATTGTATCGGAAATCCTAATGCCCCTAATGCTCTATTGAATGAACCATACGGACTTTCAAGAGACCTGGGCCACGGCATGATGTATAAGTGCAAGAAGGGAATGGAAATATCTGGGAAACCTTTTGCTGTCTGTCGAGAAACAGGACAATGGAAATCTTTGTTTATCTGTGGTAAGACATTTACACAGTGTAAATGTATACTCTGTAAATTAAGCTGATATTATTTTACCAATATTTCAGTCTAAACAACTGATCTAGAAAAGACAAATATAAGTAGCAAACAAAAATAGCATGACACCAACAACATCGACATAATGTATTTTGAATAAGGAGGGGCAAAACAAATTGTTCTGTCACCAAATATCTGTGAAAAAGTATGAACGAAAATACCAAACTACAATTTAATCCAAAAAGAGGGAGGTACATAAAACCTGAAAAAATCAGATGTTATCACGTGGTCGTCGACAAAAATAAAGTAGCGATACCAAAGGTGATAGAAATGCAGGTTCAAGTAGGTCAATCTGCTGATCCTGCAGAACTCATTCTGTAATTGCTTTTGTTATTTTAGAATGACTGTAATATTTATTTTATTTTAGCGGGTTATTTAAAGTGTGCACCACATTTTTGATGTTATTTCGAATAGACAGAAAAAATATTACAGTCATTCCTTATAATTTAATTTTCAATTTCATTTTAAGCCGGATTACATTATAAAAAAACGTTGATGACGTCACGGTCAAGTGACAAAATAATGTCTAAGAGCTAATAAACAAAATATTGTCAGCCAATCAGAAGACCCGTTACATCAAAAATTAAATTATATGGTATTGTCTGGGATACTGATAAATATGGAAAATCTCTCTATCTGATAAGAAGATACCTGTTATGTGTGAAATATAGTTTAGATATTCAGGGCAAAACATTAAATGAACTTGTTCTATGTATTATACCAGAATGAAAGTTCAGTTAAGGTATTGTATTATATTTTTTTTCTTCTCAGAAATACAATGTGAGAACGGGTGGATAGGGTTTGGTGAACATTGTTATTACATCGGACCTGATAAAAAAACGTGGGAAGATTCTGAAGTAAGTGGCATATGGTAGAAAATTTAACACTAATTTGAGTAACAATAATATTAACAGCAAAAAGACCTACTATAAAAATTACGTTGAGGAATTAGATTTTAAGCTATGCAAGTTGTATTAGTCGGCGAAACTAAATGAAATTTCAGCAAGGTGTAAATTAATTCCGATTTTGATCACCTATGTGTTCTTCACATATGTCATACCTACAACACACTTATTAGCGTATTAATTGGTTGATTGATTCATTGATTTGTGTTTTTACGACACTTGAAGAACTCTTGGCTACTTCTTGGTACTAAATTTTTTATCGGTGTAAGAAGCCGGATTGGCCGTAAAATATCTGAAAAACTGACAATCCTTGCATTTATTACAGTTAGTAATTTTGAAACAAGTATTTTTTAGTCCAAAGATGGACAACTGTTTGTTTACATGAAATTTGAAACCAAAATATACCACCCACAAGTATGAACAAAAATACCGAACTACAATTGAAGCCAAAAAGGGGGAGGTCCATAAAACCTAACAAAATCAGATGTTATCACGTGGTCTCGAACAAAAATGAAGTAGCGAAACCAAAGGTGATAGAAATGCAGGTTCAAGTAGGTCAATCTCCTGATCCTGCAGAGCTAATTCTGCAATTGCATTTGTTATTCAAGGAATGACTGTTATATCTATTTTATTTTAGAATTGTTTTAAAGTGTGCACCACATTTTTTTATGTTATTTCGAATGGACAGAACAAATATTACAGTCATTCCTTATAATTTGATTCTCAATTTCACTTTAAACGGAATTATATTATGAAAAAGTTGATGACGTCACGGTTACATGACAAAATAATGTATATGAGCTAATAAACAAAACATTGTCAGACAATCAGAAGACGCTTTATATCCAAAATTGAATTATATGGTGGCATGGTGGTACTTACTGGGTCATAGGGATAATCATAGCCTATAAGAAATGTTAACCACGTTCTTTCACTAACCAGAACTTATATACACAGTTTTATTATGATATTCAGAAACGAATTTGAATATGTATCTCTATTAGCCCCAGTAACGTTTCCATGTATTTTATCATGCAGTGAATACAAAATAATCCATAAAAAACATCAATATTTCATATTTTTCTACACCTGGTTCATCCCATCCATAGCTTGGGAAAAATATGTTCACTAGATGCTGGGTTTTTTTCTGAGTGCTCTGATGCATTGACCTAACCGATATACATTAAAAAGCAACACATATGCTCAATTGAAACAATGAACTGCTGCCTATGAAAATCATAAAACGTTTACAGTGGCATTTCAGTATTTGTAATAAATGATATAACTATTGATATCAATTTTTTTTAAATATAATAAACAGATTTGCAAGTACAAACAACACTTATTGATTAATTTGTTCTTTTCACTACTTTTCACTACTTCTAAATCGTTAATGAAATTTGATTCCTGCTGGGGGATACAACGTGTACAAACCAATCTTTTATTACAGGCGGGGTCAGCTAAGGAATTGTATAGTAAACTATTGAATTATAATGACTTTACACATACATGTTTTGACCCATTTGTAGTGAACTCGTTCGATCAGATATGTGTAGGCTTTTAAAGTCATCATCAACAACTAGAAAAAAGTTCCGTGCGGCTCTGATCATATGCAAAGAACAACATAGTGTATTGTACCGCAATTCAATGAAGTTTGTCAGTTATTTATCACTAGGATGAAGCAGATTCACATAAGTTGCTTATATTTCAAGCAGGAAGATGCAGGCGTTCATTAAATACAATATGTCATTAATTAGTCAGTTTTGAACTACTAGTAATTGAAGCAAATATAATTCTTTGTCTAATGATCAAGATTTCAAGATATCTATTCCACATAACAAAAGGGGTTGTTGTTTTTACGATAACCCTCAATTATTAAACATGTTTTGATTCCGGTAACTGACATGATTTTAGTTTGTAATCCAGATTTTTTTTTTCTCAAATTATTTATGACTTTTGAACATTGGTATACTACTGTCGCCTTTTGTATCATGTTTCTGATTTCTCAGGGACATAAGGCGTACTACAACTTTGGAGATACTGTACACCAACTTATTTTCGCGGATACTTTATTTCGCATTTATCCCCAGCTAGTCAACTTCGCGGCGATTTAATTTCTTATTAACTTAATGTAGTTTGATAGGGAAAGATCCAAGTTATTCCTTTTTGCGACGATTTAATTTCGCGTTATTTTTCTACTCGCGAAAGTCGCGAAAATAAATCGCTCGCGAAATTAAGTTGGTTTACAGTAGTCGTTACTGTACATTGTAAACTACTGCTGCGTGATTATCTGGCAGTGTTAAAGACTAATTGGTGGCTGTCGGCTGTTTTCTGGTCTTTGGTCGGGTTGTTGTCTCTTTGACAAATTACCCATTTCCATTCTCAATTTTTAAAAGTGGCCTTTTTCACTGTAGATGGCTTTAAATTTCTTTATCTTAACATTTACTACAACCCAAAGGTTACCTTGTCCAATGATGAACAAATCAAATCATAATAGCAACAGTATATTATATTATGCTTTTTAATTGAAACCTGCCGTTCACTGCTGAAAGCGGCTACACATAACTAAAGTCTTTAGATGAAAAATGTAGGAATATTTGTTTTTCTTTTTCTACTGTAGCCGAATCACAGAGATTATGTTTTGGTCATGATTTCAAATTTCTCAAAGAAGATTTTTTACAAAAACAAAATGTGTATGATTCTAATGAAATCAAGATAACTTAATTCCCGAATATGCTTTAAAGACAATATATTAGTATATCTGTACAAAAAAATATATAATTGAATTTCAAACTGACCTTTTGAGAAACTCATTATTACAGAGATCATCCCATTTTTTAAAGAAAGTTTTGATGCATCCTTGTGCATGAAGTACTCTTGGCTTTTTGTCTCAATGAAGGTCTTATTACATTTCCTTAGCTATTTTGAACGTTACCAATCATATTTACCGTACACATTTTCCCTACGGTTTTCTATAGCAATGCACGGTTACAGAGGCCAATTGATATTTTTCAATTAAAACAACTTATAAATTGTAAATCTATCTTAACTTGAATATGCACATGCTTAATTTTTGTTTTTAATTACAATAATTCATCTGTGTATAACAAATAGTGCCTTTACAAAAAGAATTATACCATCTCATCAAAAATCATAATTTTTAGACTGAAAACGTCCTTCATCTTGATGTGATTTGCATGCACCTTGAATTATGCATACACATTTCCTTAAATGATTTTGGAAGATCTCTTGCGTATTACGTAAGATATAGTGCAAGTGTAAACTTTGATATTGACACACATATTGATGCGACTTTATCGTTTCAGACTGATTGCCAGAGGAAAGGTTCTCACTTGGTTAAAATAGAGGATGCATCTGAAAATCTCTGGCTGCAAAATGTTATTTTTGGTGAGTATACACTCGTAACGGTCGATGTATAACTTGGTATATTGTATGTCTGTTTGAAAAGACTGAGTGTAAACCGCTGAATGATGTTTGGATATTGTATTCCTAGAACTGCTGTTGCATCCTTTCATTCATATTACAATCGATCGTGACTGTTTATATTTCTTTAATATTTTCCGTATTCCTTTGTTATATTTTCAATCATGGCGGTTACTAAGGATAAAAGATCAACAAGTAATTCATACTATACGAATCACATACAGTTTAACTTAGGGTGAAGAGATGAGTATGGGAGTTAATTTGCACCATGTATCTATCTTTTATTCTTAGATCATATGGTCGCTTACAATCGATTCTCTACAAATAAAGAATAATTTCACATAAGTAAAAATACATAAATTATAATAAGATACATGTTTAAGTATTCACATTAAACTAAACAAACAATAAAAACCATTTCATTCATGTATCATAAGTTCTCTCGGAAGTTAAATTACGTTTAAAATAATAATTCAAAATTACACATATTTCTAATGAATAGTATACAATGTTTTCTTACTATAAATAAGTTTTGATGTAATAAAAAGATAGTATATATAACAAGTTTCTTACCAACTATAATCTGTCTAATAAAAAACAATGTGCATCCTTATGTAATCAAATAAAGTCTAGACGACGAAGCTCACGTCAAAAGCGTAACGTCATAAAGCAGAAACGGGAAAATGTGTTGTTCAAAAGAGCGCAACGTTACATTAGCGCTTTCATAAATAAATAGTAAAAACTGTGAGTCGTATTCTTACAGGAATAAATGAATACGTTAGTTAAACAATTAACATGATTAATATATTAATTAACTTATATTTAAAATTTGAATATTTCAAATCTTACACATACACTCTGGAGATCATGAAAATATATTTGGTTTACTTTTTAATTGCCCATGATTTGGATGAAGCGATCTCGAGAACATGACAAGAATACTGTTTATGTATTTATCTATGTATGTCAATTAGAAGAACCGCAATATCAGACGATTGGCAGATTCAGTCTTGTACATTAGTTGGAGACATACATGTAGTGTTGCTGATCAATTTTGCTGGTTACGGGTTCAATTATAATTTTCAAGATAATAGGGAGATAAAAAGGAACAAATAAAACAAGCATGATTTACAGCACCAAACGTCAACGTCTGAATTGTGGGCGCACGATATAGATATAAGAAGATGTGGTATAAGTGCTAATGAGACATCCCTCAATCCAAGTCCCAATTTGTAAAAGTAAACCATTAAAGGTCAAAGTACGGTCTTCAACACGGATCCTTGTTTTATAATTTATGCATGTTCAATACTGGCTGATTTTGGTCAAATCTTATATCATCGGAACAAATAGTGATACACTCGTACAAATCCAGTTAATAAACGCCATGATTTAACGAATAATCCAAAAACTTTCACCAGACGTAGTACATACAGTTTTTATAACGGAACTATGTGATATTTCTAATGCATCAAGTCTGTGCAGCTCATTGTTTTTAGAAAAACCAATCTATGTTATCTTTCAGAGAAAAACATTGATAAACTGAGAATTGGTGCACATGATATTATCCAAGAAGGAACATGGCGATGGATTTATGATGACACAATTGTAGATTTCACGAACTGGGGCAATAACCAGCCTAATAATTTTAACAATCAGGATTGTGCAGAATTGTTGAAATCCGATTTCCGATGGAACGATGGTTCTTGCACATCGTTGTTGCAATATGTATGTGAGAAGTAGATTGGAGCTTGACATTAATTAACATAATCAGATGTATGTTATCTTGTTCTTGCTTAGGAAACTACCTACATTAACAATCCATGATATAAATAATATCTTGACTATCAAAGTCATAATGTTTAGAACGTATTAAGGTTTTTATACATCATTAGTTTTCATGTTTATTCGTGTGAGTGTAGCTAAATGAAAACTGTACTTAAGCTAGAAAGTTAAGGACAGAAACATGTTAAGACGGAAAATTGCAAGACTAGTCTTATTGTGCATCTCAATATTTGTAAATATGTTCAGGGAACGAAATAATGGGCCTTGACAACACTGAAAGACTCGATCAAAGTGTATGACCTGGTTCCTTCCCAAAATCTATCAAAGCATGATTCGTTTTTTTCATTGAAAAATTGCAAAACCGTATAACGTAAATTAAAAGCAATCGTTCAACAGGAGTATGATGCCTTGTTGGGAAACGATTTCATTAAGAGGACAATTTATCATTGTTTTGATTCCGTAAAGACTTGAATTCCTGCTTTATTGACAAAAAATATAAAATAATTTTGCTTTGAAAAAAACGATAACTTTTACGGCAAAATACAGAGAAACGAATACCTTTTTTCTTAAATTTATAATGATGTAAATCTAAATGTTCATACAGTCTATAAAAACTGTTCGGCCTTGCAAATTGAATGACACCCATTTGTATGCGATTTTCTTAATAAATATTCCAATCAATCAAGGTGGTGATACATGCACGATTAATTACGTATTTCGAAAGATTCCCTTTTAAATAAATTTAAACACGACATGCTTGCTTTACAATAAAATAAATATTAAATTTCGTTTGACGCAAAATGTTCAATACTGGTCTCTTGTGTATAGTTGTCTCATTGGCACTCATACCACATCTTCTTTTTTTTATATAACGGAAAACTGGGTCCTATACAAAGAGAAAACGGGGTCTTTTTATTTTGACATACATGTAGTCCTTTGATGGCTTGTAATGAGTTTTTTTTTACAGAAGAATCATTCATGTCATTTATATCTGTTTTTGATGACCCTCACTCAACCTCGGGTAACTGTTGATACTTGCAACATTTGTATGACTACTTATATGCTTAATCTTTGCATTAACGACACTTTTGTATTTAGCCTGTATTTATTAGATGCGAAGTGTGACCACTTGTTTGCATAATTTGTGCATTAATATAACTTTTGTCATTAGTCTGTATTTATTGAATAAGATGTATGACCATTTGTGTGCATAATCTATGCATTAGCCACATCTTGTTATTTTCAGAAGTTATAAAATAAGATTTGTGAGGGTATTTTGATTAGTTATCTGGATCTCACATATAGTATCTGGATTTTACATATGATTGTTGGACACACATTTATCATCTTTTAAGAAAGGCGTTATATTTTCCTTAGTCAAATTGGCGATGTTTTAAACCACCATTTGGTTCTCAATGCTCTTCAACTTCGTTCTTTATTTGAACTTTTAAACTTTTTTTTATTTCGGCGTCACTGATGAGTCTTTTGTTGACAAAATACACGTCTGACGATTATACACAACTTCAATACTGGTTTTTATGATAAGTTTATTGACAATATGAACAAGGGCAAGAACATCAATTGTAAACTTTGATGGTCTTTCACTTAGGAAAATGCAGAATGCATTAACAGGACTGCGGATTTTATCAGGACGGGTTCAGGCTTTTGTTTTAATTCAGGTAGCTGTGATTATTCCTTGTATAGCTACTCTTTGTTTGGGGTTCAGTGGAGGGACGGAGATATTCATTACATAGGAAGTATACTGCAATAAAAATTTCTTTAAATTTATGTTCCCTTTTCCTCACTCATCCCTAGAACAAAAGTTAAAGTTGAATGTAACAAATTAGGCAAAGGTATAGGACAATGCATTCCTTACAAATCATGTTTATAAAGTTAATCACTGTCTGAGTCTGTATACTCATCTGAAGCAAGAGGATTCAGCTTATTTCCGTACCCAAGACAAAATAACTGTTGTTGCTTTTCCACATTTTTTAATTTCAGGATTTTATTTTGCTATACGTAATGTAGAAGTGTTCTGTTGAAGATACCTATCTACACTACACATGAAGCCTTTCAGTGTTGAAGGTTCATATTGGTTGCCATCCTTTATGTCACAACCAAGAGAAAAAGGTAGACAGTTTGTGATTTAGATGCTGTTCAGACATTTTTTGTACCTCATTTTATACTACGTGTTACCCTCAGATTGACTTTTTAGAACCTCATTTAGACCTTTTTGTGGAGGCGATTTTTTATTGGTGGAGAAGGCTAGAGTGCCTGGATAAAACCATCGACCTTCGATAAGAAAACTAAAAATACTAGTCAATTAAGATTGGAGTCGAGTGCACCCGCACGGTCGGGGTTCGAACTCACAACCTCAGTGGTGACTGGCTAGTGATTACAGTAGTAGCTGCTTAGAACACCCAGCCATCGAGTCTCCTTGTTACCATCAGTATCATGGATATTTTTAATTGAACTAAAACACAATCTATTATGATCATAAATAATATCACTCAACACCATACACTTCAACTTCTGTGAGATGAAAGGCCCTTAGTACGACATTTACACTTGTTAATTTGACAATATGTCCCTTTGGTAATGTGTTACATGGTGTAACTATGACCTGTCCACTTATAGCTGGACCTATGAACTGACCACATAGCTCCATGTTACATGTATCTAAGTTTACACCGACATGAATCAGCATTTTTCTGAGTTGATCACCTACAATAAAGAATCTTATTGGTACTGATTTAACAAACTATAATGTTACTGTTGCCATATTTCTCAATTGTCTTAATAATTATATTTCACATGAAACTGAAGAATGGTATGTTATTAATAGTGTGTTAACTAGGATTACGTATGCAAGGTTATACATAATGAGATGACAAGGATGACGGATGGTATAATATACATAACAAGATAAAGGATGGACGATTATGCATAGTGAGATGACTAGAAACACGGATGGTAGATTATGCAAAGTGAGTTGTTTAGATGACGGATGGTAGGTTATGCATAATGAATTCATTAGGATGACGGATGGTAGATTATGCGTAGTGAGTTGGAAAGGACAAATGATGGTAGGTAATACATAATGAGTTGACCAGTATGACGGATGGAAGTTGTACATAGTGAGTTGTTTAGATGACACATGGAAGGTTATGTATAGTGAGTTGACTCGGATGACGGATGGTAGATTATGCATAGTGAGTTGACTAGGAAGACGGTTGGTAAAATATGCATAGTGAGTTGACAAGGATGACGAATGGTAGATTATGCATAGTGAGTGGTCTAGATGGCGGATGGTTGGTTATACATAGTGAGTTGACTAGTATGACGGATGGTAGATTACGCATAGTGAGTTGAATAGGATGATGGATGGTAGGTTATGCATAGTGAGTTGAGTAGGATGACGGATGGAAGATTATGCATAGTGAGTTGTCTAGATGACGGATGGTTGGTTATACATTGTGAGTTGACTAAGATGATGGATTGTAGATTATACATAGGAAGTTGATAGGGATGACATAAAGTAGGTAATACATGTTGAGTTGACCGGGATGACTGATAGCAGGTTATACAAAGTAAGTTGACCAGGATAACGGAAAGTAGGTTATACATAGTAAGTTGGCCAGGATGACGGATAGTAGGTTATTCATAGTAAATATTTAATCAGCCCGTAAAACAACCAAGGTTGTATAGAAACATTCAATAAGCCAGTAAAAAAACAGGTTCTATTTAAAAAGTGGCAGAATTTGTGACTTCAAACATGCCAACATTTTTTTGGCATAAAGTTGTACTGGAATACACCGTTGATAAATTTACAAATTAAATAAACCAAAGTTTACAACTTCATACGGCATTGACTTGAATAGACTTTTACGTTTCTAAGTGGTTGACAGCTCCTGGTTTATCCCAGTGGATATATGTTATACACACGCCTGTCTTATACTATATTTTTTTTACTTACCACAACAGCTTTGCATCCGATTCGTACTGACCACCTTTAGTACCGTATACACTTGTCCGAGATCGACCCACCAGAAAGGTTCTAGTTCCGGTTTTGTATGAAAGATGATGGCAAGTTGTTTAATTCCGTCAACCCCCGCTTCTGGTTGGCATTGGTATCTCTTAACACAGAGAATAGTGCTTTGACCAGTTTTCTTCTTATGAGAAATTAGAGATCCTTCTCCTATATTAATATAAAATACATAGAATTGCCTTTATTATTTTTATTACTTATTGTAGTTAATGAATTCTAATTTAAAGGGTTCATTTAATTTCGGCTTAAATCAATTAAATTCCTTTCGTTTTGATATCAGGTAAAATATGTTATGACACACAAACATGATTATACAGCTTGATTGATTTGATTACACATTTATTTCGTGGGTATTTTTTTGTGGGTTAAGGTAAAATTTACATTTTCATGGATATTGAAATTCGTAGTTTTCCAATCTGTGCATAACTGACCAACAGACAGTTTATAATTCGTTGACCATTTAAATTCGTGGTTCATCTGTACCATCGAAACCCATGAAAATTGCTTTCCCATAATTAATAAGGAATCGACAAAAGAAAAGAGGGACGAAAGACACCAAAGGGACAGTCAAACTCGTAAATCTAAAACAAACTGACAACGCCATGGCTAAAAATGAAAAAGACAAACAGAAAAACAATAGTACAAATGACACAACATAGAAAACTAAAGAATAAACAACACGAACCCCACCAAAAACTAGGGGTGATCTCAGGTGCTCCGGAAGGGTAAGCAGATCCTGCTCCACATGCGGCACCCGTCGTGTTGCTTATGTGATTACAAATCCGGTAAATAGTCTAATTCGGTAGGTCAAATTCATGAAAGGGAAGGGGATTGTAGCTACGACGTAAGGAACATATCCGATATCATTTGTGAAACGGTTATTCCATAACGGTCAACCAAATCGTGATGGCGTCCGTAAAATTTACGAAGGGATGATTTCAACTTCCCCATTTGGAACTCTTGGTTTAATAGCTTCCTTGTGAGCAGTAACCCTCTTTCAAGAAAATCATGATAGGAAATGCAAGCACGGGAATATCGTATCAATTGGGAGATATATACCCCGTATGCAGGTGCTGCTGGAATGTTGCTACTTAGAAATGGAAAGTTCACAATTGGAAAGCTGAAATCATCTCTTTTGTCGTAAAGTTTTGTCTTCAATCGACCCTCATTGTCAATTTCTAGATGTAAGTCAAGATATGAAGCCGACTTAACTGTATCTGTAGTATCCTTTATCTCCAATTCGATGGGATAGATGCGATCCACATAGTCACCAAATTTTGAATTGTTTAGTGAAAGAACGTCATCTATATAGCGGAAAGTAGAGTTAAAGGATATTGCTAACTTCTTATCTTTCTTCCTAAGAAGTTCCTGCATGAAGTCAGCCTCATAATAATAAAGAAACAAGTCAGCAAGTAGAGGGGCACAGTTTGTTCCCATTGGGATGCCGACAGTCTGTTGAAAAACACGTCCTCCGAACGTAACAAATATGTTGTCAATCAAGAAATCAAGCATCTTGATAATATCGGTTTCAGAGAATTTTTTGTTTGAATCAGAATGGTTCTTTACAAAGTATGATTTATCCCTCCCTAAGACAAGATACTTGTATCTACGTTGGCCATTCTTTTTTATGAAGCAAAGTAATACCAACTCTTTTAATTTGTCTTTTAGTTTGGAATGTGGAATACTTGTGTAAAGAGTAGAAAAGTCAAATGTTTTAATACTGTTACAAGATGAAAGAGAGTTAGATTGTATGTACTCTAAAAGATCTTTGGAATTTTTAAGTATCCACATCTGATTCACGCCACCTCTAGAATAGGCAGTTTCACAATAACTTTGATGCCCGTCTTTGATTGCTGAAAAAATGGATGTTAATAATTTTCACATGAATTAAACTTCATTCTTTAAACTATTTATAACCTGCTGCAAAGACATGAGGAAAATACTATTTCACTCCGAACAATAAATGTGGAGGGTTAGCATATTTAAACTCAGGAATGAACACATTTTGTTGATCAGATTGTTTTGTGAAGATGTACATGTAATGAAATATAAAACTAACTTACGTGTGCTACATTCAGATAACTTAATAGGTATTGGTACACAATAGTAGTTCAGTCCCCGTGGCATACAGGCCTCATTGCACATACAATCGTTTCTTTCGCATTGACCAGCTAGTTTCTGAAAATTGGTCGACCAAACAATGATATGAATATGCACATTTAAATTCTTTGAACGAATTTCTTTCGCTTTTAACATTTTCAGCCTACTTGAAATTTTTATGTTGAAATTACAAAAGCGTTTTGAGATTGTTATGATGGAACGTTTAGATTATTTGTTTAGACTTTGTTTATTTAAAAAATAAATATGTAATGAACCATCATGTTCACAAAATACTTAAAAATTCTAACACTTGACTTATTGATGTCAAACAATAACCCCTTTGTGTCGTTTCCTTGCGATACCATTGATATTTTACATCAATGTTCGACATATTATGAAATGGAGTATACACAGCAAGATGACGTTTAGACAGTCAATGTCTTATAGCTTTTATGAGTCATTTCATAATTGTGTAATCAATCTTGAATTATACTTCAAATTATCAGGTTTATTTGCAACATGAACTTTAATTAGAAATGTATTATTTTAAGTACATTTTCGACTCAGATGAGGAAGATTCAATTCAAATGCTGTTTATACATTTAGTACAATACACTTGTTTTTTTTTGCACTGTAATGTCTAAAATATCGGAATGAATTTACAGGTTATACGAAAAACGTTTGAAAACTTTCCTTTCTAAAAATTAATATAAGTTCACAATGAATACGAGCAATTCAAGGGCAAAAACTTTTAACAACTAATTTGTAATAAAAAAAATACTAATTTCAATTGTTTTTTTTCGAAATAAGCATTATCAGATAGAGTATTTCGTTATCTTAAATGTTTTGAAAATATTTGGCAATGATCGGTTTTGATAGATCTCATATCGAAATTACCTGTGAAAAGGTTGAGGCACATTTACTTTACCTTGGTTCAGCATCATTTATCCGGCAGGTTTTATTCCATTCTATAAAGTTGATAGATTTGCACAACTGCACTCTTGAACAAAACTGGGCGCACAATGACCACATCGGCATATATAACGTTAACAGAACATGACCACTATAAATTGTGTCTTTTTGTTTTGTGATAACAACTATTTCACATAATGTTCAATTAAATAAGCAAGCTAACAAAAATGCCATACAGTATATATGGAGCATATTTAATTACCATGAACAGTAGTTAATGTTATCCCCACTTTTTCCAAAGTACTTTCTGTCTGTTTCATTTAATGTCAATGACTTTGTATAACACTGACAATGTCGACAAGTAAATGAGTCTATATGTATGCTATTGGTATGGTAAATATGACTTTGTATAACACTGACAATGTCGACAAGTAAATGAGTCTATATGTATGCTATTGGTATGGATTAATATGACTTTGTATAACACTGACAATGTCGACAAGTAAATGAGTCTTTATGTATCCTATTGGTATGGATAAATATGACTTTTTATAACACTGACAATGTCGACAAGTAAATGAGTCTTTATGTATCCTATTGGTATGGATAATTATGACTTTGTATAACACTGACAATGTCGACAAGTAAATGAGTCTATATGTATCCTATTGGTATGGATAATTATGACTTTGTATAACACTGACAATGTCGACAAGTAAATGAGTCTATATGTATGCTATTGGTATGGATAAATATGACTTTGTATAACACTGACAATGTCGACAAGTAAATGAGTCTATATGTATCCTATTGGTATGGATAAATATGACTTTGTATAACACTGACAATGTCGACAAGTAAATGAGTCTATATGTATCCTATTGGTATGGATAAATATGACTTTGTATAACACTGACAATGTCGACAAGTAAATGAGTCTTTGTGTATCCTATTGGTATGGATAAATATGACTTTGTATAACACTGACAATGTTAACAAGTAAATGAGTCTTTATGTATCCTATTGGTATGGATAAATATGACTTTGTATAACACTGACAATGTCGACAAGTAAATGAGTCTATATGTATGCTATTGGTATGGATAAATATGACTTTGTATAACACTGACAATGTCGACAAGTAAATGAGTCTTTATGTATGCTATTGGTATGGATAAATATGACTTTGTATAACACTGACAATGTCGACAAATAAATGAGTCTATATGTATCCTATTGGTATGGATAAATATGACTTTGGAAAGTAATGAAAATTATGTACGCGTGGTTTTCAACCTAATTATGAAATAATTTTTTGTAACAATGATAA
Source organism: Mytilus trossulus (assembly GCF_036588685.1). Classification (NCBI taxonomy): domain Eukaryota; kingdom Metazoa; phylum Mollusca; class Bivalvia; order Mytilida; family Mytilidae; genus Mytilus; species Mytilus trossulus. The sequence goes on from NC_086377.1 coordinate 45,396,211, forward strand.
ACATAATAATAATCAATTTTACGTACTAATAAAGAAAAAAAACTTGTTCTAAATAACAAAGAACATCTAAAATTAATACTGCAATATTCATGAAGAAGTGACATTTGGTTAATTGGTTTTTGTCATAATTGCAAAATATTTTGAATACAACGGTCTATCGAGAAACTAGGGAACTTTGGAACGTCTCATTTAACCTTTCAATCAATCTATAAAAACAATTTTTGGGTAGTCTTTTATCTGGTATCTATCTGTTCAAGTCCATTAGAAAAAAAATATAAACTATACATTTCACATCACATACACCGTTGCATTGTTAATAAATTGATTAAGAGAGAACACAGAGGAATGCGGTCATGACGATGAGTAACTTGGTAAAAATTTTTAATGCAGTGTATCTATCAATTACTTGTGTCTTCAACTCTGATAAAAAAACTCATTTCATTAAAAAGTCCGTAAATGGCAGGCATAAAAATGAATCAAAAACGTTTTCTACTCAGGTTCAAAATAACAAGCTTTTCCAGAAAACTGTCATAATCTGAAAGTTTATAAATAAATGAACAAAAATTTCAGATAAATTTACGGGTCGTTGTGTATATTTTCCAGATGTATACAATGTGTAGGGATGTAATTCGGTCTAGAAGTTTCATACATTTATGTTTTGAAAATTTTAAAAAGAAAAGTAAGGATTGTCGGCAAAATGAACAATCTTACATTTATAATAAATATTAGTTTTTAAATAGTTTTAATTAGCATTTCTGTTGTCAAATTGCTGAGTAAGCTTTCTTCTTAGTATAGATTTACGGAAAGTCTCAGATCCGACTGTTGACTCCGACTCTGACAGCAAAAATTAAAGGGGTAGTCTCAAAAAAGATTGACAAAAAAGATAATCATCTCCTGCATTCTGTAGTAAACATTTTCCGGTTTAGCAGATACACAAATAAATGGAACATCAAGGTTAAGGAGTGATCTTCAGGATAGAAATCGGTGTGTGTGTGTGTGTTGTTTTTTCTTTCTTCTTCTTTTTTTTGTGTTCTAGCCAACAGATGTTGATAAATGTTGTTAAAATAACAGAATTGTTTGGCAAAATTTGATGCCCCCCTTTTTTGAAGAGCAGGTAGTCGGTCCGCCCTGAGTCACAATATTGCGTTACCGATGGTTGACATGTTTTTACTGCGCAGCGGACAGTTACCTTCTGATATCAAAAGCTAAAAATTGTTATGTTTTCCAGTCGCAAAAGATGACGGAAAAAAACAGATGCCTAGTGATCAGACTATAACTCACAAATACCTTTGAGCTAAGAAACAGTGAATAAGAATCGTTATGCTTTCCAGTCGCAAAAGATGACGGAAAAAAAACCAGATGCCTAGTGATCAGACTATAACTCACAAATACCTTTGAGCTAAGATACAGTGAATAAGAATCGTTATGCTTTCCAGTCGCAAAAGATGACGGAAAAAAACCAGATGCCTAGTGATCAGACTATAACTCACAAATACCTTTGAGCTAAGGTGAATAAGAATCGTTATGCTTTCCAGTCGCAAAAGATTTCTTAATCTACAATAATTAGGAATCGCTTTCAGATGAATTTCATTTTTATTTTTTTTGTAATAAATCGGTTATATGCCATCTCATTTTCAAGAGATGGTTCTTTGTCAACTGTGGCGACCGCATTTGACGCTTCTATTTCTGCTTCAACTCTGGCTTCATCTAACTCTTTCGCTGAATCTGACAGGTTGTGCATCCACGGTTTCCCTGGTGTATCAGCAGTTTTTGTAATGAAAGCTTTTGCTATGTTGAAAACGGATTTTTAGGCCACCACATTTAAGCCTAGGCACGCTAAATTTTCCAGAGGAATGTGTGTTGTTGGGAGATAAAATCTATCCTAATCGGCATCCTTTCATTATGCCATTTCCGCGACAACAAATTACTAGAAAACCAGATCACCAGAAACGCAAGAGTAGAAAATTTAACAGAGTTATTGCAAAATATAGAATTCTTGTTGAACATGCCATTGGTGACCTTAAACATTATAAAGTGATGGGTACGTTGAGGAGGCACATAAGACAAAAACTCATACTGATTGTGAGACTTGTGCCGGATTTGTTATCAGAAGACCAAACTTATTTGAAAAATTAAATCTTTGTGTCAAATTTGTTAAATTGTTCTCTAAAAATAATTATTTAGTACTTTTTTTCTATTTTGAGATGACCCCTTCATTTTAACTGTCAGCGTCGGTGTCAACAGTCGGATCCAAGACTTTTTGTAAATCTCTAGTAGTCGGTGATTCGATCCTGATACGATTTTAAGTATGCATTTGTCTCCTTTTAAATACACCTCTGCCAAAAATGTCAAATATCTTAGTTAACAATTGTCTTCCTCTTTATTGTCCAGACAGGATGTTTAGCATATAGTTGCAGTTGTACGTTTCTTTTATACGCCGTTCATAAGTTTAAGATGAAAACTTCATACGGTCTTACAATATAGTTTTTACTTACCACAACAGCTATGCATCCGATTCGTACTGACCACCTTAAGTACCATATACACTTGTCCGAGATTGACCCACCAGAAAGGTTGTTAAATTCCGTCGACGCCTGCTTCTGGTTTTCATAGTAATCCATCAACACAGACAATGATGCTCTGGTCTGTTGCCTTGTTATGATAAACTAGAGACCCCTCTTCTATATTGATTTAAAATACATATAATAAAACTGCGATTAGAATTGTCTTAATCTTATTATTTATTGTAGTTAGTGAATTCTAACTTAAGGAAGTTCTTTTGTCGTGTTTTGGGGATTTTTGCCCGATTTTCGAAATCCTCTGTTTTATCAATTTGAATGCCTTTAAAATTTTTACCCATTGCTCCCGCTCTTTTTATTTAAAAATATACAATATTGATTCCTTGTAAATATAAATAAAGGCAATAGTAGTATACCGCTGTTCAAAACTCATAAATCCATGAACAAAAAACAAAATCGGGGTAACAAACTAAAACTGAGGGAAACGCATTTAATATAAGAGGAGAACAACGACACAACACTGAAATGTAACACACACAGAAACGGACCAAGCATCAGACAAAATCAAACGAGTGATAAGTTATGATTTGAAAAGATTATTATTTTGAAACTAAGAAGCGATCTCTAGTAAAGGTTTTCTTTTATCTTGGCCTAAATTATTCGAGTTCGTTCCGTTTTGCTATCGTTAGTCTTGCAATGATGTACACACTAAACACAACTTAAATCTTTGCATTTATTAAAATCAAGAACTATTCATGGTGTTCATCTGTATGCATTTTATTATTTTAATAAATATTTGTTCACATGGTCATTCAGAAGCAAAAATTAAATCCTGAAACATTTCACTCTATTCATAACTTCAAAAATGCTAGATGTTTTCAATTTAAACTGTCATTTTTATTTTGATAAAAGTTTTCAATAAATCAGCACAAAATGATATCTGTAATGCAACTGTTGTAATATTCAAACAAAATATAACATATCAACTGTTGACATATAACGTAGTTTAGTTCTGAAACCAAAAGTAAAACCACAAAAATACTGAACTTCGATGAATATTGAAAAAGGAAAGCCCTAATCGAATGGCAAAACCGAAAGCTCAAACACATCAAACGAAGGATTAACAACTGTCATATTCTTGACTTTGTATATGCATTTGCTTTTGTGGGAAATGGTTGATTAACCTGATTTTATAGCTAGCTAAATATATGACTTGTATGACAGTCGCATCCATAGCAATATTATCCAATATCAGTAACAGTACATGTCTGAAAAGTGGTTTTCGAAGCATTGGATTTTTATAACATTAACAGCACAAACAAAAATTCAAAAAAAGATATGAAGTTAATATATATCTGAATAATTAGTTTTATCAATAAATACAGGTATTACCATGTCTCAATTTGAAGAAAGATAAAATGTACACGTTTGTAGGATATGCCTTTCCACAAATAAACATAAATTTACATTGTCCAGTTTTGTGACAGACAACAAAAGGTTTTCCAATCATTTGTATCCTTTTTGCACACGTATACTTTATGCCGTGTCCTTAGTCTCGAGAAAGTTCAAATGGTTCGTCCAGTTTAGTTTTTACAGCAAATGTTCTTCCAGTACAATCTAAAAAAATGTACAATGTTTTACAACGTATTTTTTTGTGTATTTCAATTATTTCATTCAGGCGTTATATTGATCTTAAATAATTAATTTATTTCCTTTCTTTGAACATCCACAATAAAAACTATCGTTCCCATTTAATCATTACAACGTTTACATTTCAACTTTTAATAAACAATGACATATGTTTCATTACCATGCCTCATTTAACAGTTAGTTTAGCATCTATATTATATTAGTTTCCTAATAGTAAGTTACAAATTGTAAACTGTATTTACGTTTAAGGATGTACTTATTCAAGAAATAAAAATAAATCAAGACTATACAATTTAAAAAAAAAACAATCTTTAAACATTGATAGGTCACGGAGCGATTTTCCAGATATTTTATTTTTGAATATCGCGGGAAAAACTGACTCGGTCTTTTCCCTTATATTTGCATTGTTTTTTTTTGGGTCTCAAATTAAATAAAAAAAATAAAACAATCTGCTTAATTATTGGCAAGTGACCTTTTATGAGCTATTTAGTCTTATATCAGAAGACAAATGGGTGTTAAGTGGCAGATAATTTTACCTTGTATCGTATGGTAAAAACACCAGTAGTCCGAACATCAGACAATTTTCAAAACCTCACCAAATCATATCCATAAGCAGAGTAAATAAAACAATTGAAAAATACTTTAAATAAGGCCTAACAAGAAAATATTCGGGTTTTAAACCATGGCTTGATCTCTACTACCTGATACTAACACGCTATGACACATGTTATTACTTCTCCTTTTAAAACACATTTGTATCCCTCTGCACAAGTATGCGAAGCACATTTGCGAACCAAATTCTAAATAACTTAAATCCTTTAAAATGTTTTTTTAGAATGTTATGACTTTGAATAACATTTTTCAAAAAAACGTTTTGAAAATGCAGAAAATGAGGCCGACAGTTCTATAAGTTAATTGACACCAAAATTTACTGTAAATCTAAACGGTTATCATGGTTATACCTATTATTCAGAGAGAAAAAGACGAAAATGATTCGATGGAAACTGCTTCACTATGTAATTCCAACAGAGCAGTTGTTTTTTAAATGGAACATTCATAATAACAGAAATGTCATTTGCAATGCAAAATAGTTGAAGACTATTACTTATAGTAGCCGTCAGCTGAAATTCATTGCGGTTTTCGGTAAAAAATAATCTAAACCATCAACCGTGTTCACTCGAGATATAGTTTTTCTCATTCCTTTCATAAATCGCGAAAGAAAAACCACTACTGACCTACCGTTTAAATGATCGGACAGTAATAATCCTGACCTTCACATTTTGCCGAATGTTTTCCATTGTAATTCCGCCATTTTCGTTTCTATGAGGATCATTTGTTCACATGTTACATTCGTCATTTACGTAGTTTCCTGAAATGTTCTTTTCATTGATGTGATACGTTTTCCCGCCCTTTATGCAAATGTTATGAAATTTAACTCCACGGAAACACTTCCGGAAAAAACAATGGCTGATTCCACCATTCAAAATAGTCTTGGAAAATGTGAAGGTCAGGAATATCACAGTGCAAACACTTAAAAAGTAGGTCAGTAGTTGTTTTTCTTTTCGCGATTTATGAATGGAATATGAAAAACTATATCTCGAGTAAACGTGGTTGATAGTTTAGATTATTTTCACCGATAACCGTTACGAATTTCAGCTGACGGCGACTTTACATTTTTCTATAACATGCCAACAATTATATTAAAAAATTTTGAGTTATCTATCTGTTTATAGAGTTGAGCAAATGATTTTTTGTCTACCACTTATCACAAGAACAAGAGTTAGATTTATATTAAATTAATATGTCAAAGATAGGAGAGTAATTTTTCCTTACAAAAATATATCTCATCAATGTAAGCATTAGGCTTCAGCTAATTTCCGTACCTCCAAGGTTTGAACTGTTTGGCCGTTTAACATTTTTCAAATTCA